>NC_140594.1:111635891-112043391 GCF_964204655.1 Triturus cristatus
TGCTGACATAAGCTGGAATCCCTGTAAGAACAAAGCAACCTTTTATCCCACTGCAGTTTAATTTGATAACCAGAACATGTTATTTATAGCGCTAAGTTATAGTAAAACCTGGTATGAAGTGCTATACAAAATCATCCTACATGCCTTGTTCGAAGATGGTTTGTACCTGTGTTTGTTTTTATCATATTGCTATTTTGTTCCATTTTTTTTATTGCATTTGTGAGTAGTATTTAGTGTTGCAAATACATAATGCTTCAGGGACAAATTTCGAAGTATTGAAATATTTCAGAGAGACAAGTGCCTCTTCAGAACTGCCTTCACCACAATGCTTCTAGTTTTACAAAGACTCCGGAGGTAAATCCTCCTGATGATCCCTCCAACCCCCTTTAGGAGGGCTGGCATTGTCCACCCAATGTAATACCTGCTAGTTATTATTGCCTCACAATTTAAAAATGCCACCAGCTGCCCCTGTGAAGGACCTTTGGTAGTAGTCTTCCGCCCTGGACTCTAAAACCTCTGCAGATTGGATTGCACTATGAGGGCAAATATGCTAGGGTTACTAGACAGAACATACATGGTCAATGACCTACAGTGAGCATGTGCCTGACACTGTATACCCCTTCTGATACCAGGGTAGGCGTCTGTGTCCTTTCACTGCGTTGTTTAACGGCCCCATGCAGGGCATACATTCAACAAAATCCCAAGTCAGGGATAAAGACCTCTCATGATGGGGTGTCACACTCCGGGGCAAGGACAAGAGGCTCAGTGGTACGCACACTGCAACCAAAACAATTTTAAATACTAACGCACTGACCGTGGATGAACTCGCTGCTCCAGTCCCAGAGAACAGGAACGTCCTCTCGCCTCATCAAACTGTCCAGTTTGCCCTGAGAGGGATGTGCAGAATGTCCCTGTGACACTTACAAAACGATTATAAGAGCATTAGAGAACATTCACCCTAAAACCACCATTCCCTGAAGCAAATAAGGCACTTAACTTGAGGCAAAAGAAATGGCACTTAACTGCAGTTGCTGAAGCAGCAAAGATACAGGATCATAGAGGCTGAATAGACTGTTATACTCTATGTTGGTTTATGATTGGTTGTTGATTAAATGCAGCACAACCTTTCAGAGTTCTATTAAGGTAGTTGTATGAAATTCTGTTGGCTGCTGGAGAAAAAAAGAAAAGAGTTAAAGCATAATCCTCGCTTTCTTTCCTGACCTAGAATTCAGGGGTTGCATTTATCACGCTTACCCGTAGGGCCGAAAAACAATGAGTTGGCGTATGGGGTGCCTAGCAGCATCAGAATCCTAAACATGAGTGACAGCAGAGGAGTATTAAGCATACTTGCAAAACTACAAGTCGCACCTTGGATGTTCATTTACGTAGATGCACCTGTTGTAACTACAGACCAGTAGTAGTGACCTGATTTTGTCGGGCAGAAATTATGCCATTGAGATATCCCACATAGTCGACTTTAAAATACAGAACAGGAGAGAGCGTTTGTTGTAATGTAGTGGTCAACTATTATTCAGTGGTCAGGAGGCAGACATAGGTGGGGGTCCAATACAAACTCCTGTGTAGTGCACTAATGGATCCAATCCGAAATGGATTAAATCTGAAGTGTTAAACCATGCCATACCGAGACAGAGCATGCATAGACAAGCCTTCACAAGGGGAAATAATCAAGAATGCATATAGAATATTCTACTGTTTACATGCTGAAAGAAAATGATCCCATGTCTAGTTAAAAAATGAGTACCTGATCATTAAGCAGTTATATTAGAAGCTCATGAACAGCTACAACCGTACATTCTTTACGCCATTCCCCATGCATGTGTGAAGTTGAAGATTCCCACCTTCTTGGGATGAAGATCTTTGCAGCTGCTTTGGAGCTTGAGACCACTACTTCCAGTGGGTATTCATGCCAAGGCAGTCAATACTTGGAAATTAAATCCACAAGATTCATTCACAGAGTTCCATGTTTAGGACCAATGCTAGGCCACATTAGTGCAGGTCAGCAGATTTATAGAGAGTCACTGTCAGCTTGTTTGCCCTCCAGCATGCCAAGTCAGGGCAAAGATGATCAGATTTTAATTTGTTCTGTGACCAATACTAATTATGCATATTTTGATAAAAATAAATACATTTAAGACCTTGATCATTGAGCCCCTTAAAATGAAAAAATTAAGTGATTTGCCAATTATTCGTGAAATCCATTGCCAAGCATCCCTAAGCCTTCAATGATGCAGTAGTCTGGATTGAGAGAATTAGGTTAAACGTCAAACTGTACAGGCCCTGACACCTGTGTAATGGCCCAACCCACAAATAACAAGGAAATCGGTGGCAGTGGACAATCGTAGGGGGTTCAGTGGAGGGGAGGGGGTGTCCAGTACAGATTTCAAGCTGTGGAATAGCTGGCAATTATCTCTAGCATTGTGAACTATCGAACAGATTCCAGTTTGAGCGCAGCAAATGTTTTCTAGTATCCCTTAGAGACCAGATCACGTTCCAAGTTAGCCCTTTCACCACAGAGGTGTTTGTGCACTCTCGTTCCATAGATTTCTTTCAGAATATCAGTTTAGGTGTTCTAGCACATTTAACTCTTAGCCTTTTTTGTGCTGTATCTTTTTCGAGCCATTCAGGGCTTTGTATTGGTACAACCTCCTTATCAGCACCCTGAAAGTGTAATGAAAAATGTGGAGGTTTTTAAAATGTACCTACGTAAATACCTGGTAGCTAACCATGGAAATGTTGCCCTGAATGTCCAACATTTGAAAATAGTAAATACTTGTAGATTTTCATAGTGCACATGGTCCTTAAGTATGAATTATGTAACCTACATCAATAATTGAATTGTGGCACAATAACTGTACATAGTTCATAGTTTGTTTCATGGCCTAATCAAACCTAGAACTATATAAAAGTATATAAAAACTATATGCTTTATAATTTTGTACAACTGACTCCATCTACTGGTCGTAGCCAGACCTCTTTTGCACTGATTTGCTGGCCAGGAGAGCGCATTGAATGTGTGACCGTGGCAGCATTTTTTCCCTAACACATGGTAATTCTTCCAGAATTCCTCTACCAGGAACATATGCTTGGCAAGGCATGACCCACCTCTTTGTTCCCAAGGGTCCTTAGGGTGTGACTGCATCTGACGTGGTTTTTTTAATGGGTTTGGGGTTCTCAAACTGATAAGATGGCTGCAGCTCATTCAGTTCATTTTGAATGCAACTGAATGGGGAAAAGCGTACATACCTATTTGCAGCCACAGGTACAGTCTCTGTACCACATCAGAACTGTATGTTTTAAGACTTGCACATTCTAATGTTTCCATCTGTGCGGATCAGATAGATGACCCTCAACTTCAGTGCCTGGTCAAAGAAATGTGTAGAACATGTTTATCAAATTTTTTAATTTTCCCCACAAAATGTGGTATTTCCCTCCAGTTGTCCTCACTCAGCAACTCATCTCCCTGCGTTCTCCCACATATGTATTCTCCTGGATTTGTGTCTTTTCAGTAGGTTTGAGCAGGGATCCCACAACTACCCTTCCTTACAACTCACTCTGACCTTCCACTATAAGTACAAAGAGCACATAGTATCCATTCTAGGTGCTCCAGGCATACCTATGCCCATAATAGTCGTCCTCTTCAGACAACTGTTCTAAGCAGCAAAGAAGAACATTGGTCTGTTTAAGTACAATCATAATAAGATTTCCATCTCCGCATATCCTATTTTCTCAGGACACTGCTTTGGGATGTAAACAATTCCTGGCTGTGAGAACGCAATTGAGTAAACTGAATATAAAGTACAGATTGTAGAAATTGTCGAAAGTGCTCCTCACAATTAATTGACATCTATTGAGTTCCATGCATTGGAACAATTCATGGAAACTCTGGAAGTATTAAAAATGTTTATGACAAACCTCAGCCTGGCTACTGCTACCAATAGCTCTTTTTTTTTTATTTTTTATTTTATTTATAAGTTTTCCAAAAATCATAAGCAAACATGTTTGCATACATCAAGTCAATCATATGCGATACCTTATACAGCAACAATTATATTCAGCACAGCATTATGTGATGATGTATCCACCTTGTATCCAGTTTAGCATTACTACAGAAGTGAGAGCAAAGACACTAATCCTCCATTAGAGTGGAATAGGTCAGGGTGTGTGCACACAGGTAGTCTGTAAGTGGCTCCCAGAAGTTAGAAGGTTTAGCAGCCGTGGGCAGTTCTTCTGCGTATATCACAGTTATCTTTGCAATATATAGAGTCCGATATCCAGTGGGCTATAGTTGGTGTTATCGAGCTGTCCCAATGTACAGCTACTCTACGTTTAGCTTGTAGTAACATTATGGCCGCTAACTTTGTTCTTGCAGATTTCAAGTGTGTCAAGTAGCCCAAGAGACATACCCGCGGTGCACATTCCGATTGACATTGCAGTATTTCATTTAATAAATGAATCACCTGTTCCCAATAGGATTTCACCTTGTCGCAAGACCATGCTAAATGCTCAAAATCAGCCTGGTTTAATTTACATCTCTTACATTTTGCATCCGCTCCTAAACCATGTTTGTCCAATTTAACTGGGGTGTGGTACATCTGGTGTAGGTACTTATAGTGGATAATGCTTAAATTACCATTTGGGGTGAGTGGTGCAGTAAGTGCGCAGCACGATTGCCATCATCTGACCTCTAAAGGTTTATCAAGAATCTTATTCCATCTGTCCTGTGCTTTTTGTGTGTTAGCGCCAATTTCCCTCTGCAGAGTACTATATAGTTTCCCTACCATGTGTGTACTGTTCAGAGCGGTTATTAGCAGTTGTAATGTTTCTAGCGTAGGGGGTTCGTTTGGATATGAGGGATAATGTTCCTGCACTGCTGTGCGCAGTCTATGATAAGCAAACTTGAACAATAGTGTTTGATTACTCACAAATGACAAGTCATCCAATGTTATAAAGGTTTCATTAGGGTACATGTCGCCCATCATTGTGATACCAATGTGGGTCAGTAACTCCATGCTGCCTTTCTCTTGAGTAACTGATAAATCCGGGTGTTGGTCCAGAGGGAGGTTTGGAGCGTACATTGGAGTCTTGTCTGTGAGGTGAGCAATGCGCGTCCATGCCAGGGATGTGGTCCGTACAGTGTTAATTTCAGATTTGGATAGGTGGGGTCTCCTATGTGGCAATATATTTGCCAGTTTGATAGGGTGAGCATCACCGTCTTCTACTGCGAGATACGGCATATACTGGGCGAAACCAGTAGCGAGCATATTGCGCTTGTGCGCATAGATAGTAGAGGTATAAATCAGGGACTGTGAATCCCCTTGTTGCGTAGGGCAGCGTCATAGTTTGGAGACTTATTCTTGCCTGTTTTCCCGCCCATTTGAGTCTAGTTACGTTAGCACGTAGACAATTGAATATAGGAGTTGGGAAGGGGGGGGGGTGTATTGGGAATGTTAGTAAAAAGATAAAGTAACTTGGGCAGGATCACCATTTTAACCAGTGAGATTCTGTCCGCCAAAGATAAGGGCAGTGTGATCCATCGGTCAATCTGCGTTTCTATTTTATCAATCGCAGTGCCATAGTTACTTTGAAGTACGAGTGCAGAATCTCAATGTATTCAGATGCCTAGATATTTAATGGGTTCCTCCTGCCAGATCAATGGGAAGTCCATCTGTGGTGAGGTCGTGTTTGCATTTAGCGGTATTACTGCTGATTTAGCTCAGTTAATTTGAAGACCTGATTGTCGACCGAATTTTATGTATTCTCTAATAGGTGGCAATAAATTTACATTAGGGTCTCTAATGTATAGCACCATGCTGTCAGCATTACCAATAGCTCTAATACAGATCACAAGTCTAATTCTAGCCAGGCCACAAGCTCCCCAACAACTAGAGTAGGAATGACGAGAGGTGGTCACAAAAAGATGGATGGACAAAGAGACTGTCAGATGGGCAGCTGGATAAGGACAGATGCAGAGACTAATCCATTCCCCTTTATAGTCCTAAAGAGAAATGCATGCATTGCCTAGATGAGTTAACCATCACAGACTTTGAATAAGACCTGTAGTAATTCTTTCCTCCATTTTCTCAATTCATTTTCCAAATTATCTTCTTGTTTTGATGATATACATCTCCTACTACACTTTTGAGACCTATGAAATGATCAGACTCTGAACACCAGCAGACACACTAAGCAACACCAGAACATATGGCCATCCCCTGCCACCCCTCTCACGGACTGCTCCTTCACAATTCAAGGTGCCTCTGATTGCACATGTAGACACTACTAACTAGTCAGATTGAGTACTCCCATTTCTACCATATGAACACCACCTAACCCATGGGGTCTTCACCCTTTTGTGTAGTGAGAGCTACTTATGATCAGTGGAAATCATTGTGAGCTATTGAATCCTAAATAACTTGTTCATTGTTATTAGACACCCCCAGAACCCCCTTCAATGACTTTAAGGCTGATGTCTATAGAGCCAGATGATATGTTTTGAAAACAATTCTTTGACTAGGGGCACTATGACAAGGCTGCCTTGTGTGTCAGGGAGTTATCTTTGGGGAAATATGAACATGTGTGAGTATGAATAGGACATATGTGTATGGGTGACTGAGAGCTTGTGTTGTATGTGCTTGTGTCACAGGACATAATGTTCGCCATATGTGACAGTTATATGTATAACACAAACATAACCGTTTTCTTTTTAAATGGGAGAAATCTATAGTGCAGAAACATTTTCTGCAAAAATGCTCAAAGTATGGAACACTTCTACACTTTAAATTCCTCACACTTAAAAAATTACTATATTTTACAGTTATACATATGGCACATTGAAATGTGTGAAAATTAAAATGAAGTCAACTTAATCATTAAGGTAATTTTTCATTTTAATTTTCTCCAATTTAAAAGCATTCAGAAACTTCATTTTGTTCAATATTGAGTTGACAAGGACTTTTGTTTACGAGTTAAATACTTCAGTACTCCAGTTCTTCACCTTTGTGACCCAGAAACCAGCATGGATTATAAATCTGAGTGAACACTGCTCATTATCAGGCACTGCTTTCTGCAGCCTGATGATGATGATGATATAAAATAAACAAAGCCTTCCCTTAAATTTAGCAGGAAAATGTGATCCTGCACTTATTTAAAAATGAACTCAAGGCTGTGAGCTACTCTGAAGGTGACTGGGAGCGATTGGTAGCTCGCGATCCACTGGTTGGAGACACCTGGCCTAACCTCACTCAAACCCCCCTCCCCCACCTACCTTGGGTTGTTGGGCCTGTGAATACTCCTATTGCGGGCCGACTGTGTGGAACGGAGACTGGAGAGAATACTCCACCTGTGCCTAGTATGGACAATCCTATGCACCTACCAATCTCATTGATTCCCCTTCTTATCCTTTTCTTTACCCCCTCATGCAGGGACCGGAGATAGAACACATATTAGTATTTTAACCAAATAATTACACAGGATATCTAGAAGACCCATATTGGGCAGGTCACCATCATATAAAAGCATCCATATCCATGCAGTTACTGCCACTTCACTTGTCCATGACATTTTCAACTAGTCTTCTGACATTGTGACTAACACGGACTCCAAGTAAGCGGCCAGGCAAGGCATAATCCAAATATGACACCATGAGACATGCACCTACAGCAAATTAGAGGCCTTACTGGTTTGTCCTATATCTTTAATGGGCTGGCACATTGTGTTAAATGAAAGAAGACTCTTCCCAGCTACTAAAAAAAAAAAAAAGGCATCGATGTCCTACAGGAGTCCCACCTTTGACCTGGGAGATTGGGTGGGGAAAGTCGTTCATGTCAGAAACATTTGTACCTGACAATCAGACGAGGGGTTTCGCTTTACAAAAAGAGAGGTGTAGCTGTACTGTTTAAGAAATCGTCACGTTTGAGATTATCCAAAACTTGAGTGGACCAGAATGTTAGGTTTAGATTTGCTAAGAAATCTATACACAACAGGACATTGATTGTGGGTTGCATCATGAACAGATCTAGTAAACAAAGATAGGAGCATGCTAAGAGACTTAATGTGTGATTATTCTCAACGTATTTGGACACTGCTATATCCCAATGATAGAGATTACTTTGTCCTCTCCGGAGTTCATGGAAAATTCCCAAGAATGGATTACTTCTTAGTGTTAGGCTCCTTCCTGTTATGTTATGTTAAAGGAGCTTGTATGGCTCAGAGCTGCGCCAACAACGGGGCTTCCCAGCGCTGAACCCAGAAACATAGGTGCAGAGACTGCATACACCAAAAAAGGAAAGGGTTAAGAGGAAGTTAGTTGGAAAAGAGCTAGGTCTTGAGGGATTCCTTAAAGTGCAGATGGTTCTGGGTATTCCTGCGGGATATAGACCATTTTTTCCATAAGGTCTGGGATAAAGTGCGGAAGGAGCGGCCTATCGCTCTTGCCCTCTTAACTCGAGGAATAATGGACAGATTAAGGTCAGCCGATCGAAGAAGTTAGGATGGAAGTTAAGGGGATGTAAGATTGCCGAGTATAGGGGCCCATTAGGAGTGAAGAGTCTTATGGTGGATGCACAAGGTCTAAGTGTACGAGCTTGTCCACAGAGAGCTAGTGCAGCCTCTGGAGAAGCCCAGAAGCGGAACAAAATTTTGGGAGGAAGAGGAGCAACCTTGCAGCAGCATTTTGTGCGATCTAAAGTCTTTTTGCTCCTTGTTCTCCAATATTGGATCTTTCATAGATTTACATGCTTGAATCGTTCCCCGTCGTCAAAGTGTGAGTCCCATGGCACTATAATAAAGCAGTGTGTATCACTGTTGTAAAAGACGCACAATTGATGGATGGAATGCAGAACAAATCAAAACATTCACTCCCAGTCAAGAAATCTGGGTTAAATCTATCATTCTTTTGCTCACCATGCCACCCCAGTTTAGACCTGGCCGTATGCAAATCAGTCTTGACCCTGTGCCTCATGGGAACAGTCCAGCCCGAACTGCCAAGCCAGGTCCTCCCTGGACCGAAAACAAGCATCCTAGGACCGGTTTCACCCAGAATAGCTTGATTCCAGTGGCACAGTGAGCCCAGCCCCCACGTCTGGGCATACCTGGTGCACTTAGGGCTGTTGTAGGCTTTAATGGCAATGAACAATCACTTAGATATCCTATCGATCTCCTTTTTTTTTTTTTTTAAAAAGGACCAAACTTCAAACCTTAACTAATCAGGCGGTAGCACCCTCTAGAACACTCCTAAGCGAGGCTGATTCCCATAGATTGTCACCGCATGTTGTGTGTGAAGGGAGTCTCCCTGAGCTCTGCTCCGTTTTTCTTCATCCAGATCCTGGAAAGCTATTACTACTTTTCCTACAATGTCTGCTACATCGAAGAAAGCACTTTTTGGACTCTGCGGAAAGAAAAGCTTACATGTAGATGACCCACATAAGGACTGTCTCTATCCCCAAAATAAGGTAAAGATGTGTAATATTTGTCACACTTTTTCCTCCAAAACCTTAAAAGACAGAGTGTGGAGGCTTCTTCTATGGCTTCAGAAGACAAACACTCAGAAAACAACATCTTCTGAGGGGGACAGTGATACCTCTGCAAGGTCTCATAAGAGATCAAGATGACAGGACCAAGGGCCCTCAAAACGCCCCACCGGGCCAGTGAATCTGTGAAAAAGGAGAAACACAAACTAACTTCCTCAGGGGCAACCTCATCTGAGCCCAGTACTCCATCTACAATGACTGGGGATTGCCCACATAAATCTTTTTCGGAACCGTTGACACACAAAACTGATATTAGTCATGTCGACAGCGATCTCATCGACAGCGACGACCATCACCACCATCTCTTTGTCGGGACCGTCGACGTCAAAGACTGCTTCATCCGTCGACACCTTGAGTCCGTCTACGAGAATTTCATCATCGATAAAGACTCCATCCTAGACCAGGTTGACGACACCGCCGGGAGGTGTAATGATGCAAAAAGCCTTCAGCCAATTGACAGCCTTCATGCCCATGTCCATCCCCTCGACGATGTTGTCATTGATGCCTTCGGCGACGACAATAAGAATTATTGTCTCCCCCCCCCCCCCCCCCCCCCCCCCGGATAAAAGGATGGGGATGACGACCTAGAGGAAGAACAATATTATGGAAATTATTATGCTCCTCAGTCAAAACAGTGGCAATATGAACAACATTATCGGTATTATGCTAAATCAGTCCAGACAGGGTGGCATAGATTTACATGCCATGTTGCAAGATTATCTGAAGAGGTTTCCAGAACCTTTTATGAACCAGCCGCTCCACCTCAGCCTATCTCCCTTGCAACTCCAAGGCCCATTCCTTCACCGATTACACCCAGGGTGACACCCGCTTCTAACATAGGGGCACCACCAAGAGGCGACCCATCATCAACAGATGATGATCAGGAGGGAGGTGAAATTCCAGATCCCCAACCTCCCTATGATGAATGGGATGATTATCTTGTCCCCACCCCATCACCTACAGCACCTCATCCAGTGGACTCTCCTCCTGTGCACATTGGAGGCCCTAACAACTTATTGGACCGGGTTGCAAAAAGGTTTCACCTTCCAATCTCAGTCAAGCTGTCCAACTGCTTTCTATATGATTTTAAAGAGCAGACAAGAAAATCAGTCAGAGCCATCTCTATTCTAGATTTTATATGGGAGGAAGGCATTAAAATAATGAAGACCCAGCAACAGTGGCAGCTTGATTGCCTCGTATTGCTAAAAAATACAAGGCCTCAGAAGATTCTCCCTCCTGCCTCACTGACATCCCAAACCGAATTCAGTCATCTCACAGGCGGCGCAACATCGCTCTAAAAATCCTTCCACTCCCAAATCTTCGCCACCAGACAGAGGATAGGCGCTTAGACAATATAGGTTAGAGGTGCTCCACCATATCTGCCATCACGGTTTGTGCGCCCAATTCTCTAGCAATCCTGGGCCGCCATGATAAGCAAATGTGGTCTGATACTGGCAACCTCGTTTACCTAGTGCCTGAAGACAAAATAATCGGAGGCAAGAAAGATCTTACAAGAAGGTGAGTGTATGTCAGCTGAGATCAGACTACAGAGTGGACATAGCCTTTGCTGGATTTCACCAACTCGCAGGTGCAGCAGTCCTTAGGATAGCCTTTGCTGTATTTCACCAACTCGCAGGTGCAGCAGTCCTTAGGAGAGAGGGCTGGTTCAAAATTGCAACGTTCAAACCAGGAGTGCAGTCCAGAATTCTGGATATGCCCTATGATGGGGAGACACTATTTGGGAAACATAGATGATGCTCTGTCGAAAGACCACTAAGCAATTCACCAAGGGGATTGCACCCTCCTAGTCTTCTCTTACTAAAAAAGAAAGCCTGCATCATGCTCGCCAACGGAGCAATCGAAAAAGTCCCAATAACCCAGAAAGGCAGGGGTTTCGACTCCCGTTTTTTTTCTAATCAGAAAGCTATCCGGGAAATGTAGACCGATCCCAGACCTCAGGAAGTTAAATTCTTGCAGAACCAATCATTCCGCATGGTCACTCCCCTGCATGCTGCATCTCCGAAACCAAGGAGATTATATGACAACTCTGGACTTAAAGGATGCATACTTCTATATTCCCATACATCCCAAACACCGCAAATATCGATGCTTTACTGTAGACGGTACCCATTACTAGTTCAGAACCCTCCCATTCGGCCTCATGTCGGCTCCCTGCATTTTCACCATATGCCTTGCTCCAGTGGCAGCCACTCTCAGAAAGCAAGGTCATCAGGTATTTCCCTTCCTAGATGACTGGCTCCTTAAAGCTCCAACATCGTGGCAAGCATCCAAAACTACAAAAGCTTGCCTTACACTGTTTCCCAAACTGGGTCTCACTGTGAATCATCAAAAGTTAACAACTATTCTAAAACCGAGGATAAGGTTTCTAGGCTCCAACCTCGATACAATCCAAAACAAAGCTTTTTTCACACAGGACAGACAATAAAAAAAACAACGACTAGCACATCTAGCCATCAAACTTTCCAGAAAAAAGTCAGTTTCCATTACAGGATGCTTGAAAGGGCTCAAGCCCTTCTTAAAGCACAACATTGCAACTTCCCATGTGCAATGCCCAAATACACTGCATGTCCTATATGTAAGTCACCCCTACAGCAGGCCTTGGAGCCCAAAGGCAGGGTGCATTATAATACATGTGAGGGCATATCTGCATGAGCAGTATGCCCCTGTGATGCCTAGTACCATTACGGCCCCCGCCCCCAAACAAGCGGTGAAGAACTTGGGTTTCAAACTTGATCAGGCACTCTCCATGAAGGAACATATAGCAGCAACTTCCAGCTCTTGCTATTCCAGCATGCGGCTTCTACGACAAATACTCCCTTATCTACCTACCAAGCATCGTAAGACACTGGTCCAGGCCATGGTGATTTGTCGCCTCGACTATGGCAACGCTCTACTGGCAGAACTAGGCCCGACACTGCTTAGAAAACTGCAGGTCATCCAAAATACTGCAGCGCGAATGATTCTAAACTGCCCGCCTCACCTTCAGCTCCTCTACTGTTAGACCTTCACTGGCTTCCAATCGCGAAACGAGCATATTTCAAGACCTGCTGTCTTACGTATAAGGCCTTAAACGGAAAAGGCACTCAATATCTATCAAGCAGACTCACTAAACAAATCTCAGTTCGTGACCTAAGGTCTAATGCGCTTGGGTTCTTGAAGACCCCTCGAATCCGCCTCGCCCGCTCAGGGGGGAGGTCCTTCTCATATCTCGCTCCTCGCTACTGGAATATGCTCCCCATTTCCATATGCTCCTGCCCCTCCCTCATCACCTCAGGAAAAAATTGAAAACCTTTCTGTTTTGATGACTTATGATCAGCTTTCGCTTCCCGCTGTTTCTCTTTTTTTTCCTTAGTTTTCTACCAGGTATAGCGCCGAGATGCCCCAGGGTGAGTCGTGCGCTCTAGAAATAACCCTAACATAACATAACTAGGGCATTGCAAGTGATCAGGCAGCCATGTTAAAGGTATGTACTGGGCAATGATCATTATGAGTTACCTAGCTACATAATGGCTGCACTGAAAAAATTGTGTTTGCTATGGCACATTTTGTCTCAATAGATCTGCACTGATGCCAGTATCACATTTATTGTGACATGCACCTTAGAGGTGCCCCCTCAAAACCTACTAGTCCTCTAGTGTGTTGGTTAACTTGTATCGTCCAGCCCGCCACCACAGGCACATTTCTGACACCCTGTAGGTGAGAGCCCACGCTCTCAAAGGCCAGAAAAAATGTCTGCTCTGGAGGATGGTGATAACACCTCCAGCAGGATGAGAAGTGATTTAGCATATCAAAACCAGAGGCTTCAAAGCCTCTGCCGCCTTTGATATAGGACCCTTGCTTCCCCCAGACCTGTGGAACATCACCACCTGCCTTGAGGCTCATTTGGCACCAGAATGGGGGTGAAAATTAGATGGGTGTGCCTCGCTTTGAAACTATGCAAAAGAACAATTGATCGACAGAATGCAGAACAATGTCATATATTCAACCCAGTACAGAGATCTGGGCCTAAATCCATCGTTTTTTTGCTCACCATGCCATTCCAGTTTGAACCCACCCATATGCAAATCAGTCCTGACCCTGCGCCCAATGGGAACAGTCCAGCCCGAACTGCCAAGCCAGGTCCTCCCTGGACTGGAAACTAGCATCCTAGGACCGGTTTTGGGGATTCACCCCTCATCAGCCAGGATAGCTTGATTCCCGAGCCATGGAGAGCACGGGACCCACGTCTGGGCATACCCTTCCCACTTAGGGCGACAAACGCAAAAGGAACAAATGATGAATAGAATGCCTTGCCTGTTTTTCACCTGCAGAGAGGTGCCGCAGAAAGGAATGGGCTTTAGTCCCTTTGAACTTCTGTTTAGCCAATCCTGTTAGGGGGTCACTGAGTCTAGTGCGAGAAGGCTGAGAGAGGCCTCTCAAAGAGGCCAAACATGTCATTGTTGATGATGTGCTTGGCCTTTGTTTCAGGATGACTGAGTATATGGAAAAAGCAGATACAAACCTTGAGGCAAGCCAGGCGCTCCAGAAGCAATGCTTTGACCAAAAGGCTGCACTGCCTGAATTTTAGCCAGGACAGAAAGTATGGGGTTTGGAGCCTGTGGCAACAAGGGCCCTCCAGGACAAATGGATTGGTCCCCACCCTATCTTAGAAAGAATAGAAGTAACCTATTTGATAGACCTAGGCACTTTCAGGAGCCCCTACAAGGTCATCCATGTAAACTGCCTAAAACCTTTTCATCACAGGGCTGATGTGACCATGCTGATGGTCCCTGATGAGAATCAGGAAGAAGAGAATGAGCCTCTCCATGACCCTCTCAAGCAGCCCTAAAGATGGGTCTGTTGGGGGAGTTGTCTTGTCAGACACCCTCATTGCCCAACAGCAAACTGACTGCAGGAACGTCCCGAGGCAGCATGCTGAGGTACTTTCTTTGACCCCCTCAGTCAGACAATGTTTTGTACACATGATGTAAATACTGAGGACAGCCTACCTTTCAAAAACAACATTTACAGACCGTCTGATCTAGTCAAGGAAAACAGATGAGCTGAAGTCAGCAAGATGCTGCAGGTATGGGTGATAGAGCCCTCTCCAAGTCCCTGGGCCTGCCCAGTGGCCTTCGTCCAAAGGTGGTAAACCAGAGCTGAGGTGTTGTGTGGACTAAATCAATCAATCAGGCGTTTGCTAAGCACAACTACTCGCCTGTAAGGGTCTCAAGGTGCGGGGGGGGGTGTTAGCAGGCACCAGTCCATTAAGGGGGGGGGGGAAATCTGTCGAAGAGCCAGGTTTTGAGGTTTTTTGCGAAGATGGGGAGAGATGTTGTCTGAGGTGGACCGGCCAGGCGTTCCAGACTCGAGCTGCGAGGAAGGAGAAGGAGCGGCCTCCCGATTTGGTCTTTCTGGTGCGGGGGACCACAGCGTAGGAGAGCTGGGCAGATCATAGGGTCCTCTGGGGTGCGTGGAATTTTAGTTGGCTGTTCAGGTATGCTGGTCGGGTGTCGTGGAGGGCCTTGTGGGCGTGGGTGAGCATCTTGAAGGTGACTCTAGCTTCGATGGGGAGCCAGTGGAGTGTGCGCAGGTGCTGGGAGATGTGGCAGTGTCTTGGCAGGTCGAGGACCAGTCTTGCGGCAGCGTTCTGGGTGTTCTGTAGCTTGCGGGTGAGGTTTTTGTTCCGGCGTAGAGTGCGTTGCCATAGTCGAGTCTGCTGGTGACCGGGGCGTGAGTGACGGTCTTTCTGTGTTCGAGGGGGGATCCATTTGAACGTCTTACATAGGAAGCGGAGGGTGTGGAAGCAGGAGGATGAGACGGAGTTGATCTGGCAGTCCATTTTGAGCTCGGATTCCAGGATGATTCCCAGGTTGCGTGTGTGGTCAGTGGGGGTAGGCAGGCTTCCGAGGTCGGGGGGCCACCAGGTGTCATTCCATGTGTCGGGGTTTGGGCCCATGATGAGTACTTCTGTTTTGTTGGTATTTAGTTGTAGGCAGCTGTTTTTCATCCATTTGGTGACTGCTTCCATGCCTTCTCGAAAATTGTGTCTGGCGGTATTGGGTTAGTTGGATAGGGGGAAGATGAGTTGGGTGTCGTCTGCTGATGACACAATGTTGAGTCCGTAGGTTCTGACGATGGGGGCGAGCGGAGCCATGTAGACGTTGAAGAGTGTAGGACTGAGGGAGAACACCTGGGGGACTCCGCAGGTGGTAGGTGTAGGGTCGGAGAGGAAAGGGGGGAGTCTGACCCGCTGCGTTCTGCCGGAGAGGTAGGAGCAGATCCAGTTGAGGGCCTTGTCTTGGATCCGTGCGTCGTGGAGTCTGTGTAGTAGTGTGCGGTGAGAGACTGTGTCGAACGCCGCTGAGAGGTCGAGGAGGATGAGGGCTGCTGTTTCTCCTTTGTCCAGTAGGGTGCGGATGTAGTCTGTTGCAGCGAGGAGGGCGGTTTCCGTACTGTGGTTTTTTTCTGAAGCCGGATTGAGAGGAGTCAAGGATGTTATGCTCTTCGATGAATGTGGCGAGTTGGCTCTTGATGGCTTTCTAGATGACTTTCGCTGGGAACGGGAGCAGGGAGATGGGTCTGTAGTTTCTTCTACTATAGAGTTCTTAATGCAGTTCTCAATGCAGTCAGTAAGACAGATTCACACCCTGTTTCAAGAGCTGATGAACTGATGGACAGGTTGTGTAAAGTCACATTTCTCAGTACTTTTGATTTGACATCCGGATACTGGCAAATTGGACTCACCCCAAGAGCCAAAGAGAAATCTGCATTCTCCACCCCCAGATGGGCATTACCAGTTTACTGTGATGCCATTTGGTTTAAAGAATGCCCCTGCAACCTTCCAGTGGCTGGTAAACAAAGTCATGGCTGGAGGTTTGTATTGCAGCCTATCTTGATGATATTGCCATCCATAGCTCGACTTGGCAGGATCCCCTGATCCACCTGGGAAAGGTCTTTCAGGCCCTGCAGAAGGCAGGACTCAATATCAAGGCAAGCAAGTGCCAGATAGGGCAGGGCTCAGTTGTACACTTGGGCCACCTTGTAGGTGGAGCCCAGGTTCAACCCTAGATCCATACTATTCTGGACTGGGAGGCTTCAACTACCCAGACTCAAGGCAGGGCCTTTCTTGGCTTGACTGTGTACTGCATGAGATCTGTGAAGGGGTATGGCACCCCTCACTGAACTAATCTCAAAGAAGCAGCCAAAGAAAACTGGACAGTGGGTTGTAAAAAGGCTTTTGACACTCTGAAAGAAACAATGTGCTCAGCACCCGTTCTAAAAGATCTAGATTATACAAAGCAGTTCATTGTGCAGACAGGTGCCTCTGAGCATGGGATGGGGCAGTTCTATCCCAGACTAATGATGATGGCCAGGACAAGCCTGCTGCTTTTATTAGCAGAAGGTAGCTCCCCAGAGAAAAGCATGTGGGTACCTTTGAGAGGCAAGCCTTTGCTGTGGTTTAGTAGCTGAAGAAGCTGAGACCATACCTGTTTGGGACTTACTTCCTTGTTCAAACTGACCACAGGCCTCTCAGATGGCCATTGCGAATTAAAGGGGAAAATCCTAAACTGTTGAGGTGGCCCATCACCCTACAGGGATTGGATCTTACTGTGGAACTCAGACCTGGGACTTACCATGCCAATGCAGATAGCCTTTCCAGGTTCTTCCACTTCTTAGACAATAAAGACTCTCTAGGGTAAAGTTAGTTTAATACCCTTTAATTCTGTGGGAGGGCAGGGGTTGTGTAGCAAAATGCCCTTTTTAGGTCTCGCCTAGCATTGCAGAGCGCATGCGATGCTCGCTCTGCAACAGCTATAGTAATCGATATTTTAGAAGGGGACTTTAAGCCACGCCCCTGTTTTCAATTGGCTGGCATCATCGTTTAGGCTAAACACTGGCTCGTGATTAGCAATTGGGCTTTTTTGTTACCGCCCTGTCGCCTTTTGGGACCGCCCGTCTGGACTGGCCCATGCCATCTTAGTTTCCCATGACGTAGGAAGGTGTGCTGGTAGCTTGTTTACTGGCTCCTGATTGGAAATCCTACCCGCTCCTCCCTTCCCTTCCCCCTATCCCAAAGCAAACTTCCCAGAGTTGCGCTCTTCATTGTTCATGGGCTTCCTGAGGCGGACGGCAAAACAGATGCATGGGAAAGGGGTTTACCTTATTATACCGTGTTTTCCTTAAAATCCCGTCAATTGTAGACCGAAACAGTATATGGCCATGGTGCGCACAGAGGACACCGAAAGTGATTACAGCCAGTGAATGTTATGTTCTAATGTACATGCCACATATGTATTTTGTTGGTAATGTGTGTAGTTGTGAGAGATATTGGACTCTGGCGCGTATGTGAACTGTGCGGTGTATAGGGCATGCACCCATGATATTGAGTGCATGGTTGATGCATGTTTTACGCACGGTACATAGTTATGATCCTGGATTTATTAGGCATGATATGTCTGTGTGGTAACCGAACTAGAGGCATTTTGTCGATGTATGGCTGCTATAATTACGGTGCGTTGAGCCGCTCGGGCCTGGTACTACTGCACACGCTGCACCATTGAGAGCTCCGCTGCTGCCCGATACGGAGCCGCGCTCGTGACTTTACTGCGTGGATGCGTGCAGCACCCGTCCACCCCAGGCTCCGTTCTATAAACAACCGCCACCGGGCGGAACTTGCAAGTGCTTGGTTACCGCCCTGTCGCCTTTTGGGGCAGCCCATCTGGACTGGCCGACGCCATCTTTGTTTGGCGTGACGTAGAAGGGCTCTGTTTGTTAAACGCTGGCTCATGTTTGCAATTTGCTTCCATTGATCGCGCATGCCCACTTTCACTTTCAAGGCGCAGCCGGGGACAATGCAACTGTTTGTATATGTCTCGCATTTAAATGCGAGACATATATCATTGCAAATATTTTTTATTTTACGGCGCGGTCCACCTTCAAGCAGCCACGTGCCTTTGAGAGACCTCCCTCCCCACTCCCCCTCCAATGTTTTCATCCCACTTGAAGCCCTAGTTGAGTGTCGGCGCAGTGTTCCTGACAACATGGTGCGAACTAAGGCGGATACTGTCAGTAATACCGGTAGCTACCGCAAAGGTAAGCTCCTTTGTTGATTTTCGCATGGCGGAGTATTAAGTTGGAAACTTGTGGTGGTGACATTGTGCAAACCTAGGTTCTATTAAAAGTGTAAAGCTTATTGGTATTCTTGTATCTTTCACGATACATCTAACAGATGTATCCTACCTAAAGCGTGAGTGGCGCTTTGACACCCCACCCACCAAAAAAGTAGGTAAAAAAATAAGTAAGGTAATAGGATCTCCACTGGAAGGCTTACCCATGAGAGTGGATTCTGTCGCCGATGAGTATTGTTGCCGATCTTGGTAAATGATAGGGGGGGGGCATGCTATAATGTAACCAGGTATCATGGTGTAAGAGTCGTACGCAAGGTCGGACTAGCTTCTAGGGCAATAAGGCAGCACCCGATGGACTTGTCTAAAAGCTCTGTTTGTGGCTTTGTTTTAGAATCTCCTGGTGCAGTTAATATTGTTGATTTCACCAATAATAAAGCGAACTGTACTTGCAGCAAGCTTAAATCCATGTATTAACTCAAGAGTCCCTCTACAAATTGGCCTGTGAGACATGGGGGTCTGCTAGCAAGCTTTTCCGCCATGGTACACGCAAGGTCAATGGTGCAGCAGTGGCATTGGGGCCACGAGAATTAGCATAATTGCTGTATTTTATTACTCAATCCGTGGTTAGGGTAACATTTTCAGTGTATTTACATGTCACAATTGTGTAAACTGTCCTTTTTTTTTCTTCTTCTAAAAACGAGCCATTTCTAAGCAGGAATTGCACTTATAACCTTTGACTAGCACAACGTTGGGGTCCATATGTCCTGCAACTGTAGTTTGCTTTCCTTTAGCCCAAGCTTTCTCAATTCATGGGGAGGTTGTTTCGCAGGCCCAGTTCCTAATGGCTGGGGCGTTTTTAATAAAATATGTAAAGCTGCTGTGTTATATGATTTGTATTATTTAAATGTGCATAGCTGCCATTTTGTATTCTTTCCTATTTTTTTCCCTGAGTAGTGTATGCCCCTCCCACCCCCCTTCTCTTTGCCCTGCTGGTGTTATCTGTTTCTTTTGCCGTGGCTTGTTTATTTATTCTTTCCTTCACCGCCTTTCCCCTCAATTGTGCTTAACGTCATAAGGCATTGAAGAACTTGAAAAATGCTTTTTTAATTAACTTTAGTCATGAGCGCTGCACTCGCTCCAGGGACACCGCACTTTTTTTTTTCCTTTCTGTGTTTTTTTACTTTTATAAGCGCGACGCCATCTTCACGGACACCGCGCTATACAGTGCAGTAGGTGTTGCTTTTAGTATTGTAAATGACAATGCCTTTTAATTTTTTTATGACATTGCCATTTACAATGCCAATAGCTCCAAAACTCGCAGTTGCGAGACCTATTGCATTGTAAATGCTTGTTGACATGGTCACCCCCACCTTTTGCCCACTGGTACTGAAATTCTTGACTGGATGTGCCCCGGGTTCCTGCTAAACAGGCCCCCAATGCCAGTGCTCTTTCACTTAGACTGCAACACATTCAGTTGGACAGCATTTAGCCCTCTTGTAAGCCTCTGATAAATGGTACCTATGGCATGGTTACTAAAGAGGGTCCCTGTGCGCACCTTCCCCCCCCCCCCAATTAAAATGCATGACGACAGCCATTGCAGGATGCGTGAATGGGCGCAAGCCCTTCTGAAAACACAACACTGCACACTACCAGCTTGTCTTATATGTAAGTCACCCCTACAGCAGGCGTTAGTGTCCTAAGGCAGGGTGTATTATAATTAGGGCTCCCGGTTTTATGTAAATATGTATTTATTCATATTTCTTTTTCGCTCATTTTTCCTGTATTTATCCATTTTTATTTTGTTTTCTGTATAAATGAAGCTGCAATGGGTATTCTTCCGCATTTATTTTAAATGATAAATGTATACTCTCATTTGAATGTCCAATGATTTCAGCAGTAAACAGTGAAACAGCGTTATCTGAAAACACTTACATAGTAGAATGGCATACATAACTGTGGATCTGCACTTCATTAAGCTTCATTAGACAATGTATTGTCTTTTTTCATCTCCCCTACCTCTCAATCTGTACACCTACTGACCTGGTACTTATGAATTACAGTGGAAAAAAATCATCCAGAAATGGCCTATTTTCCGTATTTTTCTGTAGTTACAAATAAATACAGAAAGGAAATTAAATTGTTTTCTGTCTGTATTTAGCTGTAAAAAATCAGTAAAAACTGGGCAAAAACCAACAAAAAATAACATCCTCCTGTTAAGGCAAAAAATGCTCCTCGATTTCAATAGATGGTCTCACCGCTGTCATTATGGGGGCAGGTGCAAATTAATATAATTAACATTGCCTCCCAATTTAACTACGTCTTTGGCATGCTAACCTAAAAGTGCCAATTAGAGTACTTTAATCATTGGACATGGCATCACATGTTTTATATGAAACTCAGTCAAGCCGAGGTTGAAAGCCTTTAAACTGTTTGCTGCTACAAAGGCAGGGGGCCTCGGGATTCTCATATGATCTCCTGTTGTATAGCCAACAGACTGGAGAGCATATCAAAAAATACTTTCCTCCCTTAGGCAACAACTAGCTTAGAGCAAAATCGCCTCCTGTGCTATGACCCCCTGAATGTACTGTATTGTAAACTAATAGAAGTTTCAGAAACAGTCAATCCCATTCTACATTCAGTGTACCTGGCATGGCACCACGACCACAAAAATCTATGGATCAATGGTTATTTGCACGCACACTGATAAATTTGGATGCCAGTTTGTGAACTAGCACCAATGGTTATCAAGAGGGATCAAAACTCTAAAATCCTTGACTCATCAGGGCACACCAAAACAATTTCAGGATCTGAAAGAGGAATATTACCGGACTGTAGTCTAGGCATGTAGACATGTTTAGTTGTGTCACAGCCTGCAAAATGTTATGGGGCAGTGTAGCAAGATGGGTCTATATATAATGCACCAAAATGAGGTACACTGTGGTCCAGGCGACCCTTACCAATTTCACCACGACCAAGATGGTGAAATCCTACGTTTTGTGATCACTTCAGGTAGCCCACCCTAGGGGTTGTGACTAGCTTCGATGTCGACATCTTATCCCTGGCTCATACTTTGATAATGACCATTAGAAATGTGCAACAATTGTCAACTTTTCTCTCTCAAATTAACCGATGAGCCGGGGCTGCACAGTGTCTTATGTTTAGATTTTATCTGTTGTCATATTCACTTGAGCACCGCATCGTTTGCACTTTGTATATAATGAGTACACTGAAGACTGGAGAATTGTTGAGAATATATATCAACAAAGGGAACCCTTGGTCAGACCTCTTATTCATTACTATTATATTTTTGTTAGAATTGAGAAATCCTCTCTATAATATATGAATAACTGCACTAAGTGCGGGGATCACTAAGTGACTCTGATTCCTACAGTATAAATGACGGCCACGGCACATTGTACTTGTATGTAATTCTCACCCCTGTCCCGTTGGGCACATAGGGTGGTCTTTGTTTTTTACTAAGATAGTCTGTAGGTGCAACACTCCTCCTTGTATAGCTAATTTCCTACCTGTCCTGGCGCCAAATGGGCCTCAGAGCTTGGGTGGCATCCTCCAGGTCTGAGGGTAGCAAGGCTTGCATATCAAAGGCGGTGTCCTCTTTGAAGCTCCCTGCCTTGACGTGCTAATTTACCCGCCATCCTGGTGGAGAAGGTGTAAACACCTCTTGCCAGAGCAGGCACTGTTTCTGACCCCTGAGAGCAGGACTCTCACCTCCGGTGGGCCAGAAACTCACCTGTGGTGGCAGTCTGGACAGAACCCGTCAGTCAGCACACTAGAGGACTAGTAGGGTTCAGGGGGTACCTCTAAGTTACCCTCCAGGTGCATGTATGAGTAAATCCATCTCTGGAATCAGTGTGGGATTATTAATACAATGTGTTTGATACCAAACACCATGTGTTTCAGTGAAGACATTGTGTAGCTGGGTAACTCGTTTTGACCAGTGCCCAGTACATACCTTAAGATGGCTTCCATGTTCACTTATAATATATAGTGATAGAACTTGATGTCATAGGGGCATATCTGCTCATGCAGATATGTCCTCACATAAAATATAAATCTCCCTGCCTAATAGCTCACAGGCCTGCTCTGCTGTAGGGGTGACTTATATTAAATGAAGTGAATTTGGCATTGCATATAGGAGGGTGCCATGTCATGTTTTCACTTATTGTTTGCACCATGTCACCAGCCTGCAATGGCAGTCTGCGTGGAATTTGTGGGTCACTTAGGGTGTCATAAGATATGCTGCACCCCTTAGTGACCCTCTTTAGTACCTATGCCCTAGGCACCAGGGGTACAATTTACTAGAGACTTACATTGGTGCTAAAGCCCTTTGCCAGTTTGTGTACAATTAGACATCACCTTGCACTGGCACGAAAGTCTGGTTAGCAGGCCTCTTGCACTGCCAGTCGAAAACCAGCATCTAGTAGCTAAAAAGGGGGCAAAAACTGCAACAAAAACCAATTTTCCTACAGACAGCAGGGTTTAAACACATCAACATCACCAAATTGGTCCTGCATTAAAACATTTGGTCTGATAAGGGAATTGCTATACGGCTTACATTGGACAATAATTGAAAACCTGTTCTCAAAGCAAGGGAGTACAAACCTGAAAAATAAGTGGCAAATGTTTCTGGAGAATGAGGATGAAGACTGAGAAAATTAAACTAGAAGCACTTGATAGGAGCTTTAGGGACTTATGGCTTAAGTTCAGCTTTTACAAGCTTCTTCATGAATGGTACTGGTCGCCACACAGACTTAGATTAGCAAATCTCCAAACCAGTGCACACTGTTGACTGTGCACAGAGATCATTTGTGACATAAATATATGGTAAACAATTATACAAGGCTGTGAAAATAAATTTTCACGAACTGCATCTCTGGTATTACTCCATGACACATCTCAAGTCCCAGGTATGCCAAATCATCGAAGGGGATGGTTCTCTACTTTGTTGGCAGTAGCCAAAGTGTGTCTCCTGAGAAAGTGGAAAACGAAGGAAATGTCTACTCGCGAGGAATGACTGAGTTACTTACATTGGCAGTGTATGGCAAAATGATAAACTGTCATTTCCTGGCCAAGAAGTCTAGCGAACGTATGGGAGATACTTAAATGTACTCTTCTTTGCATAGTATCTTGAGGATATAACTTGCAGATAAACACTAGTTCTACAAGAAAGAGTGGTACGAGGTTTGAGATTGTGGGTCAGGATTTGTAATAGGCTGAGCCAAAGAAATAGTGTCATGACTGTAATGTAATTGTAGGTTTTAGGGCTCCAAATGGAAAATAGCTAGGGTACAGGGGGGAGGTGAGATTGATAACTTGAAGTCCGTTATAGCCTGGTTGCATCAAATAACAAGAAAATACACTTCACAATTTTAACATTCTTGCAGAGAAGGGTCATCAACGATGTGTACTTTGAGGAGAGTAGCACGTCTGAGCAGCGGGACCAATGCCATGCCTTCTAAGGATATGTGCTATTTGGGGCAGTAGTATGCGAAGGAACATCCAGCTACAGTTTGAAGACTCTCAGCACAATAAGAGTAAGTAATGTCAGTTCTACAAGGCTGATTAGGAAGGCAGTGTTTCCCTGGTGGCAGGTCAGCCACGTGATGGTATGTTTGGGGGAAAAGGTTGGGCTACGAGTATGAAATTTGCAGGTCATTAAAAACAAAACAACCGCAGAAGCCAAGCATAATGTGAAAAACAGTGTTCGAGGCATATGAGCTGCAGATTATACACTTTTGCATAGATCGCCATCTGGTGTTGGGCCTGGATGTTTGCAGTTTGTTTTTCCTCTTGGAAAGTCTTTGGAAGTCACAAGGTCGGTGACTCCTCCCTTGGTTCGTATTGTGCATGGGCTTCGGCTCCATCCTCAGATTGTTTTTTTCCGCCATCAGGCTCGGATGTAATACTTCGCGCTCCGGTTCCGAACATTTCCAGTTCGACGATCGAAGCGGAATCCTCGCTCATCGCGGTATTGTTCAGATCCAGATCTCCTCAATCACCTTCTCTTCGACACATCTTCGATTCCAGTCGTCGACGGCGGCCTTCGGGCCTATCCAAGCTCCGGTCCCGGCTGATAGAAAGAACTCCATTCAAGAAGTGCCCTCGATGTGGGTCCAAATTCCCCCACACCTATCTTCATGAGGTGTGCAACCTCTGCCTCTCCCCTGAACACGAGGCTCGAGACTGTCCCGACTGCAAGTCTTTCAGATCGAAAAAGACTATTCGAGATCGAAGGGCCAGACGAAACATGGCGCACTCCTCGACCTCCGTTCCAGTCGACTTCTTCGGGGGCGACGTCGAAGCTCCGGGACAGCAGCACACCGAAGAGGATCTTGTCAGTGCTTCCGAAGCCGACGACTCGGATGTGGAGGACATACCCCGACGCAGAGGGTCATGAGTACTATACCCCCTCCCACACCCGCGCCGATACCCAAAAAGGCTTCGGTCACGCCTTCGCCTCCGGGCCTAGGCAAGACCAAAGACACTGCTTCAACCACCCCACCTTCGGGCCCGGTGAAGAAGCCTAATAAGCCTTCCGGCGGTTCGGGCTCGAGCCAGCCTGCCAGCGGTGCCGAGAAACACACTTCGGCACCGAAAAAGAGACCGCCTCTACCTCGACACCGAGCTCCGCACCAAAGTCCTCGGTGTCGAAACCCAGCCTTTCGGTACCGACCAAACACCATAAGGCCCTCGGCACCGACACTTCCGCGCCGAAGCCTATCTCGGCGCCGACCAAGAAATCAGAGGTTCCAAAAAAGTACGGCACGGACAAGCCAAAAAAGTAATCGGCCCCGAAACCTTCGGCGCCGACGGAACAAACATTGTCTCAGGAACTGTTTACACCGGATCCCTTGCAAAAGACACTTACCAAGGATCCAAAAACTGGACATTTGGCACTCTTTTAAAAAGAGACATTTGGACAAACCGGCTCCACCTCCAAAGAGGAAAGACTCTGCTACCTCCCCTTTCAGAGTGCCTTCCCCACCTCCTCCACCCTCTCCGCCTCGACCCTCTCCGCCTTCTCCACCCCTGCCTCATGGCTCCCCGACCCCGTCTCCAGACCATGATGATCAGGGGGACCCATATTACGATCCAGGGGATGTGCCACAAGACCCCACCCCTACAGGATCCCCAGACCCATGGGACAACTCTAATAGTCCAGACATTCCAGATGTCCCACAAGATGACCTTTACCCGTCCAGGCCATCTCCACCAGAAGACTCATTAGGTTTTCACCACCTACTTCAGAGGGCGGCACATTATCACGGGGTAGAGCTACACACTGACCCGGTAGAGGAGGATTTCCTCCTCGACACCTTTGATACCGCACATAGGTCTACCTCCATACTACCTATGCCCAAGAGGGTAATAAAACATGCGCCAGAGGTTTTTAAAGCCCCAGTCAGGGCTAGAGTCATTAACCCACGCATAGAGAAAAAGTATAAAGCTGCCCCCACAGATCCTGCCTATATTAAAGGGCCAGCGCCACTAGATTCCCTTGTGGTTTCCACTGCACGGAAGAGGTCAAACTCCCAGGCGTCAGGCGAAGCACCACCACCTGACAAAGAGTCAAAGTTACTGGACGCGTCAGGAAAGCGCACTGCGTCACAGGCAGCCAATATATGGCGTATCTCCAACACTCTAGCGCTATTGGCCAGATACGATAGAGCGCATTATGATGAATTAGAAACCATCATGCACCATCTCCCAGAAAAATACAAAAATAGGTCCAAATAATTAATTCAAGAGGGTAAGACTATAACTAACACCTCTATACGCTGAGCCTTAGGCGCAGCAGACACAGCCTCCAGGACCATTAACACTAGCGTCCTCCTCCGTCGCCATGCTTGGCTGAGAGTTTCAGGCTTTAAACCTGAGGTACAGGCTTCCATATTAAATCATCCTTTTGACCAAGAACATCTATTCGGCCCAAAGGTAGATGAGGCCCTAGAGAAGATGAAGGACACAGATACGGCGAAATCTATGGGAGCCCTGCAGTCACACCCTCCTAGGTGCTCTTTTCGCCGCTCTTCCTTTCGGGGTACGACCAGAGACTACTCCTCAGATAGCGCGTCCACTTCCTACAAATCCCCTGCTCAATCCACCTACACAAGGGGTTATCAAAGAGGCGGCTATAGGGGCAATAACAATAAAGGCAGAGGCAAAACAAATACCGCCCGCTCTGCCACACCGCCTACCCAATGACTTCCCCCTACTCCCTCCAGACCATCCCACTCCGGTCGGGGGCAGGCTACAAAATTTCCTTCACGTCTGGGAGACCATCACCTCAGACAGATGGGTGACCCAAATTATTCGTTCAGGGTACTGCCTAGAATTGACATCTACCCCCCTAAACATTCCACCCAGGCAACGCCCAATGTCACAAGAACATTCCCCGTTACTAAAACAGGAGGTAATCTCCCTCCTACAAAAACATGCGATAGAACAAGTCCCCGCCAATCAGCAAAATTTAGGGGTCTACTCCCTATATTTTCTGATACCAAAAAGAGACGAGACTCTACGACCTATTTTAGATCTCCGGCCTCTAAACACATACATACATTCGGACCATTTTCACATGGTAACACTTCAGCAGGTACTTCCGCTCCTCTCCCAGAACGACTTTCTCACCACACTGGACTTGAAAGACGCATACTTTCACATTCCGGTACACCATGCTCACAGAAAGTACCTCAGATTTGTAGTGGACGGGCAACACTACCAGTTCAAGGTGCTCCCATTCGGGGTCACTACAGCACCAAGGGTATTCACCAAGTTCCTAGCGGTAGTGGCGGCACACCTCCGAAGACAGCACATTCACGTCTTCCCATATTTGGACGACTGGCTAATAAAAGCAACGTCCTACAACCAATGTGTACATCACACCGCCACTACAATCAAACTACTTCACCAGCTAGGTTTCACGGTGAACCACCAAAAGTCCCAACTAATACCATCCCACACAAAGCTATACCTCGGTGCCACCATAGACACCTCAAAAGCCATAGCCTTTCCCAATCCTGCCAGGATTGCAAGCATTCAGGCTTTGCGTCAAAGATTCATACCTCAACACACTCTCCCAGCAAGAGTGTTTAGGCAACTGATGGGGATGATGGCCTCTTGCATTTTCATAGTGCCTCATGCAAGACTCCAGATGCGCCCACTCCAAGAGTGCTTAGCGCGCCAATAGAACCAGGCCCAGGGGCAACTGACAGATCTGGTGTTGGTAGACGGTCGCACCCATCGCTCTCTGCAGTGGTGGAACACAACAAATCTTTCCAGAGGTCGACCGTTCCTGGACCCGGTTCCACAAATAATCCTAACAGACGCATCGCTCTCCGGCTGGGGAGCTCATCTATTACACCTCACAGTGCAGGGCACATGGACGCCGCAACAAAAGTTACTCCACATCAACCATCTGGAGTTACTGGCAAGGTTTCTAGCCCTAAAATTCTTTCAGACACAGATTTTAGGCAAGGCAGTCCTTATTCGCACAGACAACATGACGGCCATGTACTACATTCAAAAACAAGGCGGCACACACACTCCACAGCTCTCTCAACTAGCACAGAGCATATGGAGATGGGCAATTCCACACAAAATCTTTCTCCTAGCCCAACATGTCCCGGGAGTCAAACACCATGGCAGATCTGCTCAGCAGACAGACGCAGCAGATCCACGAGTGGGAACTTCACCCGCAGGTTCTTCACCCGTTCTTTCAGGTGTGGGGGCATCCACAGATAGACCTCTTCGCCACCCACGAAAACAAAAAATGCCCAAGCTTCGCCGCCAGATACCCACACCCATTGTCCAAAGGCAATGCGATATGGATGAACTGGTCAGGCAAATTTGCGTACGCCTTTCCACCTCTCCCACTAATTCCATTAGTGGTGCGAAAGCTACAACAGCACTCCCTCACACTGATTCTAGTCGCTCCAACATGGGTCAGACAACCGTGGTACACCACGCTGCTGGAACTCTCGGTAGTGCCACACCAAAAGTTAGACCTCTCACCATGCCTCCTAACCCAGAACCATGGAGAGATCAGACACCCGGACCCAGCTCAGCTCAACCTTGCGATCTGGCTCCTGAGATCCTAGAATTCGGATACCTTAACCTTCCCCCTGACTGTATGAACGTCATCAGAGAAGCTAAACGCCCTACCACTAGAGCCTGCTAGGCTGCAAAG
This sequence comes from Triturus cristatus, assembly GCF_964204655.1. Lineage (NCBI taxonomy): Eukaryota > Metazoa > Chordata > Amphibia > Caudata > Salamandridae > Triturus > Triturus cristatus. The sequence continues at coordinate 111,664,781 of NC_140594.1, forward strand.
TGGAAAAGATTTGTTGTTTATTGCCATAACAACACAACCCTCTAGACGTATTTATACAGCACATCATATGCTACTTGCTCCATCTACAAAGGTGTAACCTAGCATATACATCCATTCAGCTACACATCGCAGCAATTGCCGCTTACCTACAAAACAGACAGCACCTTTCACTTTTCAGAGTGCCTGCCATTAAAGCCTTCATGGAAGGCCTCAAACGAATAATTCCGCCAGAGTACCACCCTCACCTGTGTGGAACTTAAATATAGTTCTCACAAGGCTAATGGGACCGCCTTTCGAACCTTTGCATAAATGTGAACTGCAATTTCTCACTTGGAAAACAGCTTTTCTTGTTGCCATCACATCCCTTAGAAGGGTCAGTGAGATACAAGCACTTACTATACAAGAACCCTTTCTCCAAATGCACCAGAACAAGGTTGTCCTCCGTACCAACCCAAAATTCCTACCCAAAGTCATTTCCCCCTTCCATCTAAACCAATTGGTAGAATTACCGGGTTTTTTCTCGCAACCTCAAACTGTTGCAGAAAGGGCTCTACACACACTGGATGTTAAAAGGGCCTTACTTTACTATATCCAGAGAACACAACCTTTCATAAAGACCAAACAACTGTTTGTCTCTTTCTCTCCACCACACAAAGGCAACCCCATCTCTAAATCAGGGATAGCTAGGTGGATTGTAAAAGGCATACAGATTTGCTACCACAAGGCAAAACGAACGCTATCTGTTCCCCCTAAAGCCCACTCTACACGAAAGATAGGGGCTTCTATGGCTTTTCTAGGGAACATCCCATTAGATGATATCTGCAAAGCAGCTACATGGTCAACACCGCACACTTTCACTAAACATTACTGTGTAGATGTGCAAACCAAGCAACAAGCTAGTGTTGGCCAGGCTGTACTAAAAACACTATTTCAAACTACTGCAACAGATACGGGTGGTCGCCGCTAGGGTTGGGAACTGGTATATAGTCTATGCAAAAGTGTGTAATCTGCAGCTCATATGCCTCGAACGGAATATGCTACTTACCAGTATGCATCTGTTCTTGGCATGTAGAGCTGCAGATCTACACACGCCCACCCGCCTCCCCGGCTACCTGTATCTGTTCCAGTCTTATCTTATTTAGATACAACACACATGGGTCTCTTCACTATTATTAAAACGCTCCATCTTTCCCTGTTGGCGAAAAACAATCTGAGGATGGAGCCGAAGCCCATGCGCAATACAAACCAAGGGAGGAGTCACCGACCTTGTAACTTCCAAAGACTTTCCAAGAGGAAAAACAAACTGCAAACATCCGGACTCAACACCAGATGGCGATCTATGCAAAAGTGTGTAGATCTGCAGCTCTACATGCCAAGAACAGATGCATACTGGTAAGTAGCATATTCCTTACTTTTGTATGTTAGGGCAACACCTGCTCCCCTCCTGACATAACTATTTAGGTGCAAAATGTAATAGCCCATGGGAACTAGGTTGGATATCTTTATGTGAGCCGTGGAGGCAAGATGGCCGCTGTAGCGTTGTGCTGAGAGGACGCATCCTTCTCTCCCGCACTGGACAATGAGTGACTGAGCAATATGCTCTCTTATCCACAAAGGACTGTTCTTGATGGAGTATGCACGACTGTGGTATAAAGGCTTCTCTGAAACCCAGCACGTTAGGAGACAAGTGCTTCGGATCGGGCAGCGGTTGTTTCACCTCAAAAAAGTGATTACGAGGTACTTTGCCGGACATCCCATGGCTCCTAAGGTACACACTCGTACCGCAAATCAGGAGAGAGGGAGCGTGAGGGGGAGCAAGACATCTGACCCTCCAGCAGTAGCAGCGAAGACAACTGGCAGCTCCAAAACAGACATTACCACGGGCGCGATCAGGAAAGTACCCCCCCCACCTCCAATGGAGAAATTAAAGAAAGCGAGGAAGGGAGACGCACGGAAGCCGAGCGCGGACACCAAAAGCAGGAATCAGGACACGGGGATGCGACAGCCTACCTTGTCAGAGATGCTGTCTGCGAAGGTTCTTGAGACCCCCGAGTCTTCAGAGATGTCAGAGCCATTAGACCCACTGGATCCCCTCCACGGAACGAACGCTGTATCTGTGGCCATAGGAGACGTCCTCGAGGACGCAGCGGAAGGCTCAGAGAGTCTGGTTGCTAGGCGACGAGCTGAGACAGTGTTGGAAGCGTCGGAAGCGCCGAAAACGGAGCGGAATTCGGCGGAACCCGAGATACCGGGGATACCAGTGGAAGTAGGCAGATTGAACACTGGAGGTGAGCAGCAGAATGAGCTCGAAGACAGCGGTGGAGGGGAGCCTAGAGGGGGGCTGGCTGTCAGCAATAGGAATCCGGATGGCACGACTGCAGACATGCTGGGGGCTATAATGCTTGTTGAAGAAGAGCTGAAAGCATCTAAGGAAAAAGAAAAGGTCGGCATCGGGGGCAGCAGGGACAGCCTAGTAAATCAGAGATCTATGGGGGGATTAAACATGGGCAAGAACCCTCTGGAGGGAGGAGATTGTACCTCTCTAGAAGGGGAGTTCTTTTCTGTAAATGAAGACTCCGGGTCAGTTCCCTCATCAGAATCTAACACGGAGGAGGATGATCTGGATGATCAGGACGGTACTGAGTCGGATATTAGCACTCCAGGGAAAGAATCCACAACTAAGAAAGGGAATGTAAAATCAAGGAGGCAGGAACCTAATTTATCCAGGCGCTCAGAGAAACGGCTACTGTGGGATTATTCTGCGACCTCGCAGGTATACCAGGAGGATGACAACTCCGGTAATATCACGGAGATTGCGGCAGCAGGCGGTACCCCCCCCCAGGGGGACCCCTTTCATACCTTGTTCACTACCCTCAAGCAGATGCAAAGTGAAGCAAGAGCTGAAAGTCGCAGAGCGAGACAGGCATCAAAGAAAATCCAGTGTAGTTTGAAGGTTAATAAACTATATTATGAACTTGTGGAACATGTAACAGAGGTTGAGGAGCGCACCGGCAAACTTGAGGATGATGTTGGGAGATGGCACTCATTTAAGACAGAGCAGGAAAAAATGGCAGAGGACATGCGTTGGAAGATGGAGGATTTTGAAAACAGACAGAGGAGGAACAATGTCAGATTGCTGGGTGTGGCAGAGGGGTCAGAGGGGCAGGATGTCAGGCAATTTGTGATAAATCTCTTGAAGGGCGCCTTCCCAGAATCCCAGTGGCAGTGGGAAACAGAAATACAGAGGGTACACAGGTTCCCTTTCACAATGAAGAAAGCTCAGGCCACAGGAGGAGCAGGGAGGGGCGTTCAGCAAAATCACCCGAGGGCAATACTAGTCTATGTTGGGAACTTCCTGCTTCGGGAGGAGATTCTGAGCAAGGCAAGAATAGACAGTAGGAAGACCTTTGGAGGTAACACCTTTTTTGCCAGGCCCGACTTCTGCCACTTCACCGTAGAGAGGAGATGGAAGTTAAGGCAGATGATCGCTCCCTTCCAAGCCTTGGGGTTGGAAGCATACCTGCTGTATCCGGCTAGGCTTAAGGTAATTGTGAAGGGAAAAACTTGGATGTTCAACTCTGAGATCAAAGCCGAGCTTTTTTTGGAGGAAATGAGGAAGCAGAAGGGAGGATAGGGGATATGGGGATCTGCATACATAAGAATGCAACCAAAGTATAGATGATTGTGCTATAGATAAGAAGGGATAAAAGGGCAACACAGCATAAGTAAGATACTCTGCGGGAGAGGGATGCGACGGGTGCAACCAAGGCGGGCACACATAGGTCTGTTGACCTATTTGCCTGTAGGAGGGAGGGGGGTGGGGGGGGGCAGTGCAGGGGGGGAGAAGGAGGGGGTGGAGGCAGGGGGGGGGGGGAACAGCAACAATTGAGTTTTTTAGAACAGAAGGTTTGGCACATTGTTACCTACGTAGGAGTTATTCGATGTACACACGCTGATTTGAAGATGGTGAATAAAGGTTATTTTTTTTTTTGGCTGGATCCACGAATGTCAATGATATGGCGTGCAGGATAGCGTCAATCAATATATGCGGTCTCAACGAGCCGGGCAAGAGGATGAGAGTAGCAGCATATTTGAAACCTATGCGATTAGATTTGATATGCCTTCAAGAGACTCATATAGAAGCAGGGAGGACATATCTTTTGGAGCAATTAGGTTTTAAGGTATTGGCTTGCACTAAGCAGGGGTCTAGGACCAGAGGGGTAGCTATTCTGGGTAGGCAAAGGGATGTGATTGTAGGGAAGAAAAAGGAAGATCAATGGGGGAGATGGGTTATGCTAGAAGTATGCTTCAGGGGCCAGAAATTTACTCTTGTTTCAATCTATGGCTCCACGGAAGACGATCCAGACGTATTCCAGTTTCTTGATATTGAGTTAGCTCAGTGGCCTGAGCCCTTAGTATGCTGTGGAGATTTTAATATCCATGATCCAGAGAGTTCATTTACACTTCCAGATGCGATATATCGGGGTAGGAAGAAGAAAGTATTTAGGGCATTAGCTGATATGGTCATACATAATGCTTTGATGGATCCCTGGGTGAAGCTACACCCCCACTTAGATGGTAGTACCTTCTTCTCTGCGCCACATCAGATTATGGTTAGGCTGGACTACTTTCTGATCTCTAATTGTCTCCTCTCTGGAGCACAAGTGGAGAAGTTACCTAGGCTGATGTCAGATCACAGTCCGGTTATTCTTACTGTTAAATTTAATCAAGCACCTAAAATGCCATCGCAGTGGACTTTTGAGAGAGGCCTCCTAAAAGATCCTGTATATAGGGAGCATATGACAGCTTGGATTAAATTCTTTTGGGATATCAACAGGGGGACAGCAGCTCCAGGAGTGGTCTGGGATACTTTTAAGGCAGGAGTAAGGGGAGAAACAATTAGTTTTGTTTTAAGAAGGCAAAAGAGAGAAAGAGACAAGAGAGAGCAGATCGGGCAGAGACTATTAAGAGAAGAAGGGAACTTAAGTAGGGCCATAGTAAATAATTTGCCTTTAGAAGAGCATTTGCTTAAAATTATTGCCTTAAAAGCCGAAGCAGTGGAAGGCTTGGCTAGACAAGCTGCGGACCAATTTCTGACAAAAAAGGAAAGGACATATGAATTTAGTGAGAAAGTGGGGCGGGTTCTGGCTAGTAGAACTAGGCAGAGAGTGGCTGCAGCTGGAATAAAAGAAATCAGGGATGCATGTGGAAATATGGTTATGGACTGATCTAGTAAGGGATGTTTTTAGAAAGTTTTATGCAGATTTGTATACCCCAGAGGGACCAACAAGATTACGAGAAGTGGAGGAATATCTGAGAGATATCAGCCCGCCATTAATGTCCGAAGAGGATAGGGAGTTATTAAATGGGCCCCTACAGCTGGAAGAATTTAACGAGGCCCTTGGTAGCTTACCAACGGGTAAAGCAGCGGGACCAGACCAAATCCCGCTTGAGTTTTACCAAATATTTAAAAAAGTGCTTGTGGCAGATATGTTTTTGTTAATGCAACAAGCTCAACGAGGGGAATCCAGCCCGGAATCATGGGGAGGGGCTGACATAATTGTAATTTTGAAAAAAGGGAAGCCACCAGAAGCACCAGGATCATATAGACCAATCACACTAATGAACTCAGACATAAAAATATACTCTAAAATTTTAGCAAAGAGGTTGGCTGGGATCATCGAGCAGTTGGTAACCCCCACTCAGCACGGATTTATCCCCGGGAAAGGGACAACGCAGCACGTCAGGACTGTTGTTACGATGCTCGACTCTGCAGGAAACCTAGGGGACCCTGTCGCAGCACTTTTTTTAGATGCAGAGAAGGCATTCGACAGGGTCTCCTGGGACTACCTTTGGCAGGTTATGAGGTGGTGCGGTATAGGGGAACCCTTTGTTAAAGCCATACGGATACTATACAGTAACCCAATAGCGAGAATTAGAGTGAACGGAGGACTGTCAGATATAGTTAAAATTGCTAGGGGGACCAGGCAGGGCTGCCCCTCTTCACCCCTCCTCTTCGCGCTATATCTTGAACCACTACTGCGACGACTGGAAGCAAATCAGGGGATACCGCCGATGCGGGTAAATGGCAGTATGATAAAGACTTTAGCCTATGCAGATGATATAGCTATTTTAACGCCGAACCCCACTTTAGCTATAAAGGAAGTCGAGGCAGAGGCCCATGTGTTTGGACGGATATCGGGCTATAGCTTAAATAGATCCAAAACACAGATTATAAAAAACACTTATGCTATATGTAATGATGATAGGGTGGTTAACTCGGCAGTGTATTTAGGGATATCATTAGTGGCGGATCTGGATAAAATCGTAGAAATGAATTTGACCCCCCTGATGGATAAGACGAAGAGGGATCTGGAGAGGATGAATAACCTACATCTCTCCTTGTTGGGATGTGTTAACGTAATCAAAATGCTGATCTTGCCCAAATTTTTATATCTTTTTCGTTCTGTCCCTCTGGTCTTTGAAGCCAAATGGTTTAACATGCTAGAGAGAGAACTAAATAGGTTTATCTGGGCGCATGGGAAAACCAGGCGGGCCTACAGATTTATGACTCTCCCAAGAGATAGAGGGGGATGGGGAGCCCCTGATTTTAGGTTATATCAAATGGCAGCAGCATTACAGTATATGCAGGGGTTAATTGGGGGCGGGGGGCGAGACTCAGGGGTTACGACCATGTCTACGGAAGTCTATTCTATAGTACTGGGGGCGGAGGCAGAAAATAATTTCTTAAACACGGTTGAGTTTGGGTACCATAAAAGGACTAGATTTAAGACTGTAGTGGCAGCATATAGGATATGGAATGCCTTTTTAAAAAAAATGGGACTTGGAAGATACAACAGATATACAAGGCTGTATAAGAATAAGTCCTTTCCTACAGAAGTATTCGCTGATTCAATAATGGCAAGATGGTCTCAAAAAGGGATAGTACAGATTGGAGACTTAATGAACGAGGAAGGGATCGTACAGTTTGTAGACCTCACCCTTAAATATGGCATTGAGAGAAGGGACTTCTTCAAATATTTACAGTTAAGGAGTTTTCTTGGTCGTAAGCTGGGTGGCAGCATGGGCTTTGATAGTAATGAAGTGCTGGAGAAAATAAAAACAGGAAAGGACTGTACAATTAGATCCTTTTATGCATTCTTAGTAAAAGGGAAGATGGATGATATGGAGAAAGTTAGCAATAAGTGGGTTGGAAAATTGGGGGGGGACCCCGGAAGTTTTCAAGAATCTTTGAATATGGGCTGTTATATTTTGTGCTCGGGACCCTTACAATCGCAGCACTACAAGACTTTATTTTCATTGTATCACACCCCCGCTAGAATAGCTAAATGGGGAGGCTCCACTGGTATTACCTGCCCCCGATGTAATGCAGGGGATGCAGATATAATCCATATGTTTGCTACCTGCCCCCAGCTGTATAGTCTGATTAAAAATGTGGAAGATTTTCTTGCTAATACACTTGATGTACGGGTAAAATTGACACCTTTGAGGATTTTGTTTGGGAGAGATAACCAGGACGGACCTGAATATAAGGAGTTTATGTTTATGGCTATGGCAGTTCTGAGGTTGATGATAGCAAGAGCATGGTTAGAAAAGATCCCCCCGGGAATGCAAAGCTGGCTGGCAAATTTATTAGCTAGTTATAACCTTGAGAAAGCAATATATGCACGCAAGGGGAAAAGGGGAAGGAAGTTAGGGTTAAAAATTTGGGAACCAATAGGGAAGTGGAAAGAGACTATTGTATCACAGGGTACTGTAACATAATATGCAATATAGGCCTATCTGCTACCTGTTTTTTAACCTATGTTTTTCTGTTGCTGATATTGTTTAAATTTCAATCAGATGAAGTGAAATTATGGATGGTTATTTCAAAATTGGCTGGAAAATGTACAAATGTTAAATGTTAAATATGTAATACAATGTGTATACTGAGTAAAAAGGGTTAAACAATAAAAAAAAAAAAAAAAAAAGGGGAACTAGGTTGGATATAACCCTGTTTGGTGTGACCCTGGAGTGCACAAAACAGATGGTCAGGATTCCTTATAGGATGAGGTTGTAGAGCTGTCTAACAAATCTTATCATAACTTCAGCAGTTCTTTAACAAGACCATATTGTACTTGATTATTGATTTACTTCTCTTTTCCTGGGTGAAATAGGTACTTTCTCATTTTACTGGCCTACAGCCATATTGTTTAAGTTTTGCACGCTTTTCAAACCTTTATACCTATACATCGACCTTGAATTTGCAGCCTCCTTTTTTCCCCCTAGAATGCATCCTTGTATAGCGGTTGGGTACTTTGGATCCAACAGTTCTAGCTTCTGTAATCTAAGATGTGCAGTTTTGTTCTCCTGTCTCTTACAGAGAAGCAAGACATCATGCATCTAGCCTCCCCAGGGGACTCTTTCTGGCTCTGGTTCAGAGGGTATATTTGTAATGTTCTGTTGCTATTTTGTGGGAACATTACATAGGTTTCCCTATCAAAGAGAATGACTAGCCATTTGGAACATGAGGCTTATAACATTTGTTGAAACCAAGACACGAGCCAACATCTTTGCACCTTAAGCTACCAAAGATGCTTTTTAGCCGGGGGTGCAAGTCAGTTTTGAAAGGCATAATTGTGTAACGGCGGGGGGACGGTTGGGAGGCAGGGGCTGAGTTGGCATCTGTGATCACAGAGGTTATTTTCTTTTTTTTCTGCCAGAAACATAATTCTTTGTGTTACACTGTGGTGTGTATGAAGTGTCTATTTTTGACATTAACAATCTCTGCTTTTGCGGCACATGCATTCTATTTATGCTCTCTGTACAAACAGTGTGTGCTTTTGTTTGCATGTAACTTGCATTTGTCTGTTTATGCCAGATTTGGAAGATGCATACTCGTGGTTTGGTCATTTTATGTTTGTGTCTCTTGGTTTCTAACCTTTTGATAACAAATTTTTTGTCATTCTACTGTACTGCTGCTTTACAAAGATGTTGCAGTTCTCCCCCCCCCCCCCCCCCCCCCCCCCCTTTCATGAGCTACTGTGTGGAATTTGGCTCTCATTGAACCTTTCTTTCCCATTCTCTGCATTTGGGTGAATTTGTTCAATGTTGTCTGTTTTGTGAATTCTCTACCAGTTCTACATTCTCACGACATCTGCCCTTTGAAGCAGGGGTGTCCAACTTTGATCCTCTAGAGCTGAATTTTGTTTGTGGATAGCGTGGTATTCTGGAATGACTTTTGTCCTCGATACCCAACACCAGACATTGGAAGCTACATTTTGTGCATGGCAGCCAGCTTTGTCACCACTGAACAAGCGAGAGCACCCTGCCCAGTCATTTCTCACTTTCAGTTCAAGAAGACCTGTTCTTACATGGACATGTAATCTATTCCTTTTAAAACTATTAAACCTGATTAAGGGTTCTGCAGAATTTTTCAGTGTACAAAAATATGCATGCTTTTTACTTGGTGATATTTTTTTTTTTTTGCAGAGTTTTATATAGCGCAAACTTGACCTGCAACCGAATCGGGTATCGGAGCGCTTTACATAGCACCAGTTAAGTTACATGAGGAGACACATTCATTTTTGTTAGGCACGGGGAGATTAAGTGATTTGCCCAGAATCACAGGATGTTCAGCGTCATTACCGAGACTCAAACCCAGGTCCGAGGTCGAACGCCCTAGCCGTTAGGCCAACTCCTCTCCCCATTTTTGTATTCTCTCCCTGAAAGCTAGTCTTCCTTTGTGTGCTATCTTTGTATAGGTAGGCAACTAATATGGTTTTTCAGAGATAATTTGAGGGACTACAATCCATTGTTTTGTATGCATAATAAAATTGCGGAGTACTGTTCTCTTCCAGATACACCAAATCTATTACTTCTCGCTAGTATGTGAGGAGCTGGCGACAAATGACATAGCTTGTTTTTTGATAGTCCCTGGTTTGTTTTGTTTTTTTCAAACCTGTTTTCATTTAATTTGTCTCATTGAACTTTTCTGCTTGTCATCTGAAGGGGTTTGAAGCATGTTTTTCCTGCATTCTAATCTCCATAAGAGAACCAGTATTTGCAAGGAGGAATATTACCTTGTGGCTTATGTATTTTCTTTGTTAATATATAATGAAAAATGTCCTAGCGAACGTGTCCACCAATTATACGTCTGTTGCCTCAATAAAGCCATCTTCAAGGAAAAGCACTTCCTTTTTCTTAATACGGACCACTCTAGATCCATATTTTCTTTATTGAAATTTTCTTTCCAGTCATTACTTGGTGAAAGAAAAAAGTAGTCATCCATTGAGCATTGATGTAACTAAAAGCAGTGTATCGCAACTCTTAACATCGTAATATTGAGCATTTCCTCAGAGCATGAACTAACCATATACAAGAATTCAGAATGAAGACCTATTCATCCCAATTCTAGTTTAGGACCATGAAATCTGGGGGGAGGGGGTGGAGGGGTAAACCTGATACTCCTCAGACACAATTGGGAGGGATAACCTTCACCACCGTGTCCTTAGAATTGGATCTTTCCTTTACGTTAACTAGGACATTTTTCAATCTGTGTCAGGACCAGAGACTTCAGATTATGCTTGTGCAAAGCTTACTTACCCCCATTGTTGCCATATTCCTGATAGTCATAAAGCATTTAGGAACGTAGAGTCCGAGAACCAGTCCGCTGCCTTGGCAATGTCTTCTTACCAACTTTCCACTACAAAAGCTTTAGAAGCCATGGCCCCTGTTGCCAAATGAGCTCTAAAGAATGAGGTATCTATTCCTGTCTCCGACATCACCCAGCAGACCCACTTGGCTATTGTAGGAGAGGTAACTGGTTTTAAAGACTTCTTTAAGAACAACTTGTGTGCCTGCTGGTCTGTATTCCTTCGTGACCTACTCATACGGTTTAACGCAACACTCTACACAGAATTTAAGGTGATCTGGAAATGCCGAGTAGTTGACTGACCAAATGCTAGCCTTGGTGCTCCTAAACACCATGAATGTGTCCATCTGGAGAGAAAATCCTAGACGTCAAATCCAGAGCCCTCGCATCTAAACCGTGCTTGCATGAAATCAAACATAGAAACATAGCCAACTTCCCTGGATAGGTCCACATTGTCTTGCCAAGACTCAGAGTTGTAAAACCAGATAGACATCCCATATGTGAGAATATCTACATTTTGAGGTGTTAGAGTGCCACACTACCCTCAATAATTTGCGTTCCAAATTATGCTTCCCCACCAGGAAGCCCAACCATGGCTCATGACCTGCCAAAACTGCAGATCTGGCCTTATTAATTGTTCGGTGTGCCAGACCTTTCTGAGAGAGCTCGGACAAGAAGTTAAAGATGTGCACTAAATCTGCCCCCAAGGGATCCAGATTCCTTCTCAACCACCAACATAAGCATCTGTGCTAAGTGACGGCATATTGTTTGGAGGTGGAATCCGCTCTCCCGATGAGAGCCAAAGCGTGTCTCGAAAGTCCCAGGCGATCCCATCGACACCCAGTAATCCTAAAAGCCATGAGGTTGAAGCGATCTGTCCAGCATTAGGGAATGCAAGTTGCCCCGGCATCGGTCAGCATTGGCATGCTCTGGGGAAGTCAGATTGGAAAATCCATAGAAAGTTTCCAAAAAATTGGAAACCATACTTGCTATCTTCAAACCGGCGTCGTCAAAATCGGGAATGCCCTTTGACACCAAACTTGTGCAGCCCCCCTAGTCATCATCGCAAACTGGGAGGAACTTGTATCCCCAAATTTAACTTCAGTCGTGCAGGAAGACATCCGTCACCAAATGGTCTGGGTGGCAGTTAAGAAGCATGGGACCTGATGATCTTTGAAAGGACCCTATCTGTCCATGATCATTTATCATTCTGAATTCGATTGGGACCAACTTCCATGCGCTGAAATCCTTCAGATGTTGCGACTTCCAATCCGAGAAGCAATTGTTTTCTTGGAAGGCATTCTGGTTTGACTCGCTTCCTGTCTAGATGGTAATGCCAGAATCTCTGTGAGCTCCGCCAGTACCCTTGACCCTCCAAGATGATTGATGTACTGAACTGCCGATATGTTTTTCATTTTCAAGAAGATGGAAGACAGTACCTTGTGCCTTGTTAGAGACAGAACCGCAAAGAAGTCTGCAAGCAACTAAAAGCAGTTGATCTGCTATCTGCTCTCTTTATCTGACAAAGGGCCTCCTGTGGTGACTTCTTCACATCTTGTACTCCAGCCTGTGAGACTGGCATCCGATTTAAATATGTCTGGCACCCATCCAAAAATGGCTCTGCCGTTCCAGGCCGTCATGTTGTCTAGCCGCCACTGCAGCTCTGTCCTTGCCTCCGTTAGGAGCCGTACCAGCGCTAAGTAAGTTACCCCCCTTTTTAGATGAGCCGCCTTCAACCTCTGCAGGGCCCTGAGGTGCAGCGCGCCCAGGAAGATCGCCTGAATCGATGATACTAAGAGACCTACATTGCATTCTAGATACCAAAGGGAAATAAATTCCTTTGCCACTATGCATCTCAGTTGTTTGTTGAGCTGGAGCTTTAGTATCTGTTGGATCGAGTCTCAGGAAACCTGCAACGTAGTGATCTCTGATTTCTGTTTATTGATGATGAAGCCGAGACATTGCTGCAGGGAACTGTTGGTGAGACTCATGGTTCTGATGCAGGAGCAGGAGATCCTTTATATAAACGATCAGTCTGACACCCCTGGAACGGAACCATTGAACAACTGGGCGTATAACCTTGATGAAGCACCATGGCGCCAATGATAGCCCGAAGGCAAGAGCTGTAAAATTGTAAACCGGACTGTCCCATATGATCTGCATTAACCTGCCATGTGGTTTGAAAATGGAAATGGTGAAGCAAGCTTCCCCAGAGTAGAGCCTCACCATACAATCGTTTGGCAACAGAATGTCCAGCAGAAGAGGGAGGCCCTCCATCTTGAAATCACGGTAGACCAGCCATTGGTTGAACTCCCGTAGGTTTATCACTGGCGGCATACCCTTGTCTTTTTTTCTCGGGCAGGAAAAGATTGCTGAGAAAACCCTGAGGTTACAGATAAGTTGGTATGATAGCTCCTTTGTTTAAGCGTAATCTTACGTCAAGGACAATTAAGCTCCTGTCTATGCGGCAGTGAACGATCTGCCATGGGACTGTGTTGTGCACAGGTGTCCCTTAAAACTTGATGTGGAAACCTGAGATGGTTTGCAAGACCCATGCACCTCCTGTTCTCTCTCTCCAGGTTTTGCAAAAAAGACATAGGCGACCTCTCACCTTTGATGGGAAGAAAGGGTATTCCTTACCTGAAGCCCAACAATGGGCATTGGTTTGTCCTCCTAAACTTCCTCTACTGGGTCCTATGCCACGGGATGGAAAGATACCTCCGAACTGTTTCTGGTCCTGGTATTGGAACTGTTGTTGCTGATGGCCACTTGGATGTCTCTGGTAGGTTGTTGTTGTCGCAACTGGACGAGCACCCTCTGCTGGACCCTCCAAAAACATTCTTATTGAAAACTCATTTCATGGACTGTTGGGCCTTGCCCAGTGACAAAAAAGATGTGACAAACTAAACTCCTTAAGGAAGGGGGCCCTGAGGGGTTCCCAAAGAGGCCCCCATCATCCACCAGCCTGACAGCTGAAGTGGACTTTTCTCCCAACTTTGTGTCAATTTTGATCAGGAGGGAGCGACCGCGTTCAGATAAGTGCACAGTTTGCTTTCTCTGGAAAGCATATGACTTTCTTAGCCCAGTCAGAAAAGAGATGTGAAAAAATAAGGTTGCCGGTCTAATACATTTATTTATATTATTACCCAGCACATCAAGTAACTTGTCCTGGCAGTTTCTCCAGAAGCGATCTACCCCTTTTTAGGATCCTCCATGAATTAGGTGGCAAAGGTGGCCATTTTGCTGTCAATTTCAGCAAACTTTCCGTCCTGGCATGGACGAAGACACTCCTCCCAAAAGCGACCCCTGACCTATTCATTGAAAGACTTCCTGATTCTGTTATCCACATTCTGGGCCACTCGAGGTGCTGGAATCTAGTCTGCAGACCTAGGCTGATAAATATCATACGGATCAATCATGCACTCCAAATCTTGGATCCTGGAAGCTCCATTATTAGTAGGGCTATCCAACCTGGGACGTTTAAGACCGCTTTCCACTCTCCAAGGTCTACTAGGACTCGGCTCGTTATCGGAACTGTCGTCCTGGCTTGGGTCACCTAAATCTTCCACATCCTATTCAATGGGAGCTCCTGGAGCATCTGCGGGTGTGAACCCAGGTTGTTCTGATTTACTGCGGTCCACTGGGGTAGAGGCTCTGTGTTTTAGGAACGTTTGACAGAGCCATTGGCAGGCTTCAGAGGTTAGGCAACCCAGGGACCTGTTTATTCGTTGTATCCTTAGTCTTGACCATGGAGTTTGTGGCTGGCGTCTACTCTAACGGCCTGCAAGGGGCTACTACTTCACACAAGCAGATGATCAAACTACGCTGAGCAGTAACCAGTAGTATCTGCCTACTCAAAGGCTGTAGGGCAAGTGACATGGCTCTCTGTAATGACACGTCTACTGCATCCACAAACTCGTTGTCCAGAATGGAGGTGCGGGTGGGGGGGGGGGGGGGGGGGGTGACCTCCTGTCGCAATCTGGAAGGGTTCCTCACCCCAGAACCTGCCACTGGAGTTCTAGGTCTTAAAATAAATTACCAGTGAAGAGGTGAAGGCCTAAAGTGGTCCTTTTAATCTTTGTGGAATGTGTGCTTAAGGCACAAGCACTAATTGTATTAAAAATAAGCGGTGACCCAGTGCACTACACCCCAAAAGCGAGGGAAAATTTGACTTGAACTGTGTATGCCAAAGATGTAACTGACTGCAAGACTGCTCAGCCAACTGATTACAACAACTAAGCACTGAGGGAAACGAGAGGCGCTGGCTGCAAGAGGCTATCGTGCCTACATGGCCTTCTAGCCACAATCCCCCGGCACTGCAGGGGGGGGTTGCATGCTGTAAGAAAGTGCCTCTGTATATACTGTTCCCAAATAGGTACAGTGTGCACAGAGTCCACAGTCCCCAGAGGTTTGGCAGAGGCTAAAGTTAGATATAACCTGACTTTCTAAAGTGGTAGCTTGGTCGAGCAGTAAGGCAGTATCAGAGGACAGTGTAAAGCATTTGTTGTACACACTCAGTCAGCAAAAGGTCTCACACACTCAAGAACTGAACTCTAGGCCAATGTTTTTTGTATAAAAATATATAGTTTTATTTTAGAACCAACAATAGGTATCAAAATATACTTTCTCAGAATGAGATGCTTTAGATAAATACTTTTCAATAGGCAATAGACTTTTGAATGCAATAGTTAGTTGTTGAAATAGGCCACACAATTTCAAACACAATATAACATTGAGCTCAATGGGAATTTCTAGTTAAATTCAATTGATTACTTTTTCGATTACTTTTCTTACCACAGGACTGGATCCTAGATTCAGTCCTGGGACATCTCCTGTAAACAGTTGAGTAAAAACGTTTTGGTTACAGTTGTGATTTTTAAAGAATATTATTGTATTTTAAAAGTTGACACTTAGAAACTTTTTCATATAGAATCACCAATGTTATCCTGTGGGAGGAAATTCACTTAGCAGGTAAGTGAGGTTATGGTTACTTTTTCTAACTCGGTGTTGGATCCTGGATCCAGTACTGAGGCATCTCCTGTAAACAGTTGAAAGAATGTGTTTTTGTTATACAGGCGATTTTTTTTTACGAATATTTGTAAGTTTGCAAAATCGACACTTAGAAGAATTTCTGGTGAAAAACAGGCAATGTTATCCTATGGAGGAAAATCAAGTTATAGGTAAGTACGGTTGTAATTACTTATCTGAAAGAAACGTTAGTTAGATTCCTCACCTTAGAATATCCCCAGGCGTCAGACTGGATCCGGAAGATTTTTCGTCAGCAATACCCCTTGCGCGTCGCTAGGCGTAGTCTGCGGCTCCGCGTCCGTCGTCGTGCGCCAGAATGACGTCGTCGGAGTACTTAGACGCTGCCCTCGCGCGCTGATGTCAGTTCTTCTTTTTTCCGCGCCAGTAAGCGCAGATCCGGGAGAGCTACCCCTTTTAGTCTTTTTTGACTAAGTTTTTTGATCCTTTTTGATCTTGTCTCGACTCCGGTGCCGGTAGGATGCCTGGTTTTAAAGCCTGTGCTGACTGCAACCGCTTGATGTCGGTTACGGACCATCACCGCCGGTGCCTTTACTGTTTGGGCCTCGACCACGACGCGGAGTCGTGTTCGGACTGCAAGGCCCTGACCTCGAAGGCTAGACGGGAGCGGTCCCGTAAGCTTCTCGAGCTGCGCCCCTCTCGATCCCGGTCCAGGAGGAGGTCCAAGGATCGGTCGCGGAGCCGCAGCCGACGTCATCATCGATCGTCTGGCTCCAAGTCTTCGGGTAAGTCGAAGCACTCCAAGAAGTCCAAGAGGCGACACCTCTCTTCGGACTCCCCTCGCCGGTCACGCGACTCGGCCATAGGTCAGGGTGGTTCCACCCCCGCGGCTCCAACGGAGCTGCAGGCGCCGCGCAAGTCCCCATACCCGCCGGTCCCTGGGACTGACGCGACGCCAGCGGAAGTCAGTGCCTTCCTCTCGGCCATGAGGAACCTGGCTCCGCCGTCGACGCCCGCTGGCGCGCCTTCGGGCCCCGCGGACCCGACTGGGCAACCTTGCCTGCCGGCGGCTCCGGCCCCGGCGCCGTTGACGGCTCCGACCTCGACGCCGCAAGTGCCCGAGGGACCCGTTCCCGAGTCCCCGCCGACGCCGGTCGACCTCGTCACGCCTCCTCCGCCGGCGTCGACACCGGTACCACCTCCGACGCCGGCTCCGCTCGGCGTCGAGCCCCAATTCAGCCCCGCTCCGGGCCCGGCGCCGTTACGGCGTCGATGGACGCCGCGTTCGGCGCCGCTGGAGACACATTCTGTCTATCGTCCGGCTCCGATCCTTCCTCCTGCATACCAGGAATCGGATGACGGGGGCGAATGGGAGGGATCCGAGGATCCTATGGCCGTTAAGGCTCAGCTGTCACAGGACTGGGCAGATGAACTGGGGGAGGCCAGTGGTCTGGAAACCTCTCCGGACACTGGATTCATCTCTCCTCCGACTGTGGCTTCGGAGGAGGGTGCTGCTTTCTCTGTGGTGCTGCGCAAGGTGGCCGCAGCCCTTGGGCTCGAGCTACCTGCCGTGGCTGTGAGGACTAACGTCCTCACTGAGGTGCTTCAGTCTGCAGCAAGCTCCACTAAGCCTCTGCTGCAATTCAATGAGGCCCTCATTGATGTTCTGCAGGGCACCTGGTCCAAGCCCTCCACAGTCCCTCCTGTGGACAGGAACGTCGCCAGGCGCCACCGCCCTGCTCCGGGTGACCCCAGTTTTCTGTCCCAACACCCTACCCCCGAGAGCCTGGTTATCCAGGCTTCTACCTCCCAATCCTCCTTCCCGACCGCTCCGCCGGACCGGGATTCCAAGAGACTGGAAAAGTTTGGCAAAAAGCTGTTCTCCTCCCTTAGTTTGGGCCTGCGGTCCTTGAACACCGCCTGTCTCTTGGACCGTTATTCCCACTCTCTGTGGGATACGGTGGAGGACGTGCTGCCCCTGTGTCCGGAGGAGGTCCAGACACGACTTACCCAGGCTCTGGCCGATGGGAGGGATGCAGCATGACATGCTATCCGATGTGGGCTTGACACTACGGACTCGCTGGGTAGGGCGATTTCTACCACGGTGGCGCTTAGACGTCATGCCTGGCTGCGGTCCACGTCCTTTTCGGGTGATGTCCAGAGCACTCTCATGGACATGCCCTTTGATGGCACTCGCCTTTTTGGTGAGAAAGCGGACAGTGCGCTGAATCGCTTTAAGGACTCCCTGGCTACGGCAGAGTCCTTGGGCCTCTCGGCCCCGCGGTCGCAAACTTATGCCTTTCGCCCCTTTCGTGGCTAAGGAAGGGGTGCCTCCTCACGTACGCCTAGCCACCAGCCGCAGAACCAACCTGCGCGCGGTCGCGGACGTGGTTTCCGCCGAGGCGGTTCTGGAGGACGACGCGGTCAGCCCACATCCACCCCGGCAGCATCCGCCTCAAAGCCTTCCTAGTCCGAGCTTTCAGGCCCATTCCACGCCAGTGGGCGGCAGAGTTCGCCATCCCCTGCTCCACTGGCGGTCCATCACATCGGACAGGTGGGTGCTGCAAATCGTCCGAAGGGGCTACTCCCTCCCCTTCGAGACGACCCCTCCAGCCATGCCACCGCAGCACCACCGTATCTCGGGGGATCATTTGAATCTTCTCCACGAGGAAGTTTCGGCCCTCTTGGCCAAGGGGGCCGTCTAGCGCGTTCCGAGCCCAGAAGTAGGCCGTGGTTGTTATTCCCACTACTTTCTGGTTCCCAAGAAGGGCAAAGGGGGCCTACGCCCTATCTTGGACCTCCGGAACGTCAATGCCTTCCTCCGGAAGGAAAGGTTCAAGATGTTAACCTTGGCTCAGGTTCTAGCTGCCCTAGACCCGGGAGACTGTATGGTAGCGTTGGACTTGCAGGACGCATATTTCCACATCCCCGTCCTGCCGGCCCACCGGCGTTACCTGCGGTTCACGGTGGGTCAAGAGCACTTTCAGTTTACCGTGCTCCCCTTCGGCCTTACCAGTGCCTATCGGGTGTTCACGAAAGTGATGGCGGTGGTCGCAGCTCATCTGCGCAGATCAGGGGTTCCAGTCTTCCCCTATCTCGACGACTGGTTGTTTAAGGCGGGCTCGCCCCAGGCAGTCGTCTCCCACCTCCAGACTACGGCGGATCTCCTGCATTTGCTGGGGTTTTCCATCAACGTGCCGAAGTCACACCTGAGTCCCTCTCAGAAGCTCCTCTTCATCGGAGCGGTTCTCGATTCGGCGCAGTTCCGGGTCTATCCGCCGGAACAGCGGGTTCGGGATATTCAGGCCCTGATTCCCATCTTTCGGCCTCTATCCTGGGTTTCGGTCAGGCTAGTGTTGCGGCTTCTGGGGCTGATGGCCTCCTGCATCCTACTAGTGCATCACGCCAGGGGGCGCATGCGGGCTCTGCAGTGGGACCTGAAGTTTCAGTGGGCCCAGCATCACGGCAACCTGTCCGACCAGGTTTTGATCTCGGAGGGCACTGCACAGCAGTTGCAGTGGTGGCTCACGGACCGCGATTGGGTCACGGGCAAGAGCCTCTCCCTTCCCCAACCGGAGCATGTCGTAGTGACGGATGCGTCCCTCCTGGGATGGGGTGGCCATATGGGAGAGGCGGAGATCAGAGGCCTCTGGTCTCCGGCGGAGTCTCGCCTCCACATCAACCTGTTGGAGTTGAGAGCGATCCGACTTGCACTGAAAGCCTTCCTTCCCTCTGTCAGGGCAAGTGTCGTGCAGGTGTTCACGGACAACACCACCGCCATGTGGTATTGCAACAAACAGGGCGGGGTGGGGTCGTGGGCCCTTTGTCAGGAGGCTCTGCGCCTCTGGACGTGGCTGGAACACCAGGGCGTCACCCTAGTGGTTCAACATCTGGCGGGCTCTCTGAACGCCAGAGCAGACGAACTCAGCCGCCGGTGCATGATGGATCACGAATGGCGTCTGAACTCCGAAGTGGCGCAAGGTCTCTTTCAGCAGTGGGGAGAGCCTTGGATAGATCTATTCGCCACCGAAGAGAACGCGCAATGTCAGCAGTTCTGCGCGTTGGAATTTCCAAGGCGGCACTCGCTCGGCGACGCTTTTCGTCACGAGTGGAGTTGCGGTCTGTTGTACACCTTTCCGCCTATACCACTTCTGCCCAGAGTGCTGAAGAAGATCAGGCGCGACCGGGCCCAAGTCATCTTGGTGGCTCCGGATTGAGCACGAAGGTACTGGTATCCCGAGCTACTCAGTATGTTGACCGATACGTCTGCCCCTTCGGGAGGATCTTCTGTCGCAGCAGCAGGGGACGGTCCTACACCCGAACCTGTCCAGCCTCCACCTCCATGCGTGAAGATTGAGCGGCGGCAGTTGATGCCATTTGACTTGCCTCCTGAAGTCTGTGATATCATTCTGGCAGCCAGGCGTCCCTCCACAAAGACGGTATACGCCTGCCGGTGGAACAAATTTGTGGCATGGTGCACAGCAAAGGCTGTGGATCCCCTTTCTGCCCCTCTTTCTGAGGTTCTCCTCTTTCTTCTTTCTTTGGCCCGGCAGGGCTCTGCCCTGGGCACCTTGAAAGGTTATCTTGCTGCCATCTCTGCCTTCTTGCGGCTTCCTGATCAGCCTTCTCTTTTCAAGTCCCCTGTAGTTACACGCTTTCTAAAAGGCATTACTCACACGTTCCCTCCTGTCCCTTTTGTAATGCCTCAGTGGGACTTGAATCTTGTTCTCACATTTCTAATGTGCGCTCCCTTTGAGCCTCTTCATAATTGTCCTCTTCGTCTGCTGACGCTTAAGACTGCTTTTCTGGTAGCCATCACCTCGGCTAGACGGGTGAGTGAGCTCCAGGCTTTATCATCAAAGCCTCCTTTTCTCTCTGTTCATCCGGACAAGGTTGTCCTTCGGCCTCGTCCCTCCTTTCTTCCGAAAGTGGTGACTCCATTTCATCTTGGGCAGTCTGTCACCTTGCCCACCTTCTTTCCGCCTCCGCATCCTTCCAAAGAGGAAGAGAGGCTCCACCGTCTGGACCCAAAACGTGCACTCTCCTTTTATCTGGACCGCACAAAGCAGTTCCGGGTGGACGACCAACTTTTCGTTGGATACATGGGTGCTAAGAAGGGGAAAGCTGTGCACAAACGGACCATCTCTCGGTGGGTCGTTTTGTGCATCAAAATTTGTTATTCCTTGGCAAAAAAGGACCCTCCTGTTGGGCTGCGCGCCCATTCTACTCGGGCCACAGCGGCTACTACTGCTTTGGGACGGGGTGTCCCTTTGCAGGACATCTGTCAGGCGGCGACGTGGGCTTCGCTACACACGTTTGCCAGGCATTATTGCCTTGACAGCCAAGTCCGGAGGGATGGCTTCTTTGGCCGTTCTGTCCTCCAGGACTTTCTGGTGTGATCTTGGTTCGCAGACCCACCACCGGGGATGGTATTGCTTGGGTATCTATTCTAAGGTGAGGAATCTAACTAACGTGTTTCTTTCAGATGAACAAGTTACTTACCTTCGGTAACGATGTATCTGTAAGAAACATTAGTTAGTTAGATTCCTCACCGACCCACCCATCCTCCCCGTTCTGCGAACTGACATCTATGGTTAAGGTTATCCTTTTCAGGCCCCTAGATTTTATTTTTGGCACCAGTGTCGGTCTTTGCATGGCTCTGCGTTCCTGGCGCGGAAAGCTATGTACAAGAACTGACGTCAGCGCGCGAGGGCGGCGTCTAAGTACTCCGACGTCATTCCGGCGCACGACGCCGACGACGGACGCGGAGCCGCAGACGCCGCCTAGCGACGCGCACGAGGTATTGCTGACAAAAAATCTACCGGATCCAGTCTGACGCCTGGGGATATTCTAAGGTGAGGAATCTAACTAACGTGTTTCTTACAGATACATCGTTACCGAAGGTAAGTAACTTGTTCTTCAGGGTCAGTGCTGGGCACCAAGATCCAGCACTGGGATCTCTCCTGATAACAGGTGAGTAAATTTGTTTTCGTAATTCGGCTGATTTTAGATGAATATTTTAAAGTTTCAAAACTCGACACTTAGAAGAATTTCCAAGTGAAACCAGTCAATGTTTCCCTATGGAAGAAAAGTGAGTTATTGGCTTTTGGGTAAGTACTCGACTGGCAGAGTTAAGGTTCTGGGCATAGACTCGGGGGTCACCGAGGGTCAGGTAGGTACAGTTGTTTACACCCTCAGCGGCACAGGGGCAGCCGGGTGCAGAGGGAGTTAGGCCCAATGTTATCCTATGGGCGGCAGGGGGCCTTTGGTTGGTGGCTGCTGGCTAGCAGGCTACGCGGCTGTATGTGCTGGGCTCCTGGTCACTTTCTCAGGGCAAATGGGGAAGTAGGTAGGAGTAGAGGTTGCACTGCCAGGGGCTCTCGGGCGGCTGGGTGCAGGGTGCTTTTGATCCGTCGGGCGCTCAATGGATTTCAATGGAGAAGCTCAAGAACGAACAAAGGCTGCAAGCTCGAGGACGAAGATTCTTCAGGTGCGACCACCACTTCTAGAGGTAAGTTGGGTAGTTGGATGATAGGTAGGAACCCAGGAGTTGGCACAGGGGACCGCAGGGCGCCGGGTTCAGGGGTGCCTTTTGGTGTCGGGAAATCAAACCCTCTGCTGGTCGCGGTTGGAGGGGTCCCTGGTTCTGAGGCTGCAGGCGTCATCAGGAGCGTTGAGGTGGGTCCTTGGGTGCTGGATTCTGTCAGTCGCCGGGGGGGGGACGTCCTCGTGGTCTTTGTCCACTCCAGCACAGGCCAGGCTTGGCGGGTGCAGGGTTTGCAGTTCTTGACTGATGCCAGGGGTCAGTTACTTGCTTTAAGCAGTACCACTGCTCGTGGGAGTCCCAGGTAATCAGAGTCACAAGGCAGTCAGGTCCTCCGGGGTTTTTGAGGTTGCTGACCACTGGAGATGCCGGGGTTTAGCAGTAGCAGGTTCGAGGGTCGACAGGCCGGTAGGGCTGGGGCCATATCAGTTGGTGTCTTCCTCTTATTAGCAGCTACAAGGCAGGTCTTCTTGTTGCTTGTTCTTCTTTCTTGTTTCGGAATCTGGATCTGAGGAAGGAAGGTTCAGGGTGCCCCTAAATACTAAATTTAGGGGCGTTGCAGGTTGGTAAAGGGCAGGGACCAATGGGTCCCCTCCCTGGGGTGGGTACACCCCCTATCCTGCCACTCTCCTGTGGGAGGGGGGCAGTAGCCTAGTCCTGATTGGGCAGGGCTTCCCATCTTCAAGATGGCGAGAGCCCGGAAATGTGCTTCACCTCGCTTCCCCCACCTGAGGGGTGGGGTTGGCAGAGGCTGGCACACCCCCTTTCCTTCCTTGGGGTTTCCGGCCAGTTCTCCCGCCAGAGTGGGGGTCAGAACCGGTAGGGTCCAGTTGCTGAGTACAGCAAGTGGCCTGGAGAAGCTCACAAAGACGGCAAGCCATTGAAGCCTCCCCTGCTCATCCTGGGGGAGGAGACCTAGCACCTCGCCCAGGATGTGCATTGTTGCAGGCCCAGGAGAGCGGATTGCTCTCTACCCAGGGGTCCAGCAACATGTCTGCTGTGTGGCATCCTAGGCAGCCCCTCAGACAAGACGTGTATTGTAGGTTAGGTTCAGGGGGCATCTCTAAGATGCCCTCTGTCGTGCATTGTACATTAAATCCCACACTGGCATCAGTGCGGGTTTAATGTGCAGAGAAGTTTGATACCAAACTTCTCAGTCTTCAGTGTAGCCATTATGGTGCTGTGGAGTTCGTGTTGACGATCTCCCAGCACCGTATACTCTTAAATGGCAGCACTGCACACAGTGCCCAGGAATGGACCTGGGTACTGTAGTGGTACAGGGCTTATGCTATTCAAATGATTCTGTGTTTCCAAGCACAGCTTCTCAAAGAAACCTAGTTAGACTTTGCCATTTGAAGGGAGCAGAGAGTTATTTGTGCTTGGTTCATGAAATTCAGGAGATCATCCCAGACATGACTGTTTCTTAACAAATGTTCTATAAAGCTCAGTACATCTAACTTAAGCTTTTGAGGTTTCAGAACTACTCTCAAAACAATAAGTCATTTTGAATTCTATGTCTGTCTTTTCTTTTATGAACCTTCACTGATAGCATATAATTAAAACATCTGCAGTGGGTGCTGTACCAGAGTGCTATGCAGACACTGTTTGACAGGCACTTCCCAGAATAGTAACATCGTAGCCAATAATTCAGATTAACTTCTGCAACCTGAGGATAAAGTAAGATTGTAAACCAAGCTGGAATTTTAACGTTAAATCATTGATATTTAAATGTTTCATGGCTGATTCTTCAATCATTTGATTTGTTTATTCTTGAAAGTAATCACATCTTCATTCAGGCTTACCCGCTGTCTTGTGAAAATTAACTCATTCAGTTCCTGCCATAGTTTCCTTTTCCTGACCATGCTGTGCACATCTCTTTGAACTGCATTTCTGTTTGGACCTTTGTTATTAGGGTTACCGTTAAGTTTAACAAGTACCTCTTATTTAATCATCCCATAATGCCTGCTATACTACTGCAGCTACTCTTCAGTTCTCTCTTGACTAGCTGGATTCCTTTCACTAGGCATTTCAGATTCTCCATTTTAGAGACCATCTCAATGTTAAGTTCTTTGTCGCTCACTTCCTCTTATTTTATCCTTCTTCATTGTGGTTCTCTATTGTCAACGCCCAGGTGTCGGCATGCAAGCCTTTCTCTTTATAGGTCTCATGTCATTTAAATTCTGACTGATTGCACATGCCCCTTCTTCTGATTCCCTCACCGTGGCCCATCATTCCTGATGGACAGCATGTATGCTGCCTTCCGTTGTTGCCCACATCGCCTGGGCCTCTATTATTTTCCCTCATGGTTATCTTCTTTGCACCCTTTCACCTGTCTTTGCTCGTTCAGGACTCCGAGCATGTACTCCTTCCACTTAAAGTTTGAAGTCATCATTACTGCGGATTGATGTTGTACATTTCCCTGATGATCTTCCGTTCGTGGTGTTCCTGCATGTCCTTAATTCTCCTGCTGGTTCTCCCAGATTGGCACTTCCCAAACGTGAACTTTTCTATTTCTGGTTCTCTCATGTATTTACTTATGCACATATCCTGCCTCCTCATGGTTCCTCCACATTGCCACTAACACACCTGAATGTTCCTCTTTTTATTGGTCCCACTTGTTCGTCATGAATGTGCTCCTTCCGCCTCACTGTTCTCCCATGTTGTTGCTCATGCTTCTTCCTCTGTAGTTTTCTCCCTCATTGATGCTTGCTCCCATAAGAGATTGTGCTCCTCCAGAGAAGATTTTCAGGATTTATGCCTTTTGCTGCTTGCTCTCTCACGGTTACACAAACCCCTCTTCATTCAGCTTCTGCCCTGCATTTCTCATTTGCAATTACTTTTTTCTGATGTCCATCTCACCTCCAAGACGAGTGCAGCAGCTTTGGCCCGAGGTGCATTGCAAATAAGGCCAAGGTTCCCACTTAACACTGCTGTGCCGGCCACTCTTCCAAGCTCTGCCCCATCAGGAGGACCACAGACTACACAGGTACAGTCTTGGACACCTGCATTTTGATGTTTTTTGTCAGTGTTGACTTTAGTCATCCACTAGTCTCCTAAAGATTTTACAGATGTGAAAACAGGGAGTCACAATGATAAATGCACCTTTGAACCATAAAGTAGTCTTTGGTCCTGGGAGGCATGGCACTAATAGAACACACCAAAGCCACAGGCAGGCTTTGATAGGTTTACAATGCTGTGCCATTTTTACAATTAAATTGTCCTTTGCATAAAAGGTATAGGTAATGGATCAGAACAGCGAAACAAAAATTACCCATAAGCACAAAATAACCTCTTCATCTCCCAAACACATGTAGACACCTCCTCACACACATTAAGATTGATAGGTAGGGAGGAGCCTAGCGCGCAACCAAGATGGCCGCGTAGGTGCGAGGCTCCCGAGGACCTCCGCGACCTCCTGCATAAATCCTGACCATATCCTGTCCTAGACGAGGGGACTGTGTTCGTGAGACCGAGCTGAGGTTCCACCCGTTTTCCGTTTCCAAATCGGACCTCGGGCACCGGCGGGATCATCGATTGAGGTTTGCGGCCTTCTCCACGCCGGCCCCCCGGATTGGAGTTGTGGGGCGACCCGGAGACAAAGTGAACAACAGCGGCGGGCGAGGCTGGGCGATTCGCGTACCCCGCACTTTCGCTTTCGCGCCCTCCTTGCTGCCAAGCGAGGTAGGATCGCGAGGCGGCGTGCGGTGGTGTGGCTTCATCGGGGTGCCCTGCCGGACCGCCAGCTGTGACCCGCCCTACGGAGCTGTGGTCGCCCTCCCCCCGGAGCCCGTGAACTGGTCTGTCAGCCCCTTTCAAGGAGATTGGCACGATTTGGGGACTGGAGCCATGTCCACGAAACAAGATGGCGACCGGGCAAAGGTGAAATCGACCCGCCGTGGCGCAGCCCCTCAGTCTAACAGCATGGACCGCTACACCCTCCAGAAGGGATCTCCAGAGGCGCCGCGTAGGTCCCCTGTTGGCCCGACTGATGCTCCTGCTCCGCCCGCGGATCTGACCCTCCGGGACGTCATGGGCGCCATCGCCGAGATGAAGGCCTCGGTGGACCAGCGCTTTGACACTCTGGCGCAAAAGATTGACTCGGTCCTCGTGGATGTGGGCCTGGTGAGGGCCGATCTGTCCAAGACGAATGACCGAGTCGACTCTCTGGCCCACACCACCTCGGGCCTCACAACGGACGTGGCAGCCCTCCAAAAGGAGGTGCGCCGACTGGGCCAGGCGAGCGCCCTGATGGATCGTCGACTGGAAGATTCCGAGGGTCGGGCCCGGAGGAACAATGTTCGCATTGTCGGGGTGCCGGAGGGACGTGAGGAGGAGGCGGCGGATCTGTTTGTGGAGGACCTGATCCTCACCCGTCTCCAGCCCCGGGGGCTGAGTAAACTCTTCGCAGTGGAACGTGCCCACAGGGTCCCCGGAGGGAGACCTAAGATCGGAGCCCCTCCGAGGCCTCTCATTGCCCGGATCTTCAACTTTCGGGACAGAGACGCTATCCTGCAGACTTCTAGGCAACAAGGACCGGTCAGACTCGACAATATGGACGTAAACTTCTATCCTGATTTTACTCCGGCGGTCCAGAAGCAGAGATTGAGTTTTCTCGGAGTCAAACGTCGCCTACGGGACCTGAACCTCAAGTATGCGATGCTTTTTCCAGCGAAGTTGAGAGTAGAGGTGGATGGCCGCACGCACTTTTTTGATCGTCCCGAGGCGGCCGGGGACTGGTTGGACACTTTGCCCGGGGATCGGGGCCGGGGGGGTGGGGGGGGCGCGATTGGTGGGGAGGGCTTGCCGGATCAGGACTGAGGGAGTAATAGTAGGCCTTGCTCTGGACAACATTATTGTCATCATTGACTGATTGTGTAAGTTCCCCTCCCATGGAGGTCGTACGGGGTCTCTTGGGGGCTTTCCCTCCTCCTCTGGGGGACTAGTTAGTGTTTTCATCTATGGGGCGACAGGCACACTGCACTTTGGGGGGGCTGTTTGGGCTCATGCAGGGGTGCAGGGAGGGGGGAGTTCTGTTGGGATGGGTGGGTTGGGGTGGGGTGTTGTTCGTTTTTACCGCAAGGCAAACCCTTTACTGTATTGGTGTTTTTGAGGTGCTCTCGGGGGACAAATGATGGCTTCTGTATGTGATGGGGGTAGGGACTTGACTTTGTTGTCTTGGAACGTTAATGGACTGGGGGATAGGATTAAGCGAGGTGTGGTCCTGCAGTATCTGAAACGAATTTCGCCAGATGTGGTCTTTCTGCAGGAGACACACCTTATTGGTAATTCCTTTTGTGCCATGAATCGGCGTGGCTATCGTTTGGTGGCCCACTCGGGCTTCACGTCTGGCTCGCGGGGGGTGGGCATCATGGTTAAGAACTCGCTCCCGCTGGAAATAGATGAGGTGCGCCATGATGAGAGGGGACGCTACACTGCCTTGGTGGGGAGAATGGAGGGCAAAGTGGTTGTCTTTGTTTCAGTGTATGTCCCACCGGGGCTACAGTCTACCACTTTTGCGGACCTGGGGCGCCTCCTCCTTGACCTTCCGGGGGGGCTTCTGGTGGTTGGGGGGGATTTCAATGCGGTGGTTTCGGGGACTATGGATCGTCACCCCCCTAGGGACCTCCCCCGGGCGCAGGCGTGGCTGTCCGGCCTCTTAGACACATTGGGATTGGTGGACTGCTGGCGCTTAAAACATCCCACGCAGCTGCAATACACCTTCCATTCGGGTGCCCATGGTAGCCTCTCGCGGCTTGATCATATCCTTGTCCCTGCGGCCTATGCTGGGAGGGTGGGAGAGGTGCGCCATCTGGCGCGGGGTATTTCAGATCACTCCCCGCTCCTGTTGCACTTTGGTGTCCTCCCGAGGGGGGAGGGCAGGGTAGCTCCAATCAATGCCTGGTACCTGCGCGACCCCACTATTCGTGCTGACCTGATTAAATCCTTGCAGCGGTATTTCGAGGAGAATGTGGGGTCTGTCCCTTCGGCTATCTCTCTTTGGGAGGCCTTCAAGACAGTTATTAGGGGGGAGGCCCTCTCCCTCATATCCCATGCCCGGAGGCGCGAGCAGGAGGAGGTGACCCGAGTGGAGGCCGAAATTACTGACCTAGAGGGTGATTTGGGGAGTGGGGTGACGGATGCTGCACTGCATGTTCTACACCTTAAGCAAGCGGCCTATAGGGCCCTCGTCACGGAGGCAGCCAGGGGCCTCAGTAGAGAGCAACAGGGGCGACTGTATGATGTGGGTGATAAGGCTGGTAAATTGATTGCGTGGTTGGATAAAAAGGAGAGAGCGAGTCGTGTGGTTCCGCTGATTGAGAGGATGGATGGTGTACGTGTCACCGAACCAGAAGACATTGTCTCTTGCTTCGCGGATTATTTCCGCGAGGTGTATTCCCCGGTCTCTCCCTGCTCGGAGGCGGATTCTCATGCCCTGCTTCGAGATATCGCGCTGCCCTCCCTTTCGGTGGAGGACAGGGAGTCGTTGGATGCTGCTCCTACCTCGGACGAAATTGCCCTCGCTATACGCTCGGTCGCATCTGGCAAGGCCATGGGCCCGAACGGCATCCCGGTCGAGTTGTATAAGCTGCGACCGGACGTACTGGCACCCCACCTCCGTGCGATGTTCCTGGCGGCCCACTCGCGGGGCTCCCTCCCGCCGGACCAACGTCTGGCTACAATCGTGGTGATCCACAAGGAGGGGAAACCCCGAGATCGGGTTACCTCCTATCGGCCTATCTCGCTCTTGAATGCGGAGCCCAAAATCCTTGCCAAGGTGCTTGCCAACCGGCTGGTCGGCGTGGTGGGCGATTTGGTCCACCAAGACCAGTCTGGCTTTATCCCCCACCGCAACACGGCCCTCAATTTGCGGCGCTTGCACGGGGTGCTCGCGCGTGTTCCGTTTGTGCTGGAGCCGGCCATCTTGGCGTCCTTAGACGCCACCATGGCGTTTGACACGCTCGAATGGCCATACATTTGGGCGATGCTGGCGAAGTTCGGATTTGGACCGGGATTCATCAGCTGGGTCAAATTGTTGTACTCGGGCCCGTTAGCGCAGGTGGTAGTGAATGGGCGAGTCTCGGCCCCGTTCGCGCTGGGACGGGGCACGCGACAGGGTTGCCCCTTGTCGCCGCTCCTGTTTGCATTGGCCTTGGAACCCCTGGCGGAGTGGCTGCGGTGGCACCCTTCCATCCGTGGTCTCCGTTGGACCCCCGAGTATGAGGACCGCGTGTCCCTCTACGCTGACGATATCCTTTTGTACCTTGCCTCCCCGCGCAAATCACTGATTGTCCTGGTTGATGTTCTGCGCTCCTTTGGCCGTAACTCAGGCCTTGTCATCAACTGGGCTAAATCATGTGTCTATGTGCTTTCCGGGGAGGCTCCCGTCCTCCCGCGGGGATGTCCGATCCAGATTGCCTCGCAGGGGTTTCGGTACCTGGGTGTCTATATCACGTTGGACCCGGAGGCCCGCTACGAGCGAAACTTGCTTCCCCCCCTCCAGCGCTTGAAGGAGGACGTCGCGCGCTGGCGGCGCCTGCCGCTATCGCCGCTCGGCCGGGCGGCATTGTTTAAGATGATGTCGTTGCCGCGCTTCCTGTACGCTCTCCAGAACACTATGGACCTAGTCCCGGCGCGCTACTTCCGTGAGGTGGAGAGTATACAGCGCCGCCTGTTCTGGGACGTGAGGCCGCGTATAGCCCTGGCGAAGTTGACGCTCCCGTGGTATGACGGGGGGGATTGCCCTCCCGGACATTAAGCGGTATTACTGGGCCTCCCAGCTAGCTGCAATTAATCACGGCCTCTATGGGCCCGCCTTGAACCCGGCATTTGAAATGGACAAGATGCTCCTGCCCGGTGGCGACTACAATCGAGCACTCTACTCTGGCGCGCCGGATCCCCGCTTGACGGGGCCCACGCGTGTCATGGTGCGGGTGTGGCACGCGGCCAATGCAGCTATGGGGTGGAAGGACCGTTTGACCCGGGCGTCGCCGTTGTATGTGCCTCAGCGGTTGGGCTCCCTGTGGACCTCGAAGGGCTTCGAGAAGTGGGACACGATTGGCATCAGTAAAGTGGGGGACCTCTGGACGAGAGGGGGATTTAAAGCATTCGAGACGCTGCAGACGGAGTTTCAGCTGCAGGGCAGTGAATACTTTCGGTACCTGCAGGTCCGTCATGCGCTGGGCTCCGTCTTCCCAGACGTCGCCTCCATCCCGGAGTCTTCCCCCCTGGAGGATAGAGTGCTGGATGGTCACGTTCCGGATAGCACGATCTCCCTCATTTACAAAAAATTGATTAATGACCGCTCGGGCCTGCTGACTGGCCTCCGCGAGGCTTGGGTTGCCGACGGGCTGGAGTTGGACGACGAGGACTGGATTTCCGCGGTGGCCTCTCCGAAGGAGGTGGCCATACCGGCTCGCCTTCGCTTCGTCCAGCTTAAGATACTCCACCGGGTTTACATGACGGGGCCAAGGCTTCTGCGTATGGGTTACGCTGAGGATGGGTTGTGTAAGCGTGGGTGTGGTGCTTTGGCGACTTTTTTGCATATTTTGTGGGAATGCCCGAAGGTGGAGCGATTCTGGCGTGGTGTGCATGAGGTCCTGCGTCTGGTTACGCATGTCGCACTGTTGCCTGAAGCGAGGAGATGCTTGCTGAATGTGTGGGAACCAACTGATTACTCGGTTCCGCAGACGCGATGGGTGACTCTGGGATATATGATAGCTAAGCGTGACATCGCTCAACTGTGGGGATCCCAGCGGCCCCCGGCGGTGTCGGCCTGGAAAGAACATATGGATTGGTGCATGTTCCGAGAAAAGGTGGTGTATGTGGCGAGGGGCAAGCCTGGGGCGTGGGTGAAAATATGGGGCCCCTGGAACGCCTACCGCGGGGGTATCTGCGAGCCACCACTGCTGCCTGCTGCCTCACCGGCTCCGTCCCCCTAGTTGACCCCCTCCCCCAGCCCCGGGCACAGAGTTCCCCCAGTCCTGGACTTGTTTCCCTTCCCCCTCTTCAGATTCCTGTGGATGGTCGGGATCCCTCATTTGAGGAGCACGTGTGGTTACCTTTGATTGCGGGTTGCCTTGCGGGTGTGGTTTTTCTATGTTGTTGTGTGTGTATAAAGTGAAACCGTATTGTCGGCTTTGAGTTATGTGGCCCACGTCGTTGATGCCTCCTGATTTACTTCTCTGCAACGCCAAGTGCCCTTTTGTAAGTTTGTCAGGTGCTCCTGTCACTCTAGCGGCCGGCCGGAAGGTTGTAGGCCCATACTTGTATATACTTGAGATTGCAAATAAACGGTTTCAAAAAAAAAAGATTGATAGGTAGCTTGTCATAGCTTTCATTTCGGCTGCAAAGCATGGCGTTAATAGCTAGCATGAAAATAACAGATAGCATGAGGTGGGTTCCAGTGCTGACCAGTTATTGGTCATGTGCATCTTTATTTGTTATTGCCTTTTACAGAGGGTATATGGGCCAAGCTATGATTCTGCTGAATGAATCTGCTGAAGCTACTCATATTCTTGTAGTACAAAAATGGGTCTGGGGTACCTTTTTAATTTTTTTTTCATTATATAACTTTTAATCGTATTTTCAAATAAGTGGCAGATTATACAAGACATGTCTTTCGTGTCTTTGAATTTGAACATGGCTAACATAGCACAAAATAAACATATCATTCCTTTGTTGTGTAGCATGCACTTTTTTTCTGAATTAGGAAGGAGAAATATGAAACCAGTCCCTCCCAAAGGCCCCATTTGCTCTTATTTTTATGTGGGCAACCACTGTCTCTGTAAATTGATTACTTCAGCTGCAAGAATCTGCCCTCTTAACCACTCATGCTTTGGTGGAGCCATTTTAGACTGCAGGTGGTTGAATATATCTCTCCTGGCTAAAAGTCTCCACATCCGTAATAATGTTTGCTCTCCACTGGTGCCCCAGAGATCTTCTAGTATACCCAACAGTATTCATTTTTGTGAAATGTTACTGAAAGTACTCAGAACATTGAAGAGTGTTTGGATTGTAGTGCACCCGTATACCTGTATCAAGCGACATCCCCATGTTCTGAACAGAATTGCCTTTTTTATGTATAACCTCTAGAGCATTCTGGAGAAAGGTTTGTACCCATCTTGTACAGCCTTCCTGAAGTGCAGTAGCCCTTTAATCATAACCAGCAACCGTGTATTGGGAGGGAAGATTTTTTTTGTTTTGGTCATTGGAACCGCAGGATACTGCCTCCCTGTCTACAGCTCATTAAACATTAAGGTATCCTGCCACCATTTTTGCTGTGCTTCCGAAAAAAACACCTCCTCCATAGAGAACCATTCGTGGTTTTTTTATGGACCCTCACCCACCTAATTGGCGTCATGCTTCATCATCGGGTTCTAAGCATAGGTTCTAATCTAAAGAGATGTGGACGCCTGGATATTTAAAACTGCAAGACTAAACACAAAGATTAGTTTGTCAGTTGGGTTTGACACCCCACGTCCTTTAATTATTGTCTACTTTCCGCAGTGACCGTCCAGGACAGAGACCTCACCATAGAGCCGGAAAATCTCAACCAGCCTCTGCCGAGTCCAGCATACTTAGCTCAACCAAAGGAGCATGTCAGAGGGGCTTTGCAGTCCTCAGTGTTTCCGTCCCACTGAAAAGCCTGCACCAGAGCATCACACTTGATCCTTGGCACAAGTGGCTCCAGTGCAAACAGTGGAGGTGATGGGGGCATCCTTGTCTTGTGCCCATTCAAAGGAAAGGATAAGAGACTCCACATCATCTCTTTGATTGTAACTTGGAATTGTGGGTTAATATAAAGGACCCCATCTGGAGGATAACTGGCGAGTGCTGAAGTTCATTTGGTGTAATGCAACAAGAAGAACCAGTTGAGGGACTCGAAGGCCTTCTCGAAGCCTAATACAAAGTGCTCTAGGTCCAGAAAACCCATGTGCACCGGACAGGACCATCTGTACTCTTCTGTAATAATGTCTAATACACCAACTCGGGACAAAAGAGGGGATTACCTCAACCAGCCTATTGGCTAGTAATATCTTGACTAACATTTTTCTTTGCCATTATTGAGCGAGATTGGGTGATAAGAAGCACATTGATTTGGGGGAGCCGTCCAGGTTTTATAAGGAATTTTGATAATTTCAAGATATTCTGGCAAGGCCTTATCTTAAATAGCCTTGTTGAACATGTTTAATAAGTGTGTGGGGGTCAGCAATGAAAAGGGAGTTATTGAATTCTGCCTCCGCCAGCCACCAGGTGTTGAGGTGCCACATAGCCCAACTTCCCTCTCTGCTGTGTCCCAAGTGTAGCTCCAGTGGAGAGTGATCGAATAGTTCTGTGGGAAGGAAACAAGACTCTCATACCCATGCCAGATCTGTGGCATTTATAAAAAAGTAATGGGGTCCCGGAAAGGTCAGATGAAAGTGCAAGATGTAAAGCTGTGTTAATTATCTACTCTACCTAAAATGTGGAAAAGGAACTTAAAAAATGCCAGCACGGACTTACTCACATCCTCTAGTGTCAACCTCTTGCTTCCCCCTGAAGGCCTATCTGATATTCAAGCTCTGACAGACCACTACTTTAATTTTATGACCACAGAAGACATGAAGATGGACCTACATAAGGCCTTAGTAATTCATACTGACGCCCACAAAGACACCACAACTCCTTCTCTAGCAACCCTTAAGAAATGCACATCAAAGTTCGCCCTCAAAAATAATGCTGCATGGTCCTCCTTCAAAACTTAGTGAAGACGCAATCCTAAAAGCGCTCACGTCATTGAACCCCTCTAACCACTTAATTGATCCTCTTCCCGCAAAATACTTAACCCCTTCAGTGCCCGCCCCTTTCCCCGCCCTGTGCCGGCCGTTTCATTAGCGGGCGGGGTTTATGACGAGCTGGTCTCGTCATGGGCACAGCGCAACCGCGGCCCATGACGAGACCAGCTCGTCACGGGCATTGAAGAGGTTAAGAGTTCATACCTCTGCTACTGCCACTATGGATCAAGATTATCAATACCTCTCTGCTTCAAGGAATTATTCCAGAAAACCTTAAATCTGGACAGGTGTCCCCCATCCTAAACAAGCATTAAAAATGCAATAGGTCTCGCCTTTCATTAAATTAAAGCCATTTGCTTTGCTATACAATACCATTAGCAAAGCAAATGGTTTTAACTTAATCCAAGGCGAGACCTATTGCATTTTCAATGCTTGTTTCCAGACTGCAGTGACAGCAGGCACATCGATGTGCACTGCTCACTTCTCACTAGTGGAGCATCTATGGCATGACGTCATGCCAGGTGAGCATTTTAGGGGAAGGGAAATCCTTTAAAGAGTCATTTTCTCTCTGGATTTCCCTTTTCTTTTTGAATCTCAGGAGCAGCAACATTGTGGTGGTGTCACCAGGGCTTTAAGTGGAAGCTTTTTCAATATCCTATATTACAAGCCATAGTTGCTGCTTATTTATCTTATGCAACTAACAACAATTGACAAAGCCAATAGTCCTGACTTGTAGGTATGATGTTACTTGTTGTATCATATATCGACATGCAATGATGGAAACAGCAAAATACAAGTCGGGTGGCACACTATGCTAAGCACAAATATTTAGCTCCTGTTTTATAGCCACGCCTTTAATTACATTGGCCACGCCCCTTTGAGAGACCCCCCCCTCCAGTTTTTTCAACCCACCTAAAGCCCTTGGAGAGACCCAAAGCCCACTCTAAGTATATGTTACATATTGTAAAGAATATGTTTGATTAATGCATCTGTGCTCTAAAAAGCTGTATCAACCTTTTTGACCATTGGCCTGAACTCTATTATGTTTTTTTTTCTCCAGAGGGATCCGGAATCTTAGTCCTCTGGGGGTGTTCTACCTTTCATGAACAGACACAACTGCAGAGCCTAAAAAACAAGGCGATACCCATTATATACCCCCACTCATAGTGCTGCTTGCAGTGTATTTACTAAGAGGTGACGTTTGACTACTAGATGTATTCAGACTATAAAGGATGAAGTATTTGGGGCGAGAATTTAGCATGACATTAGTCGAATTACTAGGTTTTGTTTACAGAGCCAAGCAGAAATGTACTTTCCGTCCCCTCCTTCCCCTGGCCAGGGGTTCGCAGAAAGTGACAGTGGATGCTGCCATAAATCCGTTCATGGGCATCTGGGGGAGGGGCGTAAAGACTTGTAACTCCCAACCCCCCCAAGGTGTCTATGGCCGATGTTGGACACCATGAGCCGCCCCCTGGCACTCACTGTGCAGTATAAAGCGCCCGTACACGTTGAACCATCACAGAAGAAACGGCTGCAGAACATATCGTCCTGTTTCAGCCTGCTGTCCTTCTCGTATTAATACACCTAGCACTGCTGGGGTCGAAGGGGTGATGGTGCAAGTAGGGACATGCAATTTAAGTGCTGGGGCAGTTCCTGGTAAATGTGTCTCATGCAATAAACCACGTGTGGGTCATGGGTTCGAGTCCCAGCAAATGAAGGGCTGATTCAGTCATTCAACCTTATGACAGTGAGAAAATTACTTTAGGAACGTGAATTTGCCTTTTATTTACATGTCTTCAAGGCTCAAGTCCGAGCAGATCAAGGGTTGATTCCGTCTTTCACCCTTGTGAGAGTGATAACATGACGTTAGTAACCTGGTCATCTTTTATTTACACGACTTCAAGATTCCATTCCTGGGCTATTCCCACAGATCAAGGGGTTTTTCTGCCTTTCATCCGCCTGAATGATATGCTAACCTGGACATCTTTTTTTTAGACGTCCATACAATACGACTGACAATAACTGGAGTCCGTGTTTCTGTCTCTATGGCTGCTGCTGGGGGCGCTCTAGCCGCTCTGCTGTACATGAATGCACCTGACCTCGTGTGAGCCCCAGTCTTCAGTATGCGTGCGGTTCTGCACCTAAGGAGGCCGGCGTATGCTTTACTCATTGCAGCATAAGTCAAGTGAGCCACGGTGTTGGTTCAGAAGCAGCCAGGGACTTAGCTGATGGAACGAGAAGCCTGTCCCTTGGAGACTCACGAGGGGGCTCTGCGAGGGGGTGGGAGCGGGAGCAGACCACTGCACCTACCGCAGTCTGTGGGAGAACGACCCTGTTTTAAACATTATAGAGAAACCTGACCAATGGGACTTATTCAGCCACAGGAGATCCAGAGCTGGCGTGGAAAGACTAAAACACTGAATGAACAAGCTGTCGGCGTTGGGAAAAATATAGTGCATAGCAGATAATGAGTGTAACGCCGAAAGTGAGAGATCCAATCCCGGTGGGCGGGGCTAAAAGGAGACGCGGCAACAAGGAGGGACTAAGACGCCTCCTTTTCAATCGTGAGCCTGCGTTTTGCATACAGGATGACGCCAGCGAATGAGGAAGATGGGCGGGGCCTCAACTCCGCCTCCAAGAGCTTTGGACTCTATATTGATTCCAAGAAGCCCTCGTATGACGAGAGCAGCGCATGCGCGATGCTTTCGCCAGCCGAGACCTAAAGATGCACACATGGAGTGCTTCACCCAAAATGAAAAAGAGGTGTTTGAACAGCAAGGAAGCAGTGGAAGCATAGAAGCCAGTTAATCGTAAGTGATGGCAAAGAGGCACTGGGAGGGACAAACACAAGATTGACAAACTGGGAAATTAATATGAAGCAGGACAATGAGTGACAGGAAAGCCAACCAATGGTAAGCAAGCTGTATGATTTTAGTAAGCCAACAATATGTCTTGTAACTGACGGTGTAGTCAGTCAAGACCTAAAAATGGTCAGAAATAGGGTGCACTCAACGTGTACTGGGAATCTCGCAGTATCCCAGTAAAAAAAGCAGCTGGCATTGAGCGCTTCCTAGTGCACCACAGGCTGGCATGGGAGGGGGTTTGGGTCAGAGGCAGCTTACAATACCTACTCTGTAATCAGCTTTACAACCCGCAGCACATCAATGTGCTTTTCATTGTGCACTGGAAGGCGGAAATAATGGAGATAATGCTTACAGTAGACAGAGCTCTTAAGTAGTTAGCTCCTAAGCACATGAGAGCCTCCAGCAGCACTCCCATCACCCACTGCCTCCACAACACAGCCTGTCTATTCAATGTTTGCAAGTCTGACCATATACCCCTCCCCTGTGAAGATTCCCTGCACAGTACTCTATACAGAAACCTGTGCATGTGCATACTCTTCGAGGAATCCTTCTGACTAATGCTAAGGGTGGGCCCGAAATCCCTCCCAGTCAATGCAGCTCAGTCTGAGCCTCAGACATTCATCCACGGAGAGCCTGTGAGTCCATCTCTGTGCTGTCACTAAACAGCTTGTGCAGAGCAGGAGCCATGCAGTGATGCACACCAGAATGCACAGCATTGTTTGGAACACACTTCAGGGGATGCACAACTCGTAATGCTCTGCATGTGCAATCTATCAGCACCCTTTCTTATAGGAGTCATGCGTGGACATACTTTAAACATATGTATACATACACAGACAACCTGCAGCAACCAAACAAAAACTTGCATATGCTCAGCCTTCTGCACAGGATTATACTAGACCGTGTATGGGTGTCTGTGTGTTCTCTAATAAAGCATTAGCAGTATAGGCATGCAGTGTTTCACGTGTGCAAAGATACATAACTCACAGCAAAGACTGCAAAGCAAATGCGCACACCAAGTCCTTGGAAGCATACATGTGTGTACATTTACACACACACATTCTTGAACAAGGAAAATCATACACGAACACACACATGTATCCCTTCCACATGAACATTATACATAGCACATGTGATCACGATGCCCTCAGTACATGGTCCCTAATTATTTTACGAAGGGTGTCCTCGGAAAAGGGGAGATAAGTTGCTTTAAGGACGGAGGGGCACAGCTTGTACATGCAAACATCCCTGAGCACAGAAACCACAAACCATCCCTGGGCTACGCCTCAACACACAGGATGCAGTCTATGTATTTACCTCGAATACCATGTACAAACGAATGACAATAGGAATTCCTATCATATAGTAGTCACATGTCCATATTCACCATGAAAAACACCGTGTGTGCGTGGCATGTGCTGTACACCTACTGCGAGTACTCTCGCCATGCCATCCTGCAATCACTGTATGTTCACATCCTGCTATCCATCCAGTATAGGCCCCACTGGATCTGACCAGGTCCAGAGTGCACAGTCTTTATCAACCCACCTACTAAAGCCCACCAAACACCACTCCTACTCATTGCTACCTACTTCCACACCCAACATACTGCACATCCCATACACAACCAAGGACAGCCCATAGACCAACTAGAACGGTTTTCAAATGGAAACAGTTTTCTACAGTAAGAGCCCATGCAAAAGAGGTAAAATGCATATATGTTAATGAAATCTACAGGATAAATTTGTTAAAGTCAAGGGTTCATCATATTTTATAAGCATCATGCTGACTTAGTACATGAGGTCTGTGTATTCAGGTCATGTTTGGAATACATTTCTACAGACACTACAGAAAGGACAAGCTTTCTCCGCGTGCACATCTACTGTCCGCACAGCGAACAGGAGACATCCCAACTCTGGCTAAACTCCTAAAAAAACATGTGTAAACATCCAGCTGAAAAACCGCATTGACCATTTCAACCTGCTCAACCAATCCGGCTTTCGCGCAGGGCACAGTACTGAGTCGACTATGACCCACATAGTGGATGATGCACTAAATATCCTAGACCAAAAGGAAGCCTGTCTGCTAATCCTGCTCGACCTATCTTCGGCATTTGACACCGTCAAACATGCCAATATTCTGGACCTTGGCTCATCTTGGCCACACCCCCACGAGTACCGCCCCTACTTAAACGGGCCATCATGTGTCAGCGCAGCGGACGAGCGCAGCGGGCGCGACGGAGGCGCGCCGGAGTTGCGCCTGAGTTAAGCCCGTCTGCGCCCGTCCGCGGCCGACCGGGACCCGAGCCCACTCCTCCTGGCCATTTTTATAAATACTCATCTCAGGAACTCCTGCTTTTACGCCCTCACAATCCTGATGGTCCCTGTAAGCACTCCCTAGCCCCACGCACATTGACTTGCATTCAAAGCCTAGGGCTTTCCTCTTCCATCAATGCTGTGCCTCATGCTCAGCCTTTAAAACAACCTTTTCCTGAGCCTCAAACTGCACCCTCTGTAAAACACAGCTTGCGCTGCTACTACCTCAATACTCGGTCCCTGGTCAAAAACCAGATAGACATTTTTCTTTTCCTGAAGGAGGTAAAACCTGACATCTTCTTATTAGCTGAAACTTGGCTAACCCCTCACTCCCTCCCCGACGTACTCGTGGCTCTTCCTGCAGAATACTATATTCTGACGGCCAACCGTACACCTGGGAAGGCCGGAGGTGGAGTAGCAGCTATAATCTTGAAATCCCTTCAGGTCAGGCAACTGCCTTCTTTGATCCTTCCGGACACTGAGAACTTGGTGATTAATCTCGACACTGAAAGTGGGTCCCTCATTCTGGTCCTGATTTACCGACCCCCCCAATACATGGCCAAATATCCATCCATTCTGGCAGAGCAGCTGGCTTCATATGTAGTCAGCTACTCTAAAATCATCCTTATTGGGGACCTAAATTACTGGTTTGATAGCATAGGCACAGATACTCAAGCTGCTGAATTGATAGATTTGCTAACAGACCTGAATCTAAATCAGCACATCCATGTACCCACTCACCAGAAAGGTCACAGCTTGGACCAGATATGGACGCATAATCTATCTTTATCCAATCCAGTCATCAGCCCATGTATCTGGTCGGATCATTTCATCATCTATTTCACACTAGAAGTAGGCAGAAATGTCAAACCCAAGCCATGCAAGAGCAAAGAATTCCGCAAATGGAAATCTATGGACCTTCCGGGATTTATTGACATTTTAAACAAAACCGTACCACCACCGTACGATGATCTGGACACTAGCGAGAGAGCGCTGTCTAACTGGTTACTTAACGCAGCTGACCTCTCAGCCCCCTTAGTACGGGTCCCTAATGTTAGAGGAAATGAAGCACACAAATGGTTCTCCCAAGAACTGAAAGATCTTAAACTGGGAGTTCGACAGAAGGAACGGAAATGGAGACAAAGCTACTCCCCTCAAGCCAGGACAGTGTTCTGTACCGCAAGAAAGGAGTTCCAAAAAATCTTGCTCCAACATAAATCTGACTATTTTTCTCAAAAAATTTTAAATTCCTCAAATAAAACTAAAGATATTTTTAACATAGTCAACGAGCTCTGTGACGATGATAGGACAGCCCCATCAATAGCCCCTACCCAGAAGTTGTGTGACTCTCTGAATGATTTTTTCAGAGAGAAAATTGTAAATATAAAACGCAACATTGCTAGCTCTCCTAAATCGTCTCCTTTAGATGATATTTTTAATAACCCCACTACATTAGACACCCTTCCTGCTATAGATGCTAAAACCTTTTCAACTCTCCTGGCACGGGTTAAGTCTGGATCACCCGATGACATCTGCCCACCCCACATTTTTACAGAGATTGGGCACTCTATCCCTCACGGGATCCTCTCTCTGCTTAACGACTCACTTAACCAGGGAAAAGTACCGGCAGGATTTAAGCATGCTCTATTGATTCCCCTGATCAAAAAACCCAGTCTTGATTCTCACGATCCATCTAATTACCGCCCGATATCCCTGCTGCCATTCCTATCAAAAATCCTGGAGGCACACGTTGCTAGCTGCCTTTCTAGCTTCGTTGAAACCACTGGATATCTGGAGCATAACCAAGCTGGGTTTCGACCAGGGCACTCAACCGAGATGGTGACACTGGCGGTCCAGAATGTACTAAGAAGCAATGCAGATAGGGACATTCACCAAGCATTGGTACTTCTCGACCTATCGGCCGCATTCGACACGGTCGACCACACCATCTTGGTCGACCGTGTCGAACAGGCTGGCCTGAGAGGCTCGGCACTTAGATGGCTGAAGTCATTTATCTCGGAGCGTACCCAGGCAGTGAGATTGGGAACTTTTACAGCGCCCAAAATCAAAAATGAATGTGGAGTCCCCCAGGGCTCGTCCCTGTCCCCACTTTTGTTTAATTTGTACTTACGACCCTTGTTATTTTCATTAAAAAAGTTTAGCGCCTTAATTTTTAACTATGCAGATGATCTGCAACTGATCTTCTGTCTGGACTCCCCTGGCGCTGCCACCGAATTTCGGGAGGTCATGGTTCACATTCAGAGATGGATGGGCCTAAATCATCTGAAACTCAACCCAGGCAAAACTGAACTGATT
Organism: Triturus cristatus; assembly: GCF_964204655.1. Lineage (NCBI taxonomy): Eukaryota > Metazoa > Chordata > Amphibia > Caudata > Salamandridae > Triturus > Triturus cristatus. The sequence continues at coordinate 111,706,234 of NC_140594.1, forward strand.
TTGCCTGGGAAGAGTGAACTGCATTGGGGACCACACTTCTGGCCTCCAGAAATGGGAGATCCTCCAGCTAAATCCCAAACAGTTAAGAGCTTAGGTATCACTTTTAATGAAGATCTTTCGCTCAAAAGCCAGGTAGGGACTGTGGTATCTGCAAGTTTCTTCCAACTTCGCAAGATTAAGAAGATCGCCCACCTTTTAATCCACCCTGCTCTGATTCAGGTCATCATTGCTCTTGTGCTGTCCCGTTTGGATTATTCCAATAGTTTATATCTGGGCCTACCGGCGGGGCAGCTCAAGAGACTCCAACTGGTTCAGAACCAAGCGGCCAGGTTGATCTGTAAAATTCCTAAGTGGCAGTCTATTAGACCTGGACTGGCCAGTCTCCACTGGCTGCCTGTAGCGCAGAGAGCAGCATTTAAAGCGGGATGCATTATCTTCAGGGCTCTACAAGGTAAGGGCCCTGGATTCATTAGCTGCCTGCTGGTCAGTTACACTCCCTCCCGTGCTCTCCGTTCTGGCCAAAAGAATTTGTTAGTCGTGCCCCGGATCAGGAAACAACGCCAGGGAGGAGGATCTTTCCACTTCCTAGCTTCCTCCCTGTGGAACTCCTTGCCACTGCCACTAAGACTCCACGAAGATCTGTTAGCCTTTAGACAGGCTTTTAAGACTTGGCTCTTTAAGCAAGCTTATCTTTAGTTAAATTTTCTTTCTTTCTGTCACATGTTATGTTTTGCTAGTCTTCCACAGCGCCATGAAGCCTACGGGCGTACGTGCGCTTAATAAATTTAATTTAACATAACATAACATAACCTCCTGAAATATAGAATGGGATTATCAGGATCTATACTAAATTGGTAAACCTCTTTCCTCCAAAATAGATCCCAAAGATTCAAGGTCAATTCATCCTTATCCATGGCCATCCCAGTCATTTAGCAGTGCTGCCGGGTTCATCCCGCTCACCTACACTTTTCAGACTATTCATGGAACCGCTCCCTGAAATTCTCAGCTCCTCTAACATCCAATATCACATGTACGCGGACGATACACATTTATACCTAAAGGTCACTTCTCTAGAAGACATCAAATCTCTCAATTTAACTCTACAAAAAAACTCAATTTGTCTGGGTGAAAACCACTTGAAACTAAGCACCCCCCCCCCTGGAGGCAAGATGGCGCCTGCGCGAGTCTTCGCGCCGGTTGTGTGAGCTGTCTCTCCTCTGGCCCACAGCTCTGCTCTGCTGTGCCCCGCTCGTTTGCTAGCGAGGAGATGAGTGAGGAGATGCGATCAGGTCTGAGCGGTTGAAAAGATCGACGTTCATGGAAAAAAGCCAGCTTTATTTTTTTCGTCTTCCGTGCTCGGATCTTTGAATCAAAAAAACTTGCTGAAAACGCCGGTATCGGTATCGGCTGACGCGTGGATGCTGGAGGCAGTTACCGCTGGTGCCGCGCTGTGGAGACTGCGAAGAGCGTGGTGGGCGGCGGTCAGCACAGGTGTGCTGGCTTGGCTTCGCGGTGAATACTCTGCTTGCAAGGGGAAGGCTTCGCTGAAGACGGGAGAAATGGCTCCAAAACAGGTTCGCAAGGGTCGCGGACAGGATTTAAAAACTTCTATCCCCGCAACTAAAAAAGGTGAGAGAGATTCCGGCGTTCTCCCAGGGAAAGTCAAGCATACAATTATGACTTTGTTTTCCAATACCAACATGGAGCAAACTTGCTCTACGATGCCGACCAGTGAATCTTTATTGCTTGACACCGGCTCTATTCCACACTTTGAAGGCTCCGCTACAAATGAAGTGCTGAACGACGGGGTTGATAGCAATATAGTAGCAGCTGCTTGTAACAATGTAACTACAGAGAAAACATTAACCCCTGCTGAGCCTGTTAGACTTATGCCGACAGAGGCTGAATCTGGGGATTTTTACTCTGTCTCAGAGAACTCAGTGTCTTCGTGTGAGGACTTGGTTGAGTCTTTTGAAGATGAGGCGAATGCCAGTGGTGAGCCCGGGGAAGCAGACACCCCTATTACAGTAAGAGGTCGGAATACTCCTGTAATGGCTGGCATTCCTGACGCTGCCGATTTTCAAGCAGTCCAATCGACTGACATTACTCTGAATACTATTTATCAAACAATCTTGAGCCATATGGACAAAACTGCATCAGATTGTCAGAAGATTCAAAATTCTTGCCGGAAATTACAAGGCTCAGTCAGGCGGCTTGTGAAAGCTCAATCTGACTTTGGAGAACGATTCACTGAAGTTGAAACCCGTATTTCCAATATAGAAGACGAAATGTCTAAACAAAAAAAAACTACCGAACTCTTGGGTACCAACAGAGATGATGTCCTTTGGCGAATGGCCGATTTGGAAAACCGATCACGACGGAACAATTTAAGGATTATGCAGATTGCGGAAGGTGATGAAGGGCAAGATCCACGAAAGTTTGTTGTGGATTTATTTCAAAAGGCTTTCCCTGGTTTAAATAAATGGGATTGGGATAGAGAAATTGAAAGGGCCCACCGTTTCCCTTTTAATGTTCAGTCTCGGCCTGGACAAAATACAAGATCCAGACCGAGGCCGATCCTTGTTGCATTTAATAGTTTCCGTGCAAGAGAAGATATTTACTTACAAACTCGAGTGAATAGTAAATCTATGGCTGACGGCTACACCTTCTTTGCGGTGCCTGATTATTCGAAGTACACTATGGATACTCGCTGGCAATTGCGTCAATTGGTGGATCCATTTCAAAAGCAGGGTGCTCAGGCATATATTATGAATCCTGCAAAACTCAAAGTGACTTACAAAGAGAAATCAAGATTTTTCACCAATGTCGCTCTAGCAAAGGAATATTTACATTCTTTGAAGAACCCTTAAAAGATATTGTTATATTTTGTTTACAACTGGTGAAAGTATTGGAACTACTAGATCTATTGTGGTGTACCTGATGCTTTAGATTAATGCCTTTTTTTTTGTGATGTTAGATTGTTTAGCACCGCTTTGGTGGGTATGTACTTGCCAGGAAAGGTGGGCAAAGACCAGATTAGGTAGGAGTGCGGGGGGGGCATAGCAGTAAGGGGGTCGTTCCCCCAGAGTTGATTTTTTTTTTTCCCACAAGAAACAGGGAGGGCTGTGGGGATCACAGAGGGGTCGACACTCACTCCCATCCTTAGGGACTGAGTCCTTTAGCCTCATCTAAGGGGGAGGGGCAGGGGTCACCGGGGTTGGGGAGGTTTGGGGGGGGGGGGTTTGGGATGGTGATGGTGGTGGTGGTGGGGGAGGTTGGGGTATAAAGGGGAAAAAGTCCTTGGCGGTTTCAAATGACAGGTCAGTTGCGGATACTCTGGAAAGATTTACAGGTATTAAGAGTTTATGTTTGTTTAATCCCCAGTTTGAGTGGAACGATATTGTACTGTGGACACTAAGAAGAATCCTCAATGTCTTGTAGTATAAAAATTTGCTCGTTTAATGTATCTGGGCTTAACTCCAGCAATAAAAGGAGGCAAATATCTGCAGAAGTTCGTTTTATTAAACCTGATATTCTCTGCTTACAGGAAACACATCTCTCTTGGGATAACAGGCTTCTGATAGCAGATCTTGGTTACACGTTGAATGTCGCCTCCCAACAAACTAACAATACTAGAGGGGTCATGATCTTATCAAAACCAGGGTATTGTACAGTCGGGCGTAAATTAGCTGACAAATGGGGTAGATGGGTGATTGCAGAGTTTACAGTGCGGGGTAAGGCTTTTACTATCTGCTCCATTTATGGTTCTAATATGGATGAGGCGGAAGTCCTTGAGTTGCTAAATTTAGAGCTAGCTAGTTGGGGTGAACCGCTAATCCTATGCGGAGATTTGAATATAAACCTAAACAACACAGAACTTATGAAAGGCTTCGCTCACTACCAGGGACGCAAACCACGAGTGTTTAAAGCTTTATATAACTTAGTCAAGGATCACGGCCTTGTGGATATTTGGAGCAAAAAACACCCTTTTCTTCCTGGATATTCGTATTACTCCGCACCTCACAAGAAATTAGACTAGATTACTTTTTTATATCCTCTAGTATTCACACAGTTACAAAGATACAGATTTTTCCCAGAGTTACTTCAGACCATTCTCCTCTCATGATTGATTGTTCTATTTTGGCTGAGATGAACTTTGTAAAAAACTTCTCATTTGATAGGAAGCTTTGTCTGGATATACAATTTAGAAGCCATATAAGTGAATGGATGACGGAATTTTTTAGGATTAATTTAGATTCGGCGAATATTTCGATAGTCTGGGATACATTTAAGGCCTGTTTAAGAGGAGAAACGACGAAATTTGGATTATATAACCAACACAAGATACGAGGGCAAATGACAGGGTTCTATCAGCGATTAGTGGCGGCGGAAGTGGGTCTGGCTACTGCTTTGACGAATAAAGATAACTTAAATCAGATACTGCTCATGGAAGAGTCAATTGCACAATGTAAGGCTACTATTACTGGAGTATGGGCCGAAGAGATAGCGCGTAAATATCTAACAAATAGCAGACACATTTATGAATATGGGGAAGCTATCGGCCGCTCTTTAGCTTTGAGGTTAAAAATGAAATCCACCTCTCGAGTGATTTCCAGAGTTCAGGATAAAGATGGGGTGGTTCGGGAAGCCCCCTCGGAGATTTTACACGTATTTCATCAATTCTATTCGGAACTGTATACTCAGCAATCAAATTCCACTAAGGCTCAGATTCCTGATTGCGCAGTGTTAAAACAATTAAACCACATTGAAGCTGAAATTTTAGATAGTCCCTTTACTATGGAGGAATTAGAGGAGGCTGTTAGTCAAATACCTAATGGTAAAGCTGCCGGCCCTGACTTTATCCCGGGGGAGGTGTATAAATGCTTCTTTGAACCATTGAAGAATGTATTGTTATCTACATTTAGGATGGCACAAAAGGGAATATCACCCGCTACCTGGAATGATGCTTCTATTATTGTTTTTAGTAAAAAAGGGAAATCACCTGAATTACCTGGATCATATCGTCCAATATCCTTACTTAATTGTGACCGCAAACTATACTCTAAAATGTTGGCCAATCGTATCTCCAAGGTTATATCATCATTAGTCACTACTAGTCAGCATGGCTTTATACCCAAAAGAGGAACGGTCTCTCATATTAATAAAGTTATTACTTTATTGGACTATGCTGACGTGAAAAAAAAGGATCTAGCTTTAATTCTTCTAGATGCTGAGAAAGCTTTTGATCGCGTGGAATGGGTCTATCTGTGGGAGGTGATGAAACGGATGGGTTTTGGAAGTGCTTTTTTAAATGCAATTAAGGTATTATACAACGCACCAAAGGCCAGAATTGTAGCAATGGGCTTAAAATCAGAGGAAATCAAAATAACCAGAGGAACAAGGCAAGGGTGCCCTTGCTCCCCTTTATTGTTTGCCTTATATATCCACCCTTTCATCATAAGCCTACAGAATTCTTTATGTATCAAACCCTTTCCAGTTGCTGATATTTTATTTACTGTATTCGCATATGCAGATGATATAGCCATAGTAACTACTGATCCCAGGGAGGCAATAGTGGAGATAGAATCATTGGCCAAAGATTATGGAAGTATGTCAGGATACAAATTAAATGCGGAAAAAACCCAAATTCTTTGTACAAAGAATATACAATTTAATGATTGTCGGGTCACTAATGAAGTAACCTATCTGGGAATTCTAATTAAAACTCAAATGCAAGAAATTGTTGAGAGAAATTGGGAAGTGAGCATCGCCCAGGTTAAACAGTCATTGGATAAATGGAGCAGGCTTCAACTATCCATTATTGGAAGGGGGAATATTATTAAGATGAGCATTTTAGCTAAAATACTATATCTGTTTCGTAGTATACCTTTAGAAATTCCACTTAAACATATACAGTATTTACAAAATATTTGTGGGAAGTTTGTTTGGGCCCCTGGTAAACCGCGCAGATCCATGAAATGGCTTACTCTACCGGAAGAAAGAGGAGGACGCGGTATACCTGATTTTCTTTATTATTATTATATTTGTTTTTTACAAAAAATGGGATATATACTGACAGGGGAATCTCCGAAGAATGAGGCGGATAGCCCTTCTATTTTTTTCTTACTTTTAGGAGCACAAGCAAAAGGATGTCTATTAAAAGAACTAGAGGGCAATTATTATAAACATACACGATTTAAGACTCTCGCTTCAGCTTTTAAAGTGTGGAGAAATGTTAAGAAAATAATGAAATTTGGTAAAATTACATATTACACTCCCTTTGAAGCCTGTAAACTACTTCCCTCGGTGTTTTGGGATGATATCGCTAAGATATGGCTTAAAAAAGGGATTTCAAGAATTGGGGATTTATATCATAAAAATGCCATATTCGTAACATACGCAGAATTATCAGATAAATTTCGGCTCCCACCTGCGTTTTTTTTTAAATATCTTCAAGTTCGGGATTTTTGTTTAAAAAATCATATTGAGGCACTTCCGAATGACTTAGTCGAGGGAATTCGACTTCAGAAAAAGATTGGTCCATTATATGTGATGTTAAATGATTATAAAAATGACGACATGCAAAAATACAACCAGTACTGGACTATACAATTGGCAGATTCTCAAATTGACATAGGGGAATCGCTATGTCTTGCTAAGGAAATTTGTTTGGCAGCCAATTTAAAAGCCCAAGTCTATAAAACTATTTTTAGGTTATACTATACTCCTAAACGTATGGCGACCTGGGGTGATAAATATGATGGTAAATGCTTTCGGTGTGGAGAACAAGAGGCAGACATGGTGCATATATTCTATAATTGTACAAAACTGATACATTTTTTTGTAGAAATTGAAAAATTTATTTCATTGGTACTTGGTTGTTCGTTAAAGATTTCTCCATCATTGTTGATATTAGGGAGATGTCAGAGTATATATACCCATCAGGTCTTAAAAGAACATTCCTATTTTCTTTTTCTTGCAATGACTGTTGCTCGGTTATGTATTGCTACAGAGTGGTTATCACCTGAGGCTCCTACGTTCGAATTTTGGAGAGCCAAGCTGTATCGTATGTATGAAATGGAAATGCATTTATATGCCTTAAAAGGGATTAGGAAGAAACGTTTAGGTATTTCAATCTGGGGAACTCTTATGAATTTTCTGTCTGATGATATGGGTATATTGTAGTGTATGTGATATCCCTTTTTTTGTTCTGTACTTAAGCCGTATTCTGCTATATCAACTCATGTATGTTTATATTTGTGAATCCGCCTTGGAAACAATAAAAAAAAAAATGAAACTAAGCACCCTCAAGATTGAATTTCTCCACCCAACCAAACAACCATCATAGAAGAATGGCTTTAAGAACTAACATCGCTCAACTGCCAACCTCAAATGATCAACTCAGCGTAATCGCTGGGATTAACACTTGACAGGAATCTAAACATGCAGAAACAGATTATTGCTGCAACAAAAGAAGCAAACATTCAGATGCACACTTTGAGAAAATTAAACCCCTTCCTTATCGCAAATGACTTCAAATTGGCAGTACAAGCACTAGTAATCCCCAGACTAGACTATGGGAGTGCAACTCTTTGCGGACTCCCCGATCTACAACGGCCCCTATAAGAGCCTCACTCAACTCAGCAGCTAGTCTCATAATGGGCTCTAAAGAAATTGCCACATTTACCCCGACTTTAGAGCTCTTAACTGGCTACCATTCGAAGCGAGAATTCCACTAAAAATCACTTGCATGACAAGTTATCTGGCCCAGAAACTGGTGTTCTCATTTTGTAACAGATCCTCCAGAAGTTCCAGCAATCTTCTTCTGAAACAACAATGATTTGCCAAAAAGTAAACATACATACATTTCCCCCCCCCCTCAAACTAGACTGAATCCATCTACTGCATCTTTCAAGAAAGAAGTAAAGTCTCTACTAATTAGTAAATTCACATGAACAACGTATCTAGCCCTCATAACGGATGTTTGTATAGCAAGACATAGTTATGGCAAACAGTGTTCTTTTGTTAATCTTTCCTCCCTTGTAAAGCGCTCTGATACCCTCAAGGGTCATGTTCGCACTATATAAAACCTTCAAAATAAATACATTAAACTGGACTAACAACAAATTGTGTTTCAGCACCCCATCTCCAACCCCGTGTGCTCCCTTGCTATACTTCCATCCAAGAAGCATCTGTCGGCCCCTACAACACCCATTTGAAAAGAAAGGAGGGAGACAAGCAGCTGTTGTGCCAGGCAGTCGCACGCATTAAGGATGTGATGTGCAGCTAAGATACAGAATTAAAAAAACATTTTTACAAATAGTAGTTACTCTGTTTTCCGGTGTGTGTGTGTGTGTCCCTTAGTTCAGGGAGTAAGGTGCCGAACAAACCAGGGTCTCTGCACCTCCCAGCAGCAGCCCTTGAGTGTTTAGATGTTACTCCTTCGCTATATGACTCTGCCCTCAGCCTGATGATTCTGGTTTCTTGACAATATGTCGGCCCTGTTCTGGGTCAGACCTGCTGCTACCTGTTCTCTTTCTTCATGCATTTTCCACTTCTGAATCTTATGGGACCACTGGTACCATCACATTCATGTGGGGGCTGCTGCGCTTTAAGTACGGTATTTAATTTCTGTTATCCAGTCCCAGGCATTCTTTGTTGTTTCCAAAAAGAAGAATTAGGAGTTGAGGGTAACCTTCAGTTTGGCTGAGAACATTAGCATGTATGTAATGTTCATGACTTTCAGTTTTTAACGTTGTCCAAGAAAATCATTTACCGTTGGACCAGATAATGTAGTCTGGGAAGACCTCGATGCGGATGAATTCAAAGAGTAGTGGATCTAGAGAATGAACTGTCTGATAGAATTCATCCTAGTCTTTGTGATTAAGAATCTTCGCTATAATTGCTAATGGTTGGAGGCTGTGTGAAGGCTTCTGTGTCGGGACAATGAGCTCATTGTATAGCAAAGCCCAATAAAAACCTCTCTGGTGCAAACTTGTATATCCATTATTTCAGGAACTTCTCTGGTTGAGATTTTTTGGGAAATTCCACAAATTAAAGATTGTTCGTCCTGGTTCTATCCTCAGCATCTTCCATCTGCTCTTCTTGCATGTTTAATACTGAAAAGAGGTGCAACACCCAGGACTTTATTTCCTCTACTGTGTCTTCAAGCCCTGAGATCTGCCCCTCCGCCTAAGTCACTCTGTCCACTGCATTGCATAAGCCTTGCCTGAATAGAACCATGTCCATCCCCCACCTCTCCTATTTTGGGCCTCAGGATGGTCAGTGTCTTTACCAGTAATGTTGTCGTCTCTGATGTCTAAGGTACTTCGGTCAGCCATATCTAGTTTTGATGATTGTTTGTCAAGTCTTTGTCATGTGATTCATTCTGCAAGATAGTGCATCTATTTTCCAGTCAGTGGTTTGGAGGTTTTGTTGCATACTGCATAGTATAGTGTGGCGATCATAGTATTCTGGCATACTGTAAGTCTCTCTCATTGCCATCCCATCCTCTTGTGGATTTTTTTACGTCTCGCCTGAGCCAGCGCATGTGCTGCTCTGGCGAGACATTTAGTGAATGGGCTTTAAAAAGCCGACCACAACTTTTTGTGGGGCATAGAGCGTGCGGTTACGCGCACAATTATGAGCAGAGGTGCCATCTGGCTTTCCTCTCTCGTCATGATGCGTGCACATCACTCGCCAGACGTGCCGCTGCAGCTGCTTTCACTTTTGCACTTGCGTGCTTTTTTAAAATTTTCTTTTAGGGCGCGTGCACACAACTCAACTTTTTTTCAAACCCCTGCTCCTCTCGCTTCTGCTCCTGTCTGTCCTGTTCTATTTTCGCGCGGTAAACAGCCGTCGCCTTAGAGCCCCCCCCACCCTTCGATGAACAGGGCACCAACACTATCTCCCTTACCTCCGTCTCATAGCGGCCATCCGTGTTCTCCCCTCCCCGCGTACAAAGCGGCAACTGAAGCAGTTTCTTTTAATCCTCCAAATGACTCCAAACGTGGCCGGCTTGTTCCAATTATACTTTCTCGTCCTTTTCACTGCTCCCTGCCCTGTGAATGACGTGCGCGCACCTGCTTGTTATATCTTGCCGACTCAGACTCTTGTGAGTTTAGTTCACTTTCCTGTTGAAATAATGTGATTTTTAAGTATAGGTAATCGGCTGTGAGATAATAAGAGCATCTGAAATTTACAAACAAAAGGAATCGTAACAATGAAGACATCCTCGCTCCTGCATGTTGTCAGAGTGGCAAGTCCCTGGTTCCCTCGGATTCTGACTACATAACATGCTTCTTGTTTACATTGTTTGTGTGAGTAGGTGGTGTAGCCCTCTGTCCTTCGACTTCTTCACTTGTGAGCACATGCAGGAGGTTTCCACGACTCCTTAAGTGCTAGGAATGTTGGTCTTAGATCTTGCTTGTTGGCTGCTGCTCGTTATTTCCCAAGCCACTGTTGTCAATTTACAAAGCACTCTTCCTGACGGAGACCGGAAGCGACCCTTCCTGAACGCAGTAATTAGGCATTGTTTTCAGTTTCAAGTTGATGCCAAGTTCTCAGAGTGGTAAGTTTAATGTTTTTGTAATGCATTCGAACACACATCGACAAAGCAAAAAGTTTTGTTTTTTGTGTTTACAAATGTTTCCGAAGTATTAGCAAGGATTAAAAGACTGAAAAAAATGCCCAGCAGCCAATTTCTTTGCAAACAAATCCTTAAACACTTTTGCCCACATGTATGACAAGACACATGTTACATAGAGTTTACGGAGCAGCAGCGCAAGCTCGATTTGCACATAGGAAAAAGGCACCAGGCTAGTAGCAACAGTGTATCTGTCTTCATACAGACAAAATAGAAACTGCACAGCACGACCAAGTGCTTGTTAATCACCCAGCCCATCCGAGCCAAAATCACTATTTACATTTCTAGCTGTCCTGCTATTTGCAAGGCTTCTAAAACATACAGCGCCCACAACAAAAGGGAATGAGGTAAAACTAATGGTTCTTCGTAGGCGCTCCAGACTGCAGCAACCTGTGTGCACACCTAGAATCCCTCTGTAAACCCAGGCCCAGAAATGTTCCTTAGCTATGACTCCCAGGCACTGACGGGGCACGCACATCAAACAAAGGCACGACAGAACCAGTCGTAAATGTGTTATTAATAAATACACTAATGCATTGTTTAGCTCCCTCGCCTCTCCCACGCTGTTCTGCTTTCGGCGACGTAGCCCACGTGATGTATGTCTTTTCGTAGGCAGCCCCAGCTCCTGTCAGCAGTCTGCTGGCTCGTGTTCGGCTGCTTTGTTTTTCATGCAGCTTGCTTTTTCATATTAGAAACATTCCACAGTACTTCACTGCCTGTGCTTCGGGACTTAGGTCCCTGCCGTGGAGATCTGTAGAATGCAAACGGGCATAATCTGTATAGCAGTCGCGTTAATTTAATTTGAAATGCGGTTACCAGAGGATGCATTGCTTTTGCTGCAACGAGGGCACGTGAATGACAGGAGGAACAAGCATTTGCAATGCAATAGGTCTCGCAGTTACGCGAGTTTGAGCTATTGACATTGCAAATAACAATGCCTTTTATTTTAGTTTTCGTTTTAAAAACATAAATAAATAAAGGGCATTGTCATTTAAAATGCCAATAGCTTAAACGTGCGTAACTGCGAGACATACTGCATTGCAAATGCTTGGTTTTTTTCAGCAGTGTGCCTGGCTGGGAGGGGCCTTTAAATAAAAATCGGTAATAGTCATCCTGAGGCCATTTGCCCTTCCTGATTACCCCACGGCACTTCAAACCCAATTCAACATAGCATGGCACTATCATCAGCACGCCACGGGAGGTCCCATTAACATGCACTCGTAAGAGGAGGAGCCCTTTCACATTCTGCACCACAATGGGCACCTGCTCACCTTGTATTTCAGAGTCAAAGGAGCAGGGCTTCTGGCTGCAGTGCACACACGACGAAAGTAAATTAAATTAGGACTGACTGGAGCACAGAGCAAGCCACGCCTCAGTTGAGAGACTCTGAGGCAGAGTTTTTTTGTAACTTTGCAGAGTTCCACGTAGCAAAACTACGCTAACTACGCCCAGGCCTATATATATATATGTGACCAAGACCTATTTAGGTCAAAATAAGTTATTAAACGTCTGCCCCAATAAACTTTTATTTAGAAACTACTGGACTCAGTATCAGTTGAGGCACACTACTAGTGGGTGCAATAGGAGGCACGGTGCGAGCTGCGGTGGGAGCTGCTTGCTGTTTGAAAACGTTTGCACAGGGGCGTGGTCTGGCCACGCAGGAAGATGGCCGCCTGACGGATGAGCTCCGCCGCGGGATGAGCCCTTAAGGGAATATTCTCACCTTCCACCGGCTTTCGAATCTTCTCTACGTGCCCTGCTGCAACCGGAAGATGGGGGGCAGGATTTGGGCGGGTTTCGGAGGCATGACAATGGCTCTCTGTTGACGACCGCCTCGACGATGTTCTGTGGTGATGTTGCCCGGCGCACTCTGCCTGACGTGTTCCTTCAGGCCGCCTCACTCTCCTCATGAAGCCGCGCCCCCGACGTTGACAACGGGCGCCTGCCTGGTTTCACTCTGGCCGCGCCTCCTTCAATATGCCTGCAGCAACGCCTCCTTCAGAGTTCAGGAATTTCTGACAGGAACCATGATTTTTGCCGCGCTGTTCGTCAGCTACTGGTAGGGCTAATTTCTTCCATACTACTGTTGTAGCACCTTTGACGCGCATTTCGCACAGGATTTGTGCACTCCATCCTTTACATGGTCAATGGCTCCCTCGTAATTGGAAGTTCTGGTTCCTCAAGCTCAGCTGAAATTTACAAAAAACGGAACCTTTGAGAGTTGTTTCCTCTCATCTTCACTGTAACTACAATTTTGCGCTTTTTGACTATTGTTTACGCTGGTGCTTCATGAAAATGGCTTTCTTAAGAGCAGGCTGACTGACCTACATTAGTCTGTGTCTCCTCATAATGTCGTCATAGCGCTCTTGTCAACTTTTTCAGTCAGGAAATGTGCCCTCTGTTCCTGCATGGTCCATGACTAATCTGCATTCTGGAATATTGATTAATTTAGTCTCGTCATAATCGCAAATTTGTTTGTCACCGCCATAAGCGCACATACGCTGTTTTTCATTCTATTACTGTTATATTTCTGCGCCCTTTTGACTATAGCGATAATTGATGCCTTGTTATTGCACAGATACCACTTTTTGAAAATATGCTTCCGAATTTCAGTGTTTGAAGGTGAGACATGGGTTTCTTCTTTTGGGGGGGCCAGTGTCCTACTATCATATATATGTACAGTTATTAATTGTGCTGCTCTGTATATTCCGACACTTTGCCATATTTTTTGTGCTCACATATAAGTATTTCATCACACGGAAAGACGCCTTCACGTATTTTCAAAGTTTCCATCAAGCCTATTCTTCAAATGTCTGCTACCAAGCAAGGAAATAAGACTCCTAAACCACTTCTTTTCGCAGAAGCTCTTAAACAGTCTACTACTATGCCAACGAAAGGCCATGCATCCTCCTCGGCCCCTCACGCTGCGCCCTCTAATGGTGGGCAAGCGTCGGCGGCAACTATGCAGCGTATTCTGCATGAAATATCTGAGGTTATTCGCCGACTAGATGACATGAACCTTACAATCACGTCCTTGGCTGAGGAGACTAAATCAATTAGAGCAGAAATCTCCAGCTTCCATGTGAAGGTTGAATCCCTGGACTCCAGAGTTCTGGCAATGGAGAAACGATTTGATTCCCTTCCAAACAAAGAACAAGACCTTTTATTCTTACATAGCAAGCTCACTGATTTGGAAGATCGTAGTAGGAGGGACAACATCCGTTTTTTTGGTTTTCCAGAGCGCATTGAAGGACAAAACTCCAGTGCATTTTTGTGTCGTATACTTCCAAAGCTGACTGGCATTTCTTTCACTCCACCTTTGGAGATACAGCGGGCTCATAGACTTGGCCCCCCACGCAATGATCCTGCTGCGCGGCCACGACCGATCATTGCCTGTTTCCTCCGTCACGATCAAACAAGACAATTATTGGCTGCTGCTCGGCTACAAGGTTCTTTTTCCTTTGATGGCCATCGGATTCATATGGCAGCTGATTTCTCTAAAGAAACAAATGAGCGGCGGAAAGCCTTTCTTTCTATGCGACCTCAATTACGTCAATTAGGCATTAAGTATGGCCTATTTGAACCAGCACGTTTTCGCATCACCAAAGATGGAGTTTCAAAGGACTTTCATGATCCAGAGCATCTTCAGCAATTCTTGGACTGTCTTCAACCTCAAGATATGGAAGTTCTCACTCCATCTTCGCAGCAGGCTCAGTCCCATTCTCCCTATAAGTCTTCTACTCCATTGCCAGACCGCAGCAGACGCCCTCCTAATAGTCCTCGGCCTCGTGGTAGGGACCTTGAAAGACTTCACCGCTCACAAGAAGATAGGAAGTCAGCAATACAGTCGGTCTCAGCAGCCACATTCCCACAAGACTTACAAAGGGACAAGTCCCGCTCTCCTCTTAAAACCCCTTCGGATGCGGACTGAATAATACTTCCTCATGTGGGAAAAATCACTTCTTGACTTATTGGCAGTTTATCGTAGACTTTCGGTCCTTGCGGGCCTTGTTTATATTGTTAAACCATTATTATATATCTTTGGCATTTTCGCTGTTATAATATCTGATTGCCTTTTCTTTCTTACCTCTTTTCTCACTAACTTCTTATCTTACCTCTTTTCCTTTTCACTTTGCCTTCTGCTATATCTCTGCCTTATAATGCTATTCTTTTATCTCCCTGTATTTCTCACTTTTCATGCTACAATTTTATTGCATATTCTCAACTGGTTTTGCAGTTACCCGGGTGCATTGGCGCCTAATTGTTTGATTATAGTTGTATCACCTTATTTGCTCGTATGCATATTGGTATAGATTTTTGATATATGTGTATGATATGTTTTATACGCTTAGGTTACCTCACATTTAATTACTGTAAGATCTCTCCTCTTCTGTAGTGTTGCTTCTCAACCTCTATTTGGCTCTCTCTACCTTCTTCTGTTCTTTTTATATTGCTCTTTTGGGCTTCCCTTCTATATTATTAATGCCTTCTTAATTGCTTCTCTCTTTCTGTGGGGTCTTTTCCCGCGGCGGCGCTCTAGTGCGCCCAGACCCGCGGGTAACAGTCTTACGGTTTCTTGTTCTTTACTCGCTAGTATTCCATAATTTCTTTATTATTGTACTATTTTCTAAATCTTACCTCCTTTCGTCTTTATCTTTTTCTTGTTTTCTTTATGCATTTCATCTAGATTAGAAGTACTACTTCCACTTATATTCTTTCTGTTTCCTCTTTCTTTTGTCATTTCTCTCCCTTTTCCTTTTGTTTGGTTCACTACGTTGTTTTGTGCTTTATATTATCTTCTTCCTCCTGATTTTTGCTCTATTCTACTATGACACAGGCACATTCTCTGAATGCGATCACCTGGAATGTACATGGCCTCACTCATTACATAAAGCGGAAGAAAGTACTCTCCTATCTCCAGACCAAACATGTAGATGTGGCCTTGCTTCAGGAGACCCATTTGGATGCTCTGGAGTCGGACAAACTTTGCAGAGACTGGGTGGGCAAGGTTATCCATAGTAGTGTTCAACAAGACGATTCCTCAGACACAGGCCCTCTCCGCAAATGTGGAGTAGCAATCCTCCTTCGCAAATCCCTCCCGGTCACTGTCTCTAAAACATGGTCAGATGTAAATGGCCGTTATGTATTTGCCAAACTTAAAATTGGAGAGTCTCACATTTGTGTAGGGTCTGTTTATGCCCCTACGGGTACCAAAAAAACATTCTTTCTTCAACTTTCCCGTTTACTGCTTGAAATTAATGCATCACAATATTTGATTGGCGGAGACTGGAATGTGACGCAAGATTCCATTTTAGACAAAACTGGCCCATTAGACAGGGGCAATGCGTCAGACAGAGCCTTGTTGGGGGACATCATATCAGATATCGGACTGGTTGACCATTGGCGTTTTAGCCATCCAAAGGATAAGGAATATACTTTCTTTTCTTCGGCCCATGGTACATTTTCTCGTCTTGATTATTTCCTTATTTCTCATAACACAGTTCAATTTGTTACAGACTCTTGCATCCTGGAAGCGGCCTTGTCTGATCACTCTCCGGTTCTCCTTTCCCTTGATCTGGGTCTCTCTCGGCCTGGGCGTAAACCATGGCGTATGAGCATCCAACGCCACAGGACTCCTGCTGGTAAGGCCCAACTGCAATCTCACCTTCAAAATTATCTTTCTACTAACCAGGGGTCTGTCACCTCCAGCAGGACTCTTTGGGCCGCGGCGAAGGCTACTTTGAGGGGGCAATTAATGCGTGATGCAGCAATTGCTAATAAACAAAATGCAAGGAGACAAAGTGAGCTCGAATCTGATATACAAACTTATTCTCGCTTATACACCGCATCTCCGTCTTTACAAAACCGCAAATTACTAGAGCAAGCTCGAATGGCCTTAAATAGCCTTTTTACATCCAAAGCAGAATTCGCTTTACAGAAAATGAAAGGCCGGCATTACGAGCAAGGGGAAAAGGCGGGAAGGTTATTAGCCGCGCAGCTGCGTCAGAGGGAGGCGTCCATGGCCATTCCGGCCATTAGATCTACGCAAGGTCACCTGTGCACGAAACCTCAAGACATCGTTAATGAGTTCGCCTCTTTTTACGAATCTCTTTACACCTCCGATAGTAGAATGGATACGGATAAAATGACAGCATTTCTTGCAAAAGTACATCTTCCTTCTCTTTCGGCGGAGGGCAGAGCCATCCTAGAGGGTGAAATAACCAGAGATGAGGTCTCTAGTGCGATTACTGCCCTGCCCTATCACAAGGCTCCTGGTGAGGATGGATTTCCCCCTGAGTTCTATCGCTGGGCAGGTCACAATATTATTGATACCCTGCATACTGCATTCCAGGAGGCGGATAGTTCATCTTCACTAGGACCTCTTTCTAACAAGGCTATTATTGTCGTGCTTCCAAAGCCAGGTAAGGACCCCCAGCTCTGCAGTAGCTATCGCCCCATCTCTTTATTGAATACTGATATTAAAATTCTGGCCAGCATCCTTGCTTCGCGTTTGCGTAAGGTCTTGCCTTCCTTGATACACCATTCTCAAGTAGGCTTTGTACCGGGTCGATCCTCTAGGAATCATCTGCGTTCTCTGGCCCATGCATTATGGTCGGCTCAACATCTTAAGGATGATGCGTTAGCCCTTTCACTTGACGCAGAAAAGGCGTTCGACCGCATCGAATGGAACTATCTCTTCAAGGTCATGGATAGATTTGGTTTAGGCAAGAAATTTATTGATAAGGTACGCTTATTATATGATCATCCTTCTGCTCAGGTAAATTGTGGTGGGTTTCTATCACACACCTTTACTATTAAGAGAGGGACACGTCAAGGATGTCCACTATCCCCCCTTTTGTTTCTTCTGGCTATGGAGCCCTTGGCCGCCACCATTCGTCAATCGGATGAGGTCTCTGGTGTCCCCCTTCCAATTGGACATTCTAAAATATACTTATATGCTGATGATATACTACTCACACTTACTCGTCTTCCCCGGTCGATTCCTTCTCTTCTTCACATTATTAATGATTTCTCCTCTTTTTCAGGTTATAAGATTAATTGGGACAAGAGTGAAGCTTTACCCATCTCTAACGGTACCACCAAAGCAGCCATTTTTGGATTCCCTTTTCATTGGCAGCCTTCACGCCTTAAATACTTGGGTGTCCTCGTTAATAAAGGATTGCAAGACATGGTTGCAGATAATTTATCTCCTCTTATATCCCAAATGCAACGGGATTTTGACAAATGGAAGGCTTTGGGCCTTTCTCTTTGGGGCAGAACTCAGGCTGTTAAAATGGTTACCCTTCCGAGATTTATATACATTCTAGGTATGCTTCCTTTGCAGATCCCTCTATCCTTACTTCGATCAATAGATGCCCAGATTAAAACCTTCATCTGGGGTACTATGAAGCCGCGACTTGCTATCACTAAGTTGAAGGCTCACCAATTATCTGGCGGAATCGGTCTTCCTTCTATTGAACACTACTCTTTGGCGTTACATATTTCCCAAATCTCATATTTTTTACCTGGCATCAAGGATTTACCACAATGGGTTCAAATAGAAAGACATCTTCTATCCTCGGAATCAAACCTTTCTCCTCTGTATGGTACTGGCTCTAGTCGTTCTGACCCAAAAAACCCGATACTATCCGCCATGCATAAATCCTGGCAGAGAAGTCGCAGATTATTAGGCTTAAACTCCAGAATACATGCTAAGGCTCCCTTGTGGAATAATTCGGGGATCCGTATTAATGGCCGTATGTTATCCTGGTCTGAATGGCGAGCTGCAGGTATTCTCTATCCGGATCAACTCCTACATGATGGGGATTTTAAGTCATTCTCTCAACTCAGGGTAGAATTTGATCTTCCCCTTCATCATTCTTCCAAATATCTTCAACTCCAACAATGTTTAAAGACACATATGGGATCATCACCATGGCTCCTGCAGGATTCCCCTATATTATCCTATTTGCACATTTGGGGGAAATTTAAGGGTGTTACTTCTGGTATATACAAAATTTTTTCATCTCATCTTTTTTCTAAATCTCTTTCACATGATCTCCAGCGTAAATGGCAATCTCGTCTCTCCATTTCCTTTTCCGATGCTGAGTGGGATTTGATTCTAGAGAATTTAAATAAGGGAGCTCGTGAATCAAGGCTTAAATTTTGTCTTTTTAAAATTCTGCATGATTGGCACTGGTCTCCTGTCAAATTACACCAAGCTGGTCTTCTCTCGCATTCTAACTGCTGGAGATGCTTCAATTCAGGTTGTGATATTACTCATATCATTTGTGAATGCCCTAGTATTCAACCCTATTGGACTTTTATTGGTGCTACCTTGAAATCCACCATGCCCCTAAAATTGCCACTTACATCTACTAACATTCTCCTACATGACTTACGTCATTCCCCAAAGCTCACGAAGCCACAACTCCGTCTTTTTCATACTTCAATTGCTACTGCCAAAATATGTATACTGCGTCATTGGAAATCAACTTTGCCTCCATCACAGGAGGATTGGTTGGTGGCCATGATGCAAACTGCTTCCCATGAACGTACAATCTATAATCTTCAAGATCAAAATGACACCTTTCTTCGAATATGGTCTCCATTTCTTAAATCAAATGCTGCTGACCCTCCGGCCTCCACTTCTACTCAAACACACTAATCAACTTTCACTTTTCTGTCCTCTGTTCCCTCACACTCATTTGCTTCCTCCGTTGTGGTACTCCTCTGCTTCTATTTAATTACCTTTCCTCTGTTCTATTTCTTTATATTTCCAGCACTCTTTATCCTACTATGTTTTTCTTCTTTCTTTTTTCCCTATTGCTCACTCTTATTATATGTTATTCTGGGTTTTGATATCTTCGTTGCATCAAGTTATATTTATCTATTTAAACGCATATTTATATCGTATTTATTTATCAATTTCTTATTCCATGATTCCTTCTAACATGTAATTATTCTTTTTTATTTACTATTGCATATGCTCTAATGTATTTGTCTTATAAAATTCAATAAAAAATTTCAACACAAAAAAAAGAAAACGTTTGCACTAAAGTGTCCCACCCACTAGCGCGGCAAAGCCAGCCAATAAGGGTGTCTCTGTGTTACACACTAGTCTGTGCTTGTGTGATTGGGCAAAATCAGACTGACCCGCCTAACGTCAGTGCTGGTGCCACTGGTGTGTTGGGTAAATTGGCTACATTGTGGCGCTACAAGCTCAGCTTAGCCCCCCCTGAACTTGCCGCAAGCAGTGCAAACCACGTGCTGCCATCAGTTTGCTCAGGCACACAGTGCTACGAGCACCCTGGACAGTTATGGAGGTGCTATAAATGCGTGACTTCACTTTAATGTTGGCGACTTTAATGCCTGTCACGGTAATCAGCCAGAGAAGGAATCAACCAGAAAAAGAACAAGCATTTGCAATGCAATAGGTTTTGCATTTACACAAGTTTAAGCTACTGGCATTGTAAATGACAATGCACTTTTTAAGTTTTAAAAACCAAAACATAAATAAAAGCATTGTCATTTACAGTGCCAATAGCTCAAACTCGTGTAAATGCAAAACCTAGTGCATTGCAAATGCTTGTTTTAAGAGCGGGTCAAAGTTGAGTTCCGATTGTGATCTGTCACTTGCCCATGGTGTGTGCTTTAAGTGCTTAATTTAAACAAGAGTGTGCATGTACTTGATTGGTGTTTCAAGGATTATCAGGTGTGGATTTAGTTTCCTCTGAGTAGTTGTGCTTCTTATCAGTTATTTAGCAGTTATAGGGGCTGACCCTCAGGTGCCATAACAGTGCCCAGGCGACTCCTAAGTCTGTATCTAAGATTCATATATGGGTATTCTCTTCAGTCTTGCAGTGTTTTGTTCCTCTAGTTGCAACACCTCTTTTCGAGCGTTTGCCAGGAGATCTTCTCTGCACTTGTGTCAAGGGGATCTGATGCAGGAACTGAGGTTCAGGTCGAGAGCTATATCCCAGTCTCACAGTAGTGGGGCAGCACATCACCGGCACCCCCAGTCCCTAGTGGCATGGAGTCTTCACCACGTAGCCTGCATCCCAGACCTGACCTCACCACCAACCTAAATTTAGCACCTGGCCAGGGGCACCAGGTGCCGACAGCCGCCCTGTTCAGTGCAATATTCCCTCGCAACCCTCTCGTGTGATGTAGAGAAAGTGGCCGCTTCTCCCTCATTTGGACAGTCCGGGAGAGGATCAGAAATCTAACCTCATTTGACCTTCAATGGAATCTCTAAATCCCCATGGATAGCATGGCATATTTGGATTCTTTTGATACTAGTTAAATCTACTTTCTACAGCTTTACAACTGCTTATTTGTAGCATGAAGCTGTTGTAAGTAAACATGTTTTGATTAGGGTGTGGTTTGATACAGAAGTGGGGAGTTAAAGAAAAGGTTTTTTCCCGAATGTACGTTTGGCACTGCTAGTAACCAGTCCTTAATTTGTAATCATGGTTTTTGACTGCAACAGTGCTGCAGTGTAGCAGACATGTTTTTGACAGGGCTTTCTTTCTTACAATATTGCAAAAGATCACGGGCAACTACAAACACTACTTAAGTTTACAGATCTGCAGATATTTAAATGTTATTGCATCAAGCATATTTACAATTTATTCTGCAGGGACTGATATTGGAAATAAACTGGGTGAAGCAGTCTGGATATATATACAAATTTGAAATGATTTTGGGCAAGTATATTATGGCCAAGCTTGGCCAAGTTTTTCTGAAGTGGCTGCTGCAATGAGAATGTGCACAAAAGATCTCTTTGAAGGTGGCTACTTTTCTGTGTTGGGTTACTGAGAACCGGATCATACAGTGATATTAATCAGATCGTGGCTTGTAAGGCACCTCTTTTGGACTCAGAAAATTAAGCTTTAAGGAGTTAAATCAGAGAACTTGCTGTGTTAGTTTGATACAATTTGTATGCATCTGAGCACAAGAGTCCTTTCCTATACTTACATAAGTACAAAATCCATTCCTCTTGATATTGTTTGGTCAAATTTGGAAAACCCTCTTGCTCTAAAGAAGCAATTTGATGTTGTTCGAGATCTATGAATACAGGCATAGATTTCACAAATCTGGTGTCCTTTTATCCAGGAGAAAGACCTCATTTTGACATTTAAATATTGAACACCTTCCTGAACATTTTAAAATTGAAATGTAATATGATTTGCCAGAGTTTTGTATGCTTCACTAATGGAGTTGCAAACAGTTATTGCAAAATAATTGTGCCCCTTCACTGAATCCCAAAACAGAAGGTCAGTTAAGTCTGCAGGCAGAAACTACAGAAAGGTACTGCTCCCTAGTAAAAATAATTTACTGTCAAGTAATCGAAGTGTTAGAATTTGAAGGTTTCCTTTTGGACCACTCATTCCCTCTGTTTGTTAGAATCTAGTTCTTGCAGGGTGGATGTGACAAATAAAATGGAGGCTGCAGTACATCCGATTTCTCTTATGGATAAAAATATCTTTGTCCAAGTCTAAAGTCATGCCTTTGATCCATACAGTGCAGTATATAACATAAGGTCGTGGTAGCGTACTTTTTCAATTGTAGCAAAACACAAAACATTAATGTCGGGTCGTGGTAGCGTACTTTTTCAATGGTAGCAAAACACAAATCATTAATTTGTCTGGTGCAAATCCAGATTATTTAATTTCAGGAAAAAGGAAGGAATCCCTATTGAAATTGCATTGAAAGCATAACCATTCAAAGACAAAACTGTTATTCGATGTACTTTAAATACAGTATCTTACAGTGCTCTCAGTGTGGAAAAGGAAAAATGAGGGAGGTAGGGGTTACGTGATAACGTGGAGGTAAGGGACAGGGAAAAGGTTTTAGTGACATAAGTGCATCAACATTTCCCTGTATGGTTCTTTTCCAGCCTCAGTGAGGTCAAATGTTCCATAAGATACACATAACTCGAATAGACAATAAATTATTCCTAAATAATGTCGCTGGAGTTTGTGTGATATGTGTTTGTCGACGTTTCGACCCCTATGGGCAGGACTGGTTGTTGTCCTTGCAGTGGGGTCTTCAGGACTGGGAGGAGCACCTAAGGAATAATTAGAGTATCGGTGTGAGGACAAATGGTCTAGAGTGGCGTTTGCTACTAGATGGGTAAGGTTCAGAGAATACCTACTATGTTTCAAAAGACGGGAGACCTCCGCCGTATGTATAGAGGACGTGGGCTTGGTGAGGCTCCTGCGAGAAAAATGGGAGGAGAGGGAAAAGGGGTCACATATGAGCTGGTCATCATTAACCCAGCAGCAAGGGCGTTGGTATCAAAAGAAAAACATGAGATAACTTACTCATGTCCTGGGAATGCAGCATGAATGGCTTACAGACGTGGGAGCAAATCACATAAATTCTAGAATAATAAAAGAGAGAGGGGTTCCTCATTGGTCATAGTTGGGAAAGGGGACTGAGGAATTACAACAAACACACAAATCACGTGGATTTGGAACAATGATGTCAAACATGATAAATGGCGCCACTGTAGGTGCGCACAAAGAGAGAGTAAAGACAGTGTGTTGGAGAGTATACTTAAAATGGTGGTGGGGCCAGTGAGGCTCGGAGGAAAACACGCATGAAGGCGCCAATACGATGGTTAAGAAAAATGAAGCTGCCAGGGCGGCCGGCTAGTTGAGAGAGGAAAAATCCCGTTGTGTACGCGAGGTGCGCGATGGAACAATGAATGAGGAGGGGATGAAACTGTACACACGGATGGGCACTCAAATGTGTGGACAGAGTAGAGTAAGCACTCTAGGCGGGAAAGACCAGGAGAAGATGCCAGCCAAGAGCTGTAGGGGCTGTGCGTGCGATCAAGCACTGTTGGATTTGAAACGGTGGCATTGCAACAGGGAGAGAGGTAGGCATAAGACTATGCGTGTAGGCCTATAGGATTCAAATCTGTGCGAACTGGACGCTAAATGTAGAACTAAGTGGAAAGACAGGCAGGGCTTCCGTGGGAGATGACCGGCAAGTTCAGAAATCAAAAGTCAGAAACCCAACCAAAACCGCTAAGCCAATTAACGTGGAATAGACTAACAAAACTGGATAGATGGTGAGGGAAAATGGGGCTGACGGCTTACCTTGGTAAATCGGTTCAGAGCGCGACGTGTCAACCGAGCCGTCACAGAGTGACTAGATATGTGATCGGCCTAGTGGGCGTGTCCAATGACGCGCTAATGGAAAACGTCATCGGAGCATGGGAAGAGACAGAACAAGTCCCAGGGTCACGCCAGGGAGTGTGTGAAAAATCATGTAGAAACATTGGAACATTACTAGAAGGGAGGGATCGGGTCTAAAGGCTTGAGTAGCTCTGCATAGGGGATGTAGGATGATACAAACGAATTGAATAGAAGGAGCTGGGAAGTGGTATTTCGCATCATGGTGCAATGGGAGATAACCGTAATGAATAAGGGGATATCTCATAAGTCCCTGGTGGGGTATGGTGGTGAGGGTAGATAATCTGACTAGAAATGTTGCAATTCACCGAGTCAAAACAAACACAAGATAGTTTTAGAAATTGTTGTGAATGACAACATATAGCAATAATGTAATGTAGAAGAATACATAAATGGGTCGTCCTGGTGTTTCAATAACAAAATCTCAACTAATCTACTCAGTGAAGGATGTATAGCGAATAGCACATCATTATTATCAGATAATACACTATATATGTCATGCCTTTGATCCATACAGTGACAAGCCTGTGAATAGGTTTTTTTTGTAGTGATTGTTATTGGGTGGGGTGCATTGGTCTGGACGTGAAAAATGGGTGCTGTCTGTAGAGTTTGTTTGGCAAGGCGAGGAAGAAAATCACAATTAATCACAAATCTCATCAGCCAAATTGTAGTATGGTTAGATGAAACAGAACAGAGTTTTTTATTAATTTGAACAAAAATTGCCATTCCATTGTTAGAAAACCCAGGTTTTTACAGTTCGGTTTTGTTTTCTTTCCCTTTCAGGTCAATCAAGGCAATGCGACCTCCATGTCCTCTTCTTCCCCTGTTGCTCAAGTCCACATGCCACCACCTCCTCAGCCCCAACCGTCCCCTCAGCCGGGACAGCCTACCTCTCAACCCAACTCTAATGTGAGGTGAGTCAAGCTTGTCTTTCCATTCACATTACTACAGAAGGTAGAACCCTTCATAGAAAAGTATTCTCGCTCTCGGTGCTTCATTAAGAACCCGGAAAGCTCTCCGTGCCCTGATGTGAATGATTGAGCATTATTTCCAATACTGCTCATGAATCATTTGACTGGTGCATAAAGCGCTGAGATTAAGTTTTATCATCAGCACCAAGGTACTATAAATGCAGTTAGAAGGTTGGGCTACAATGTCCGGTCAAAGGTGAGATGTAGGTACACTAGCAGAACATCATTGGAGCTGAGCGAACGTTGATTGGTGAAATCGTCCTGGGAATATTTGTGTTTGTACTGTGGCATGTGATTCCTTTTAGGAGAGATCCATCTTTATAGCACACTTGGAGATTCTTTTATATCCATGGTAATTCTCAAATGCCATATCCAATATGAGTAGAGTGATTTACCTGGTGCTAGCTACAGTAGATGTAGTAGACAAAATTACATTGTGGTGATCTCTGCAGTGGTTTGTGTACTAGAGAGAAACCTACTTTTTATCCCTGTTGTCAGGAGTAAAGCATTTTACAAGATTGGTGTCTATATGTATAGCTTAAAGTGGAATGCACCAGAGTCTAATGTGAGGCTAATAGAAGATGTGGTGAGTCTCATGTTTCTAAGGCCGGACACAGTGTAACAGCTGGGGGAAAGGATGTATGTGAGCGCAGACAGAAGTGAACAGCTTCTCAAAGTAGGACATTCCTCAGACTAGTTATGCTGAGCGTGTCATGTTGAGGTTAGTCCAATGCTATACAATATGTCAGAGGGGCTTGGGAAGTTGACAGTCTAGTGTTAGAGTAGGAGTAGTGAGTGGGAATCTGACCCCAGTGTAGCACAATAACTGAAGTCCAGGTGAATATAATCTTCTACAGTCTACCTGCTGTTTTCAAGACCGCATTATGTTCACAGAAAGTCAATCTCAATTTTTTCAAACATTAGAACACATTCTCTCTCTCACACAATGTGAGTCAGAGTTTAATTATAGCGTTTTTTTGTTTTACTGATTACGTTTTTACTAATAACTTTTTTACTAATAACTTTGGTTCAGTTTGATGAATCTTCACAAAACTTTCCCAAAATAACTTCATCCACCATAGCTCCTACCTGAAATGAAATGTTTTTGGTTGACCTGTCAAGCGTCGGCCTAGGAACGATCCAAAAAAACTTTTCCCCCATGCATTTCTCATAGGAAAAATTAGCCAATACAGAAAAAACTGCTGAAATTTGGAAGAATGCGGAGTTTTTACTCAAAAAGCATGCCTTTTATGATTTGTTGTAAATCTGTGCAGTAGTTTTCTATAGATATATTGACTATTGGACCAATGGGACAGCAAATTAAAAAAAAAAAAAGTGTTCCAATTGGCTGAATGCTTTTTTCTATCTTGCTCTCACAGGAGCTTGGGCTGTGGATGGCTGGCTGCAACCTGAACAAAAATATTTGAGCTGCCATTACATGTCTGTCCCAGTGCTCTGCACATTTTAAAAAAAATAGGTATAAGGGGGCAGGGAGTGGGTTATGCTGACCACCACACCCCTCCCTACCCTCTTCAACCGAACATTGGTTGGTAAGAGTGGGTGCCCTTTGGTGGTGCGCGGTGAGGGTTTGACCATCTGTGGGGTTAGAGTGCAGGGCCTGGCCATTGGCCAGTCTCTGTAGCCAGCCCCCGCACATGGCCCAAAGGAGGGGGGTACGAAGGGGTATTGTAATAAGATATTCCTTTGCGTAAAAAAAAAAAAAAAAATCAAAGGGAAAAGTGGAGTTATAAGTGAGGAATGCAGTAAGATTTTAAGAAAAGAAAACTTTGAAATTCTGTGAAAAAGTACTATTGTTTAAAAGCCCCAAAATACTGAAATTCTCCTGTTATGAATAACTGACATAAGTGTAACTTGCATCGCTGTAATGTACTGCTTATGCCTTCATATATATATCACTGATCACATTTGATATGGAGGCGCAAGTAAGGCTTTTGTCAGTCCTGTATAACCAGCGGCTGTCAGTGCTTTTGTTTTTAAACAGTAGTGCTTCTTTAGTGAATTTCTAAGGTTTGTTTTTTAACGTCATTTAAAAACTACCATCCTCCTGTATAACTTCACTTTAGCCTTTGTCTCGTATATATATATATATATATATATATATATATATATATATATATATATATATTTGCCAGCCACAGTTCAAAGATTGCTGCGCACTCCAACCAGTATTCTTAGTTATTCCCTGTGATTCTGCAACATCTATGAATAATGAAGAAACTTTAAAGCTTTTTGTTTGCCTTTGCCTCCCCATTAAGCTCTGGACCAGCTCCATCTCCAGGCAGTTTCATGCCAAGCCCATCACCACAGCCATCACAAAGCCCAGCTGCTGCACGCACCCCACAGAACTTTAGCGTTCCTTCACCAGGACCTCTAAACACTCCAGGTAAGGTGAATAAAGAGCTGACATTAAGTTTGATCATCATTACCAAGGTGCTATAGCTATGGGTAGAAGGTTGGACTACAATGTCAGATCAAAGGTGAGATGAAGGTACACTAGGAGAAAATCATTGGAACTCAGCGAACATTGATTGGTATAGAATCAAATGGCTACAAACAACAATCCGAGCAATGTGGGAAGACAAACTCGGATAATATGGAGTACAATGGGAGTTTGGATTTGTGCCCTGGTGCCTTGTCAGCTTTTTGCTTAGAATCTAATTCTCTAGAATGCAGTGTGCATTCTTTGTATAACTCAAAGAAGCCATTGCCGCTTCCTGTAGCTCATACAGCCTTTAGATAAGTTAAAATCTTTGAATCATTTTTAGCTCCATGTAATTGTCATCTCACTTGTTGCCAGGGCATCAGTAGTTTCACCGAAGGTTTAACTGCCAGCCTCACTTTAAGTTTTGAATTTCACCAGGTAACCCAAATTCGGTGATGAGCCCAGCCAGCTCTAGCCAATCTGAAGAGCAGCAGTACCTCGAGAAGCTAAAGCAGCTGTCCAAGTACATTGAGCCACTACGACGAATGATTAACAAGATCGACAAAAACGAAGGTGCGTTTAATTTGCAGCCAACTCCAAGTGTGGTCGGTGAGTTACTGGATCATGAAAGAGTCAGTGTTGAAGATGTACACTGGACTTTGCCAGTGATGTTTCCTTTGTACCATGCAGCAATCATTTCACCAGTAGTGTTGAATGTTCCCATTGTATATTTGCCATCAGTGCTGTAAAAACATCTGATGTGTGTGATGGGCATACCCATTGTACGGTGACACTTCAGATACATAATTGCTTATTGTGCCATTAAATGCACCATGACATCTCGCATCATGCCACACTCCAACTCTAACATACTTTTCCTCCTTCACTGAGCTCGTTACAGTAACATGCTTATTTGTCTTTCTTTACAGATAGAAAGAAGGACCTCAGTAAGATGAAGAGTCTTTTGGATATACTTACAGATCCCTCCAAACGGTGTGTATGAGTCCGGTCACTAGACCCATGTATTCTCATGGCTGTTTTTGGTATTGGTGATTTTTCTGCTTGCAATTCCGTTTTCATGTAATTGTTGGCTCTTTGTATTCCTTTTCGGTTTCTTGTACAAATCACATTTCCACAATTGCAAAATGCAACTACACTTTCTCTATAACAGGAGTATCATTTGTAGCTGCATGATCACCCTCTCAGTAAACAATCTATATAGTCATTGAATATAGAAATCAAAACTCTGCATTAGCTCAATAAAGGGACAGTTTGTGTGCTTCGCTTTTTGTTGTAAGGAATGTGCATATCCCTTGAACGATTTACCTGTTCTAAAAAAGTATTTTTTTTAATGTTTGGTGCATGTTTTGTCTTCTGGATTCAGTCATGCTGTGCCTGAACACTTTTACTGCATTTTTTTTGTTTTTTTGTTAACGGCCATAATAGTCAGAGGTAGCGATTTTCGGAAATGCAGGAAATAGCGCTGTCCGATTTGAAGTATGAGCCTCGAACACGGTAGTGTTATCCAATGGGAGAAACATACTCTGCATAGGGTCACTGGTAAATGACTTGCAGGACTGTTCTTCTGGACTTAAGGCAAGTAGGGACCAAGATGCAAGAAACCACCAAGAGTTCAAGTTTACCTGCCCTGGTGTGTCTGGGTGCAGAGGTGCTTTCCACGGTGGTAGCCTTGAACAGTACACTTAGAGGTCAATGGGAAACAGTACCTGCAAAGAAAGGCTAGTTCGACAGAACCCAAAGGGGTCTCGGCTCTTGAGGGTCTCAGGACCACAGAGGGCACAGTCTGTTTCAGTGGACTCTGGTTGAGGGGGCCATGGTGCATAGGTGTTTTGGTCAGCGGGTCGGCAGATTTGAGTCTCACAGTTCTCTTCTTGTTGCACCTGCAGAAGAAACACAGCAAGAAAATGTCTAGCATGGAGCTGGCCTCAGTTGAGGTTCCTCAACGTGCAGGTCGGTTTGGCGGTGGTGGTTTTCGGCCTGAACACAAACAGACCGAGGTGCTTGTAACAGGCTCCAGTACCCTGAGTATTGGTGCAGGGTGCCTCCAGGGTGGATCAGCGTCTCAGACTGGGTAGATCGAAGGGGCTTACCTCCTGGACACTCGATGACCTCCTCCTGGCTGCTTCTGCGTCGGTGGACCTGGTTGTCAGCAAGTCGGGGTTTTGCAATTGTTGGGCCAGTTGCAGGCAGGCTGGGTTAGGTGCCAAGTCCACAGCTAGTCCACAGTTCTTGCGTTCTTCGGTTCTTTGTCCTCTTTCTTCTTCAGTCAGGTGAATCTGAGCTCCTGGTGTTGGGAGGCCATCTAAATACTAAATGTAGGGGCATTAAGGGGAGTGAAGGGTAATAGCCAATGTGCTACTTACTCTTGAGGTCACTACACCCCCTATATAACTACTTCCTGTGGGGAGTGGGCATAACTCTGTACCAGAGTTCCTAATTCCACTAAGGAGGTGGAGCCCTTACTTCGTGGGGACATCAGTCAGCCCGCCTTAGGGGTGCGACTAGCCTGGAGGTACAACAAGCCTACTTGCATAGCTGATTTCCTGCCTGTCCTGGTGTCAAATGGGCCTCAGGGCAGGGAGTCGCATCTCCCAAGTCTGGGAGAAGCAGTCTCGCATATCATAGGTGGCAGGGGCTTTGAAGCCGCTGGCCTTGATATGCTAAATCACTAGCCATCCTGCTGGAGGAGGTGTGAATAACTTCCTCCGGAGCAGGCATTGTTTCTGGCTTCAGAGTGTCGGCTCTCACATGCAGAGTTTCAGAAATGCATCTGTGGTGGCAGGCTGGGTGAGACCAGTCAGCCAGCACACTAACTAGTGGTAGGTTTTTCAGGGGACACCTTTAAGGTGCCCACTGGGTGCCCGTCATGATAAATCTTGTACAGGCAGCAGTATCGATTTATTAAGACAAGGTGCTTGATACCAAGCACAATAGGTTTAAGTGAAGCCATCATGTAGCTGGGGAACTTGGAACGACCAGTGCCCAGTACATATACCTAAGACGGTTTCCTTGTTCATTTGTACCATCTAGTAATTGAACTAGACAGCCCAAGGGCAGATCTGCTCATGCATAGATGCCCTTACATGTAATTTGATGCACCCTGCTTTAGGTCTACAAGGCTTGCTGTAGGGGTGACTTGCATATATTACATGCACTGACTTGGGCCAAATGAGGACACGGAGACTCTCTGAAGCTTCGCGATCTAGGCGTCTGACTTCGGCTTGAGAATAAGCTCAATATCCTGTTCAAAGGTACGATGGTGAACCCTCACAAACAAGGAGATTGTGGGCCACCTTCTATATCAGTTTTCTTACCACCATTAGACAAACATTAGGTTTTATAATTTTTGTTTTCTATCAGAGTGACTGACTTATCCTGAAGAATGCCCCTTAACCCTTGGTTGGGTCACGTATTGGGCAGAAACATGTCGACCATATATGGGCTAACTTATTTCCAGACTCAGCAGATGCTGTCCATGGTCCTGATGGAGGTCTGGGCCATACTCTCCCAAGCTATGGGAGAGATGTGGCCAAGTTCACTAACAGTTTGAGAGCAGTGCCACGATTGGTTATGGGAGTTGCGGAGCCCAAGGAGTGAACACTGAGATGTAGCGAGGTCATACAGCAAGGTAAGTGTGTTCCTGGTTGGTGGTGTTGGTCTTGCAGGATGAATAGTTCCGCATTCCTGTACTTTCTGCCACAGATGTTACCTACGATTCACGGTGAGCCACAAGCACTTTCAGGTTGCCATGCTTCCTTTTGGCCTCACCCAGCGCCCCTCTAGTGTACACCAAGGTGATGGTGGTGGTTGCAGTGCATCTGTGGAGATAGTTTTAACCTATTTTGAGAACTGGCTGTCATCTCCCGCTCCAGACAAAGGCGAACCTCCTGCACTCGCTGGGGTTCACTATCAACGTGCCAGAGTCACACCTGACTCTCTCTGACGCTCCCTTTCATTTGAGGTTTTCTGGACACTGTACAGTTTCGGGCTTATCCACCCGGACGACAAGTCCAGGATAGTCAGGCTATGATACTGATGTTTCAGCCTCTGTCCTGGCCTGAATTTTAGGTCAGACTGGCTGAGGCTGCTTGGATTCATGGTTTCCTGCAAACTGCTTGTGACTCATGCCTGCTGGCATATGTGGGCTCTGCAGCGGGAACTTAAGTTCCCATGGGCGCAGCATCAGGGGAATCTCTCCGACTCAGCACACATCTCAGAGGGAACTGCAAAAGATCTGCAGAGGTGGCTAACAAACTTTCTCTGTCGATTGAATAAACAATGTGTTTCTCTGTTGATTCCCATAGTCTTTTCACCTCAGTCAGTTTGCGGTCGACTTCCTCAAAGGCCCTCCATCGAGGCTTGGCCCCTGTGGGCCTCCTTCCACTGCCTCTGCTTACGAGAATAACCAAGTAATGGACAGAGCTCCATTCTGCTTTTGCCCGATGTGTCGAGCAAAGTACCCTAGGACAGACCTTCATTCAGTGTGCAACCTGTGTCTGTCCCCAGACCATCAAAAATGTTCTGCTCGAAACATCTTGCCTTCCGATGTAAGAAGACCCTTCTATGTCATCCAGATCGACGTCTTGCTCCTGCAGCTATGGCACACCACAGTTAAGAAGACCCACCGGACCTGTTTAGGGAACAGGTGCCCGATGCCAAGCGAACCGCAAGTGTTCCCAGATCAGCTAAGATACACTAGCTTGAACGTGAATTGGACTCCGGCGTTGATAAGTCCCCGCCTGTTCAGCACCCTTCCGACAAATCTACAGGAGTGAGTACAGACACCCCTCCTCCTAAGCCTCTATGACACTCTGTACCCAACCGTCGCCCTTGATCTGGTCAGGATTCAGGTTCGCATGCCAAAACACTAGGCCTCAAGTTCGCCACTGCCCAACGGCCATGGCTGGCACCAAGATAGAGAGTCTGAGCTGTAGGAACCATCCTTCGCATTGAAACATGACTGTAAGTCACACCCGTCACCTTTGACATCCAGCTCCAAGCCGTTCTCGTTGTCAGAGCATGGCCCCAGGGCACACCCGTCGACTTTGACCAGCTCCTCCAAGGCGCACTTGGTGTCGAAGCACAGTTCCCCATCCCACTCAGTGGCATCAATTTCAGCAACCTCCTCCGCACAGACAGCAGCGACGCTTGGCTCCAATCAACACCTATTTTCTAATCCAGCTCTTCGAAGGCAGTCTCTGCATTGAAGCACAGCTCCACGTCACACCAGCTGACTGCGGCAGGCTCTTCAGTCCCGCCTTAGAAACACCTTTTGCGGCCGGACAAAGCAAAGCTCACCCTCCTTGGCACTTAAAAAGCAGCCTCTTCTCTCGTCTTTGATGACCAGGAGCAGCCTATCCTTTAGCGACTTCAACAGGAGCTCGACTCAAGGCAACACCAAGCTCCTATTCAGCCTGGGAATAGCCATATTCTGTCTAAACCTGTTCCTTCACAGAGGCAGCTGACTTTAAAGGAGGCCATCAATCCACCATTGTACCCCGCCCCCAAGAAACCTTGGCACCATGTCCAGAGCGCACCTCTGCCACCTCTGGACCCTGCTTCTAAGAAACCTAGTCATCATGGTGAAAGCTCGCCTCCGCCACCTCATTCCTCACCCTCTCCCCTCTTGGCCTTGTCACCTCCTATACACCCGCCCTACTTCATGCTCACAAGGGCCATATCTTCAGTGTCCCCTTCCTTTAGACTGTGGGAGGAATAGTTCAAGGTCTCGTGACCACTATTATGACCCATCAGGCACCACTAAAACCTACAGTGTTACATGGGAGGATTATACGGTTGACCCAGCAGGCGATACTGACCTGGATCTCTATCTAGCTCAGCCCTCACCACCCTAAAATACCGATGCATACCACAAGGTGTTGCAAAGGTTTGCTGTTTACCATAAGGTTATCATGCATAAGGAGCCAGAAGATACTGACTTCCTCACAGTGACCTTATCTTTCACACAGAGGTCAATGTAATACCTTCCGATGCTCCAAGGTGTGCTTACACCCTCCACTGATCTCTTTTAGGAGCTGGCTAAAGACTTGTGTTATTATGCCCAGAGAGGAAAAAAGGTTTCAGGCTGTCCCCTCTGCTCCTTCATACATCAGATGTGGTTTGCACTGCATGAACCCGTGCAGGCTCAGTGTTCTGTAGTTGCCTAAGCGCCTCCTAATCCAGAAAAGATGCGGAACCGGCACTCCGATGGTTTTTTGCATCTGACTTTATTTTTTAAAGTGAATTCATCCACGCGTTCCGGTTGTTTCTCACAGCCTTGTTCACGATGACGAGCAAGTAATTTTTTCTTTCATTAAATACACACTTACTCCTCCGGACATGCGCATGGTAAGAGGACAACGTTTTTCAATACCACAGTATGATTACTACTAAAATCGTGGCAGCCATCTCAGAAAAAGAAACTGCAAAAAATCTCAGCTAACACGTGAAATTTCGCGTGCTCGCGGAGATTTTGGGCTGATTAATGCGTTACTGAATTTGAGCTTCAACTCGGGCACCTGCTTTATTTATATCTGTAAGTGCTTCCTGTTGATGTTTAAGTTTTGTGACAGGAGCATCTTGCCAGAATGAATCCTTCCCTGCATGTTTATCCAAGAAGATGCCACCGTTTTGTGCAATACCTCTACACAACTGGAGTACTTTCTACTGGCTAATCAGTAAGTGCTACCTCGTTGGGTAAATGCATGCATAGTCCATTTCCTACACTACAGCTGCGTAAAGGGCCAGAAGAGTTGTCGCCAGTGACCATGTGTGCCTGTAACTTTGCCACCGCGCTGATGGGCGCCGGGGTCCCTTGAATGAGCTGTCCATCATAGTGGGGAAAGGGCGGGAAGACGTTGCACACTGCTAGTGTGTGTGGGGCCAAATGGGCTGGGCTTCTAGGCCAGTTCACATGCCTCTTGTTTATAAAGGATCAGAGCAGGGTCTCTGAGGCAGACAAGGAGAAGGAACCGCCTTGTCACAGGAAGTACACAAGGATTGTGCTCGAGAAAATGAAGGATGCAAAGACCACCGGCAAGGATTACAGCTAACATTTCAGAGTGGAAATGGGGAGGACTGACATCTGCTTAGCCACCACCACGCTCACGATTTTTTGGGCAGATTAATGCTTTCCACAATTTGAGCTTCAACTCGGACACCTGCTTTATTTAGATCTGTAAGTGCTTCCTGTTGAGGTTTAGTGACAGGAGCATCGTGCCAGAATGAATCCTGCCCTGCATATTTCCGTTCCACCGCGGAACTTGCGAAGTTTCGACATTTTGCATTCCGCGCGGAACGCGAAAATGCCGTAATTTCGCAAGTTCCGTGAGCGGAACGGAATTTGTCACCCACCCTTAGTCATAATATACAAATAATTCCCCTCAAGGTGATCAAAACATTTTTCATCAAACCAACAATTAAAATTGGATAGTTCCTTAGATGTTTAAAGAAATACATTTTTCTTAATAAAAACAAAACACCATAATGCACGTTTTTTAGGTCTCACCTGAACCAGCGCACATGTGCTGCTCTGCGAGGCATTTAGTAAGGGTTTTTAAACCCTGCACACAAGCTTGTGCGTGTGCTTTTTTTTTTATCATTTGCTATTTGGGCTTTGCATGCGTCTTTCTAAGAAAGACAGCAAGCAATTGGTCCAAGGCGGGTGCATGTCCCGCCTTCTGTGTCCTGTGGCGCTCTGGAGCGAGCGCTGTGCCATCTGTTTTTAATTATCTTTGTCGACGCACAGTTCGCCAGATGGAGGGCAGGCTACAGAGTATCACCTAGAAGAGGACACTGCTTTTCCGGTTCCTTAGTCAAACTGTCTTGCTGAATGACACATAGTTTAGAAATTCACGAAATGTGCGACACCGCACGCCTGCGCCTGAAAAAACAGAAGCTATTTGAAAAAAAACTGAGGCTGAGTGGCAAGGCACTGCTCGGAAGCAAGAACAAATGACTCCTGTGATCTTTTTAAAAGCATCAAGTAAGTGAGTGACATGTCTTATCCCGGTTTTGTAGGCCACCAGGTCCCCCAGTCCGTCAACCCACATGTCACGACGTAATTGTGAATCAAAGACCGTAATAGAACAGAAACAGCCTGAAATGGATTTTGCCTGCCCAAGAAAAGTAAACACATATGTGCATTAAAAGAATTAGAACATATCTTCAGTGGTTTGCTTTATTTACTTACTGCTAAGAAGCCATTACTAACTGCATTTATATAGTGCTTACTACCCCTGACTAATATATAGCGCTACCTGAAAAATAAGCAAAAACTGGACGAAAGAAACATTGCGTCTATGCATTGTGTTCCAAAAAAATGCATTCGATCGGTTATTCTACTTGACGTGATATCCAAATCAGACCTGTGCTCCGGGCCCCGTGAGACTCAGTGAGTTACAGACCCCGTGTGAAGAGGACCGCCGCGCTCCTTGGAAAGGTATTGGTGTGAGTTCAGAGAACTTTCAAATATCGCCCTTTTAGGCTTGGATTTTAATGGTGTCTTTATAATGTCCAAGCAATGCAATTGTTGTGAAAAGGTAAAACGTTTATAGTTTTTTCAAGGTGATATGCTTAAGAACTTTAATTTTTAATAGGTGGTATGGCTTTAACATTTCACTCTGAACTCTTAAGTCGGTTACTTGTTCCTCGTGCTAACATGCACTGATGAAGGGCTCCAATAATCTGGATAACCCCAACTAAAACCTAGAACAGCATCTGCTGGGTGCATTTTTATGTTAGTGCAGTTCTTTATCTGGTCCAGTCTGTCACATAATCATTTCCCGTGGCATCATGGGAGCTGCACTCCGGGAATGCGCTGCTCAGCAGTGGTCACGCGGCCGCATTGCGCTAGGTTCACAGTTTGTTGAAAGCCGCAGTCTGACGGAACTAAGCAGAAAGATACAGAGGCCATGATTTCAAATTATACAGAAATAAAAAAACACATGTTTTGTTCGTTCATTTCGTTCTGCGTACTTATGAGATGTTTGGAGTTTGTTCTTCAGGTCTTACTGGGTGTGGCGTGTGGGAGACCTTAACACGATTTTCCGGCCTTAAAAACCACGCGTCTTTGGTTGCAGCAGCAACCAGGCCCCATTCTGTGTGAGATGTAATGGCACCCGCTCCTAAAAAGAGCTTCCCTTTTACTCCCCTAGTCCCTCCAAAAGCCTGGCCCGCTGATTCCTTTACCACCTAGAAAGAGCAGGTCGCAAATGTATGCTAAGCGGTTTTACAACCTGAAAAATCGTCGCACACATTACAAATTTCATAGGGGTTGATTTATAAGTGCAGTGTACTGGGGTGATTTTACGAGACAGTAACCGCCCCAGAGCCATGCAACTCACGAAGGCAAGGGGCATACTAACAGGGCAGTCTGCTCAGAGAAGGGAGGGCCTCACGCGTTCATAGGATCTAGAAGAAAATGCACACCAGTTCACTAGGACACCAGACACACAAACAGTGGCAAGACAGGATGTAGGCATGCAGCACTAGGGTCAGCAAAAAAGAGAGGCACTGCAGGGGGCAGTCACACATGGCCTAACAGCCCTTCACCGCAGAATAAATAAAGGCAATGCAGGGTGCAGGCACGGAGGACTTCAAAAAAACTTCCATCCATTCCATGTAGCTCTCATACAATGATAGCAGGTTACAGTCCATGGTCTTCAGTGGTCACTCATGAGGAAGGCCCAGCTGGACAGCAGTTACACTCCTCTGCCAAGTCAGGCAGGTGTCCCTAACCACCGCACAGCAGGATTCTCAACACTAAGCTTGGGCTGCAGAGTGCGGGTCCTATATGCACCGGGCAGTCTTCTCCTTGTCACTTTCAGTAGTCGACTTCTCTCCACCAACGCAAAGCACAGAATCTCGGTTGGTCAAGCAGTCTATATTCTCTGCAGTCTATATTCTCTGCGTGCAGTCATGGCCATCCCTTTGGGTCATTCCATTGTTCAGATGCTGCTCTGGGCAGGTCTCAGGCTGTAATTGGATTTGGGTTCAGCTCTGCGTGTGCGCTGCTTATCCCACGTATGCTGTTCTCATTCTCAGGAGTGCTATAGGTCGGGTTGCTTTCCTTCCAACAATTTTCATGCTTGGATTGTCTTTTCTTTACCTAGAAAGGTAGGTCTCTACTCCTCTAGTGTTTTTTTTTGCAAATGTTAACAGTAGTCCACTTTTAATGTCCCAAAGGCAAGACTTATTGGCTATGCCAATGCTTGTTAGTATAAATGGACAGTTCCTAATGGTGAACTTTGTATTGTACCTCGAGGTTTGTAAAGTGCAAAAATGCTTTCATTCCACAGCTGGCCTTATTTCTTCATCTCTTTTAGATATTACAATACTGCATTTCTCTATGTGCAAAACTTACTTGGTGTCTACCTTATAAAGTGCAAGTGCCTATAAAGTGCTCTAGTTATTTTTAAAGTGCAAGACAGTTCCAACTACTTAACTGTTGTAACCTTTTTTCAATCCAATAAAAGTCCCTCCCTCCTCATCTTCTGGGACATCTGTAAGTGCAAACTTATAATATAGGATAAATTAGATTTTATTCTCCTACTCACCCAATTCTCACTTTCTACTCTTTTTTTTTCATCAGGAGTAATAAAAAAAGGTTTTATTAAATAGTTAAAAACTGTCCCTTCGGTGATCTAAAGTGCTACAAACAAAGTTCTAGTGTATAGGTAACTTGTCCTCTTCTATTTGTTTAGTTTCGTCCATCTCTTTTAGCTCTACTGATGAATGTGCAAACTTAGGTGCAGAATTTAATAAAGGCATGTAAACAATTCCTCATCTACGTTAAAACCATAAGGTTCGATACTGTCCAATTCCAGGTTGAAGTATGTTTCTAGCTTCCTCAGTTCCCTTTCTCTATCTCCACCCCTTCTTTTCTTTGACACTTGTGCTAAACCGCAATGTCATTAATGATGGATCACTCTGATGTTCCTTTTCAAAGTGACTTGCCACTGGGTAGCTACGGTCTTTATTGATGATGGCTCTTTTATGCTGCAGTTGTCTTTTATGTACTGGTAGTGTAGTACTACCAACATATATACTTTCTGACAGGGACACTTTAAAATGTACAAAACTTGTTTTACAGGTTAATCCTCGTACTTTTAGAGTTTTGTTGAACACTGTCTGGAGAAATGAGATATTTTTGCAGCGTGAATCTTTTCTGGATTCACTATGCTGTACATTATTCCGTCATCTAGTGGTTGAGTCTGGAATTGTAGTATTTCTTCTCTTTTTTTTTTTTTTCGTGGTCTGGTGGGCGCCGACATACCACCATTTGGTGTCCTTCTGTCACGTCGACGTGCTTCCTCCGGAAGCTCACACCTTTGGTTGACATCTTCAGATTATTATTTTTTCCGCCGTTGGGTCTGGATCTAGACTGAAGGAGCTCCAGAACTTTGGAGAGAAAAATCCACGAAAATCATCGAAAATAACCTAGAAGAGCAGAAAAACAACTTAGCGACACATCGGCCTTCGAGACGGTGAACCAGGACGCAGAGGAGGAGGAAAACACAGACTTCGACGTCCTACGGAGAATGGACACACAGGGGGCTGAAATGGACAAGACACCATTCAAGTTCTGTGACAGTTGCCACCACAAGTACGCACAGAAGAACCAGCACCCGGTCTGTAACCTTTGCCTGCCGCTAGACTACCGCTCCGAAGATTGCCACGCGTGCTCTGCATTCACCCTGAAGACTTTGAGGGTGAGGCAAAGAAGAGCGAATTACAGCATGCCGGGGCAAGGACCATCACCATCGCTTCGAGACCTGGGCCGCTCTAGCGAGGAAGAGGGCGAGGAGGACGCACACGTCCAAGTCGACGTCGAAAAGAGAACTCCGAAGGAGGTAAGGGAAACAGCGACCCCTAAACCGACCGAGCCCCGAAATAGTGATAAGTCCTCCAAAACAGCCCCGGTGTCAAAACATTCGCTGACCGCATCCAAGGACAAGCAGTCCGTCGGTTCCTTTGACAAGGACTCCCAGATGATGAAAACCCTATGATGAGACAAAGTCGTCGAAGAGCAGTCACAAGAAGGACTCCTCGACGTCGGAAAAAAACAGGACGAAGCATGCTTCGACTTCAACGTCGACAAGCGCCAAGAGAAAGCCCGAAGATCTCGACGCCGAAGCTCAAGCGTCGGAGCTCGCGAAGAAAAAGAAAAGGCTCAAAGCCGAAATGGCAAGTGTCTTGCAGCGTAAGAGAGATTTTGACGAGATAATGAGG
This sequence comes from Triturus cristatus, assembly GCF_964204655.1. Classification (NCBI taxonomy): domain Eukaryota; kingdom Metazoa; phylum Chordata; class Amphibia; order Caudata; family Salamandridae; genus Triturus; species Triturus cristatus. The sequence goes on from NC_140594.1 coordinate 111,745,753, forward strand.
CAATTCAAGATTCCGCCGAAAACCTCAACACTACCCGAAAGAGACCGTGAGGAATTACAGGTACCTACAACGCCAGAACCGGCTGACGAAGAGGAGGGAGAAGAATACTACTTCGAAGCCGAGGGAGAAGAGGACCAAAGCTATCACAGTTCGGTGACCTCGGAGACACAGGTCATGCAGTGGCAAGATCTTGCCGCTGACTCGCCAGAAGGGGTAGACTCCTATCCTTCGAGGCCCTCACCCCCTGATGACATTGGGATATACAATCGGGTGATAAAGAAGGCTGAAGACACCTATGGAGTTCAGCTAGAGGAGAAAAAGCCTCCTAGAGACCTTGCTGCCCACACAGACACAGACAAGAATCCAATTCCTGCCCATGCTCCCAAGTGTGCTGGACCAGGGAAAGGAAGCCTTTAAAGAGCCTGGCACATGCAAGACAGTAACACCAAGGGGTGAGAAAAAGTACAAGCATTTCTCCAAGGACCCAATGTACATCAGAGGTTCAGTGCCTGCTGATTCTCGAATAGCTTCCACAGCCAGAAAAATAGCGAATGTACCCGCTAACGTGGGCCCACCGCCAGACAAAGAGAGCAAGAGAATGGATATCACAGGAAGGAAGGTGGAATCCAGTGGCGCATAGCAAATTCCAATGCATTAATCAATAGGCATGCATATCAGCACTGGGAGGAAGTAGGCGAACTGCTGAAGCATCTGCCAGACCAGTTTCAGAGAAGGGCAAGCCACTTGGTGAAACAAGGGAAAAAAACATGGCCAATACATGTTTAAAATCAGCCCTAGATGCTGCGGAGACATCAAGCAGACAAATGATGATCGGGGTTACAGAGAGAAATCTCGCCTGGCTAAGAATCTCAGGGTTCAAACCGAAGGTGCAGAGTAACATCTTGAACACCCCGTTCAATGGGGATCAACTGTTTGGAACAGCTGTGGACGACAAGTTAACTCAGTTGAAGAAAGAAAATGAAACTACAAGGTCCAGGGGGGCACTGCAATTCAGAGGTATTCGCAGGGGGACACCCATCGCGGAGACCAGCAGGCAGTTGTAACCACCAGCCGGTAGCCTCACACAAGACCTTTCAACAAAGTTACCAACGAGGGAACCAGGGCCAACAACAGGGTCAACAACAATGTTGGCAATATCAACAGGGCAGGCAATCCTTTCAAGGGCGTACTCTAGGAAGAGGCCAACAGCAAAGAGGGGGACAGCAACCCACCTCCAAGTAAACTCACAAAAACATCAGGTCCCAAAGTACAAAGAATCTCTCCAACATGCAACACCAGTGGGAGGCAGAGTAGGAAACGTCTTCCAGGAGTGGAAGAGGATTACATCCGACAAGTGGCTATTAAACATAATACGACACGGATACTGCATAGAACTGGCAAAACAACCGCCATGCAGAAAACCAAAGAACAAGGTTCATTCAAATAGAGAACTGTCTCATTTGCTCAAGGAAGCAAAAGAGCTTCTAAACAAAAGGGCCATAGAGAGGGTGCCTTACAAGGAAAGGAACAAGGCGTTGTAGAGGGGTGGCAGGGACAGCACGGAGACCAGGTCGTTTTACATATGGTTTTATTGATAACACACGTCTGTGTTTACTAGTCAGTCTCTCGTCTTTCTTGACTGGCTCCGTGGTGAATGGGGGGGGCGTTGTCCTCTTTCCCGACTCCGGGGAATCGTTTTCCAATACTCCGTGGCGCTCCGGGACACACAGGGCAGGGGTGGAAAGAGAAGAAGAAAGGGGGACGTTAGGACTAGGTTATTAGAACACTTTTGAACCTATGACCGGGACCGGGGGTGGGGGGGGGGGGGGAACACCTCTTCTCGTGTATACGACGTAGTGCCCGTATTCTCTAGCCTTCCGTGCTTTTGTGGGGGTCGTGTGGGGATGGACACAGGTACAAGGAAGCTGTCACAGTGTTAGCGGCGTTCCCGCCTCCCTATCAAACCCATGAACCGCTCCCGTACCTGAGGTAGCCACGCTCCTCCGGGAACGTGGCTCGGCGCTGCACGGAAACGTTGGCCTCCTGGCTCCTTCGCTCCGTCCGTCTTTCGACTCGTCTCTCCGGCACTCCTCAGGTTCTTCTTCCTCGTTCTCCGCGCCCGGTCGCTCGTCCTCCGCTCCGAGTTTCCACTCCTTGGTGATGTCACACGCCATCTGTGGTTCTTCCGGCTATTTATCCAATCCGGCACGTCCTCGTGAGACAGGGGGCGTGGTGGCCACAAGAAGGCAATCCTGGTTAACGGACTAGGCTTGATCTCGGGAAAAGCCTCTGTTGCTACGAAAGCACACCAATCCTCCTGCTGGGGTTTAAAAGAACAAGGCAGTGGAGTTACGGGAGTCCACCAGTCCTGTCTGTCACTCACGTCACCAGGAAACGGGATGTCCCGTTTACAGGGGTGTATTCAACGTACTTCCTCATACAAAAGGTGGATGGAACATTAAGACCTATACTAGACTTAAGGTTCCTAAACAAGTTCATAAAGACTCAAATTCAAAATTACATCCTTACAAGAAGTAATACCTCAGATACAGTAGCGGACAACATGGCAACTATAGATCTAAAAGACGCTGACTTGCACATCCCCATGAACAGCCGACACACAAATCTACTCAGATTTGTAATCAACAAGACGTACAACCAAGTCACGTTGCTAGCGTTCGGACTCAAGTCAGCACCAAGAGTCTTCACAAAATGCCTAGCAGCAGTAGCAGCCCACCTAAGAAGGCAGGGAATCCACGTTTACCCATACCTAGACGTCTGGTTAGTAAGAGCAAGCACATACAACTTTTGCAAACAGCACATACAAAGGGTCATAGAGACTTTGGTCCAGCTTGGTTTCTCAATACATTGGGAAAAAGCATCATCAACAACACCAGAGCAGGGAAAGATATTCTTGGGGGCAGAAATCGACACAACATTAGGAAAGGTGTTCCCGAGCACAAAGAGAACAGTAGCAGTACTGAAGGAGACACAGCTATACCGCAAGGGGCAAGCTCTGACAGAGAGGACGGTGGGCAAACTGCTAGGGATGATGGCTTCATGCATTCATATACTCCCAAACATTCGACTGCACATGAGACCATTCCAGGAATGGATTCAACAACAATGGTCACAGGCAACAGGGAGTTGGGAGGATCTAGTGGTTGTCACACAAACAGTTCTTCAGTAGATGAAATGGTGGAAGAGGAAGAACATAGCACAGGGGATTCCTTTCACACAAACAACTCCTACAGTGACGATTACAACAGACGCTTCCCAACTGAGGTGGGGAGCACACATGAACAACCTCAAGGTGAGGGGTTTATGGACACAGCAGGATGCGATAAAGCACGTCAACTTCCTGGAGTTATTACTAGCCTTAAAAGCCTTTCAGAAGGAGCTTTATGGAAAGAGGGTGTTGATTCAAACAGACAATACAACCACAGTGTTTTACATCAACAAACACGGAGGAACGCAATCATTGACACGATCAACCCTAGCCCAGGAGCAATGGAGATGGGCTATCCCAAGTAACATAGACTTAATAGCAATTCATCTTCCAAGGAAGAACAATATAGAAGCAGACCGACTGAGCAGACAAACATCAGCATCCCACGAATGGGAGATGAATCAATCGGAGATTCTGAAAATCTTAAACAAATGCGGGACCCCGCAAATCAACCTATTTGCAACCTCTACAAAATGCCAACACTTCGCATCCAGACAACCGTGCGCACATTCCTTAGGGCATGCGCTATGGATAGACTTGTCAGGGACATTTGCTCACGCTTTCCCCCCCGATACCACTGCTACACATGGTAATCAACAAGTGCAGGATCAGCCACATGACACTGATTCTCATAGCAACACAGTGGGCCAGGCAAACCTGGTTCTCACAGATAATGGAAATGTCGCAGGGGACAATGTGCGAGTTACCCAACAGGAAGGACCTCCTAACTCAGCAAGACGGAAATCTGCTACACCCAGGACCAGAGAGCCTAAGCCTGGCAGCATGGCTCCTAAGGACTTAGAATTTTCTCACCTCAGACTACCAGAGAGCAAAATGGCAGTACTTAGAGAGGCGAGAAGACTGACAGCAAGAAAGTGTCACGCAGCAAAATGGAAAATTTTCTCCTTTTGGTGCTGTAAGGAAAAGCTTTCAAAGAAAACCACAAGGGAATCAACAGTACTAAAATATTTAACATATTTGCTACAGGAGAAACTAATCTATGCATCTATAAGGGTACACTTGGCAGCAATCATAGCTTGCACAAGGGAAGAAACAGGGAAGAGTTTCTTCACTTCCCAAGTGGTCAAAAGATTCCTAGAAGGAACAAAGAGGATAGCACCCCCAAAGAGGGTGCCACCACCCACACTCAACGTGATACTCGCACAAATGATGAAGGCACCATTCGACATAATCCACAAAGCAACTTTACAGGTGCTCACACTAAAGACAGCGTTTTTAGTGGTAATTACATCACTGCATAGAGTAAGTGAATTGCAGTGGCTTTCCTAGCAAACACACCTATTCAGGACATTTGCCAAGTGGCAACATGGTCCTCAGTGCACACGTTGACAAAGCACGACTGCGTGGACATTCAGATGAACAAAGAAGCACAAGTAGGACAGAAGGTCTTACAACATATATTCACAATCCGGCGTTCATCTTCCACCCAGTCACCACGTAACTAGCAAACCTCTACAAAGTCGATGCACAGCATAGTGAATCCAGAAATTATTCACACTGCAAAACATATAGTTTCTTACCTGTCGGTGCAGTTTTGCAGTATGAAGGCTTATCTGGATTCACTAGCGAACCCTCCCGCCTCCGCCAGCAAGATGACACAGGAGGAATAAATAAAGGGGAACAAGAAAAAAGAAAAAAATAAAGAAGCCAAAGATGGCGACCAAAGGTGGGAACTTCCGGAGGAAGCACGTTGATGTAACAGAAGGACACCAAATGGTGGTATGTCGACGCCCACCAGGCCACGGAAAAAAAAAGAGAGAAGAAAAACTACAATTCCGAACCCAACTACTGGATGCCGGAATAATGCACAGCATAGTGAATCCAGAAAAGTCTTCAAGCTGCAAAACTACACCGACCAGTAAGAAACTATATGTTTCCCCATGTTGACATGCTTTACACTAAAAACATTTGCGAAATCTTCCTGTTCGAGGCATATGAGCTGCAGATCTCACACTTAGCATTAGATCGCCATCTGGTGTTGGGCTCGGATGCTTGCACCTTGTTGTTGTCTTGGAAGAAGTCTTTGTAGTCACAAGATAGGTGACTCCTCCCTGGGACGATAGTGCACATGGACATCGACTCCATCCTCAGTTTTTTTCCGCCATTGGGTTCGGATGCAATTTTTGCGCACCGGTTCAAAACTTTAGTTTCAAACTTTTCGACGTGCAAAACTTTCCCAAACTTTTCCAATTTACTAGATGAATCAAAATCTCGACGCGCCTTTCATCGGTTCGATTCCAGTCGTCGACGCGGGCCGCTGGGCCTATCGACGCCATAAGGCCTACGTCTCATGGAAAGGACGCTTTTCAAAAAATGCCCCTAGTGTGGAGCAAAATTTCCACACAGTGACCATCACAAGGTCTGTAACCTGTGCCTCTCGCCAGATCACAACGAGTCCTGCTGCCCAGCCTGCACCTCCTTTCGATCAAAGAAGACCATTCGAGATCGTCGAGCTTGACGACACATCATGGCGCAGAGATCAGCTCCGGAACCGGTGGACATCTTCGACAAAGGCCCAGATGTCCCAGAAGAAGATTGCGAAGATCTCCAAATCGTGTCAGAGGCAGAAGACTCAGACGACCCCATCACTTCTGGGCAATGATTGAGTACTACTGCCCCTACCCCAACCCCCACACCAAAGCAGAAGGCACCGGTCAAGACTTCGCCTGTTGGCCCCAGTCGCGACCAAAAGCACACTTCAGAAGCCCCGCCTCCGGGCCTGGCTCCGAAGAAAAAAGACAAGCCTTCCGGTAGCTCGGGACTGAGCAAACCGCATGTACTAGTCCCACCGGCACTTTCAGCCCCAAAGCCAAAAGAACACTGCTCCGAAATAGTCTCCGATTCCTTCCACTTCTAAAGACAAACCGGCCTCGAACACATCGAAGCCCGTGGATAAGCCGGCGTCAAACACCTCTAAATCTAAAAATCACGCACGGCTCCTAAACCAATGCCTTCGGAACCGAAAACCAAGCCTAAGGATTCCACCACGCCTCCTAAGGCCAAAGAGCATAAGACTCAGCAACAGCCCCGCTCGGAACCGAAAAAATCGGCGCCGAAAGTGGTGATCGAGAAGGAGAAACTTTTTCATCCGGATCCTGTTGATCCTAAACAGAAAAAGTTCTATATCAACCCTAAAACAGGACATGTCACAGCTGTGCCATGCAAGAAGAGGAAATTGGACACAGCACAAACCCCTCTAGTGCCTGTGAAGGACTGTGCCACATCACCTATGCCTCCTTCTCCTGTCCTTCCAGCTAACACCCCTCCTCTCCCCAAACCTGTTACACCTCCTAAGCCTGTAACTTCTCCACCCCATACACCACCTCCAGACGATGATGATGATGACCTAGGGGTGGGTGGTGACCCTAATAACCTGTTCACAGATCCAGATGACCCACCGCAAGACGATTGGGATTACAATGATCCAATAGATCCCCCAGACCTCCCAAGCCCCCAACCATACCCAACAAAACCATCTCCTCCAGATGATATTGGGTTTGGACAACTCATCAATAGGGCTGCTGTATTTCATGGGGTGCGCACATGCACTCAGACGCACCAGAGGAGGATTTTCTTCTAGACACATTTGAACAGTCCCAGAAAACTGTACAAACATTGCTAATGATTAAAGGGGTCATTAAGCATGCTCCTGACATATTTAAAGATCCTGTACGGGCCAGGATTCCTAATCCTAGGATAGATAAGAAATATAGACCTGCCCCTGACGATCCTGCGTACATCAAAGGTCAGCTGCCTCTAGATTCATTAGTAGTGTCCAATGCTAGAAAGCGAGCTAATTCACAAACCTCAGGGGACGCTGATAAAGAATCTAAATTATTAGACGCATCTGGAAAGAGAGTAGCTGCGCATGCGGCCAATCACTGGCGCATAGCCAACACTCAAGCACTGCTGGCTAGATATGATAGGGCCCATTATGACCAGCTGGAAACCCTATCACAGCGTTTGCCCGACCAGTATAAAACTCAAGCAAATGACCTAATCCAAGAGGGCAAACTAATCACCAACGCATCAATTAAATGTGCCCTTGATGCAGCAGACCCTGCCGCTAGGTCTATTAATAATAGTATACTGCTCAGAAGACATGCCTGGCTGCGCATTTCAGGCTCCAAGCAGGCGGTCCAAACATCCATTCTAAATCAGCCATTCAATCAAAACCAACTTTTTGGGCCGGCTGTGGACACTGCTCTAGAAAAAATGAAAAAAGATACAGAGACTGCGAAGTCCATGGGAGCGTTGCAGTCTCCGCAAACGCGTGGCTCCATTCGTCGCTCCTTTTATAGAGGAGCCTCCAAGAACATGGGCACAGATAGCTCATCTTCCTTTAAAAACACCACCCAAACATCCCCAATAGAGGATATTTTAGAGGAGGTTACAGAGGGAACAATAAAGGTAGAGGAACAACACTCGTACCTCCCCTGCTGCTAAACAGTGACTTCCCTTCACTCCCCCGAGACCATTTCACTCCGGTCGGGGGAAGATTAACACAGTTCCTACCTGTCTGGAACTCCATCACAACAGACAGGTGGGTAAGACAAATTATCCAATATGGTTACTGCCTGGAACTTACAGCTATCCCCACAAACATACGACCCAGACAGCGTCCAATGTCCGTACACCATCTTACACTTTTGAAACAAGAGGTTCTCTCACTGCTTCAAAAGCACGCCATAGAGCCAGTCCCCTTACTACACCAGGGAACAGGGGTTTACTCCCTGTATTTCCTAATCCCCAAAAAGGACGGGACCCTACAGCCAATTCTCGACCTCAGACCCCTTGATCAGTATTTACACTCGGATCGTTTTCATAAGATCACTCTCCAACAGGTGCTTCCACTACAACAAGGAGACTTCCTTGCCACACTAGATCTCAAGGACGCCTACTTCCACATTCCCATACATCCTGCTCACAGGAAGTATCTAAGGTTCGTACTGGACGGACAACACTATCAGTTCAAAGTCCTTCCATTCGGGGTCACCACTGCTTCAAGAGTGTTTACCAAGTGCCTTGCAGTAGTAGCAGCACACCTACGAAGACCACAGATCCATGTCTTCCCGTATCTGGACGATTAGCCAGATCATTCAACCAGTGTATCCAACACACTGATCAAACCATCCAAACACTACACAACTTGGGGTTCACAATCAACTATACCCAGTCGCACCTCCAGCCCTCTCATGTACATCAATATCTGGGGGCCACAATAAATACTTCCACAGCTCTAGCGTATCCCAGCCCAGCCAGGATAGCCAGTATACAAACTCATCACCAAATTTCAAATCCAACACTCTCTCCCAGCCAAAGTGTTCATGCAACTCATAGGCATGATGGCATCTTGCATTTTCATCGTACCTCACGCACGACTTCAAATGCATCCCTTACAGGAATGTCGAGCACATCAATGGAATCAGGCTCAGGGACAACTTACAGATCTGGTGTTGGTGGACAGCCGCACACTTCGCTCTCTGCAGTGGTGGAACACAATAAACTTGTACAAAGGGCGGCCGTTCCTCGAGCCTGTTCCACATATAGTACTAACAGACGCATCACTCACAGGGTGGGGAGCCCATCTCTTAGCTCACACAACGCAGGGCAAATGGACCACTCAACAAAAAGTGCTCCACATCAATCATCTGGAACTCCTAGCAATATTCCTAGCTCCTAAATCATTCCAACTCCATGTACAAAACAAAACCATCCTGATCCGAACGGACAACATGACGGCCATGTATTACATACAAAAACAGGGAGGAACACATTCTCTACAACTGTCCCAGCTTGCACAGAACATTTGGAGGTGGGCCATCCCACAAAATATATACCTCCTTGCAGAACACCTTCCAGGAGTTCACAATCACATTGCGGACCTGTTAAGTCGACAGACACAACAGATTCACGAATGGGAACAACATCCACAAGTTTTCTTCTACCCTTTTTCCCGATGTGGGGCCCACCAGACATAGATCTATTTACCACACACGAAAATGCAAAATGCCCCACCTTCGCCGCTAGGTTTCCACACCCACTATCCAAGGGCAATGCGATATGGATGAACTGGTCAGGCAGATTTGCGTATGCTTTTCCGCCACTCACTGATACCACTAGTGGTACGCAAGCTCTGAAAACAGTCTCTAAAAATGATTCTAGTGGCTCCCACATGGGCGCGCCAACCGTGGTTCACAACACTACTGGAACTCTCACTAGTCCCACACCAAAAACTACACCTCTCCCCATCACTACTAACGCAGAACCATGGAGAGATAAGGCACCCCAATCCAGCTCAACTGGATCTCTCGATCTGGCTCCTGAAGTCCTAGGGTTTGGTTACCTTAACCTTCCTCCGGTGTGTATGAACATCATTAAAGAGGCCAGGCACCCTACCACCAGAGCTTGCTACGCAGCAAAGTGGACAAGATTCGCCATTTACTGCACTAACAATCATATCGATCCACTGGATGCGTCCATCCAGAACATCATTTGCTACTTACTACTTTTGCAAAGATGTAATTTGGCATACTCATCCATACGTCTAGATCTAGCAGCACTTGCCGCGTACTTACAAAACAGACAACACTTCTCACTTTATAGGGTGCCAGCAATTAAAGCCTTTATGGAAGGCCTTAAACGAATCATACCGCCCAGATTACCACCCTCTCCAGTGTGGAATCTCAACATTGTGCTTACTAGGCTCATGGGACCCCCATTTGAACCTCTAAATAAATGTGAACTCCAGTTCCTCACATGGAAAGTAGCTTTCCTTATTGCAATCACCTCTGTCAGGAGGGTACGTGAGATCCAGGCTTTAACCATACAAGAGCCATTTTTACAAATACATCGTAAAAAAGTGGTTCTCAGAACAAACCCAAAATTCCAGCCTAAAGTCATTTCTGCATTTCATTTTAATCAATCTGTGGAGCTACCTGTGTTTTTTCAAAACACGGACTCCGTAGCAGAGAGAGCTCTTCATACCCTAGACGTCAAAAGAGCTCTACTCTATTACATTGACAGGACTAAATCCTTTCGCAAAACAAAACAATTGTCTAGCTTTCTCTCCACCGCATAAGGGTAATCCCATCTCAAAAGCTGGAATTGCAAGATGGATCGTTAAATGTATCCAAATATGCTACCAAAAAGCAAAGCGCACATTAACAATTTCCCCCTAGAGAGCACTCAACACGCAAACTAGGGGCTTCCATGGCATTCTTAGGGAACATTCCCCTAGAAGACATTTGTAAGGCAGCGACATGGTCTACAACACACACCTTCACTAAACACTATTGTGTTGATATGCAAGCCAAGCTTCTGTAGGCCAAGCTGTTCTTAAAACACTTGTTCAAACTACTGCAACAGATATAGGCGACCACCGTTAGGGGAGATACTGCTGTGCAGTTTATGCTAAAAGTGTGATCTGCAGCTCATATGCCTCGAACGGAAAATGCTACTTACCAGTATGCATCTGTTCTTGGCATGTAGAGCTGCAGATCCTCACACGCCCACCCACCTCCCCGTGACCTGTATATGTTCCAGTGCTATCTTACTTAGATATACACACATTGACATCTTTCTTTTCTACTAACGCCATCATTTCCCATCATGGCGAAAAGCAATCTGAGGATGGAGTCGATGCCCATGCGCACTATCGTCCAAGGGAGGAGTCGCCTATCTCGTGACTACAAAGACTTCTTCCAAGACAACAACAAGGTGCAAGCATCCGAGCCCAACACCAGATGGCGATCTAATGCGAAGTGTGAGGATCTGCAGCTCTACATGCCAAGAACAGATGCATACGGATAAGTAGCATTTTCCTTTTGTGTAAGCAAAGTGTGTTGGGACACCTCCCTTAGACATTCACTTCTAACCAGGTAATCGCTCAACGACTTCGATTTCCTGAATGTTATTTCTGGGTTCTTTTTACTTCTTGTCCTATTACTGGATCTTCCTCCACAAAGTGCCAGTGCCTCTTTAAAATCTTCTCTAATCTCTTGTTTTCAGTATTATACGTTTTTATAAATTTGTGTGTACTATTCTGTCTCCTGTTCCTCCTTTTAAGCGCTGTTTTCGAGGGTTCAAACAATACACTTTATCGATTTAATTGTCTTGCCTTTGCTGTTTTTAAAACTGAAATTGGATAACCCCTTTGGATAAAATGACATTTCATTTCGGCCTCAATTTTTTCTTAATCTTGTAGGGTATTGCATGCTCTCCTTGCTCTATAGAATTCGCCAAAAGGGATGTTTTTTATGCGAGGATCTGGATGTGAACTATTGTGTGTAAGATTGTATTCCCCACCGTTGGTTTCCTAAAAACTGTGGTTTCCAATCTGTCTCCCTCCTCCCACACTTTAATATTCAAGAATTCTATTGACTTTTTACTCTTGTGTCCTACAATATTTAGATTCAAATCATTGAGATTCAAATCACAGATAAATTGATTGCTTCTGCCTCCGTGCCCTGCCACAACACGAAGATGTCGTCAATTAATCTTGACCACATCAAAATGATCTGACCATTGTTCCAATTTTGGACCCACAGCATTTTTTTGAGAAAAATAACAAAATAAGCAGCAGATCGGTAGTGTGTTTTCTATTTCCATGCTGACGAAAAAAAGTCATCTGATGACTTATAGTTAAATCATGGATTGTAAACCTCTCATGCATGTGAACAAGGTAGCTGTGACTGCCGAAACGTGTTATGCCCGTTTGGATGAACGAAAAAGAAAGACCTACTGATATAATAGACCCCCGTTGTTTTCAGTACCTGTGTTTACGTTGTAGCCGGATCGGGGAGATATATATATATATTCACTGAAAAAACCATAGGTTTCAGGCCTGATATAGTTAGGAATTGGCATTTAAAAAACCTTAGAAATTCACTGAAAAAACCATAGGTTTTGGGGGTGTTATAGTTAGCTGGACATTTCACTCGTACAAAACCATTCAAATTCCTCTGATATAGTTAGTTGTACTAACTATATCTTGCGCGCCCGCAATCCACTGCTGATGTCACATATTACATCATTCATGACATGGTCAGTAACATCACTGATGACATCATCCACTTGACAATCAGATGCATCTCATCATACACTAGTATAACCTTTCATCACTCACTGTAAAATACAGTGCCATATTTGAATCCATTGACACACCAATACAAGTTTCTAAACACCCACTCAGTGATTACTAGATCTATACACACATCTAATCACTTACCTATAGATTCACTCATACATGCTGTCAATGATCAATAAAACACTATCAAATAGACTTATACACCTATATCGACATTACACACCAGCACACATCCTAATCACTTATGAAGTCATCCTACTCACTTATGCAAACAATGGATCATACTTGCGTTTACTTAGCTACACACTTTTACAAACCGCACTTCATCTATTCATATAGATAGTAACTCATACTTAGTGTGTTATATAATCACTATTACAAGTATACAGTTATCTATACAGTCACTCATATAGCCACTGAGTCTTATGTATACTTATTTATATACAACAACTGACACATACACTGGCTTTTATTTTTCTAGTTTGTTGGACATGTACCATTGAGACATATATTGGCTCATCACCACACCCATAAAGATATTCACTCACCCAAACAACTGTTATGACATGTAGTTTTAACTTCATATACCTACTGAATCAACTATTCACACATCTTTGTGCAGTCACACACCCCCACCGAACCACACACACATTCACTCTCCCATACAAATACTCAGTTAATTAATCAATAAATAATATAGACTTTCACGTAGCTAGTAACCAACTAGTGCAGCAGTTTACACAACAACTGACAGTCAAGTAAACAGTCAATCACACTGCTACTAAATCTTCCATCCAGATATTTATATTTATATATCCACTCATTCTTCAATGCAAATTGCTATATATATATATATATATATTCACTGAAAAAACTATAGGTTTCACACACGTTATAGTTAGGAATTAGCATTTAAAAAACCTTGCAAATTCACTGAAAAAACCATAGGTTTCACACATGTTATAGTTAGCTGGACATTTCACTCGTAAAAAACCAATGAAATTCCCCCGTTATAGTTAGTGCAGGCAACTATAACTCACGCGACCGCAATCCTCTGCTGATGATGTCAGATATTACATCACTGTATTTAGACACTTAATTACCCATGTCTTCTTCCATTAATCTTTAGCTATACATATATTACAAATATTTATTTTTCATAAAGACACATATGTCATCAGTGATGTAATATCTGACATCATCAGCAGAGGATTGCGGTCGCGTGAGTGAAATGTCCAGCTAACTATAACATGTGTGAAACCTATGGTTTTTTCAGTGAATTTGCAAGGTTTTTTAAATGATAATTCCTAACTATAACGTGTGTGAAACCTATGGTTTTTTCAGTGAATTTGTACGGTTTTTTAAATGCAAATTTTTTGTTGAGATTTTTGGTAAACCTATGTATAAAATAATATATGTACTATATCCTGCATTATGGAATGGTTAATTTTTTTTTTATGCATTTTTTTCCGTGCGCGTACGGTAAGCTGACGCTACGCGCTCCGTACGTCATAAGTACGGCGCGCTTACGTGAAACGATGCGCGTACGGTAAGCTGACGCTACGCGCTCCGCACGTCATAAGTACAGCGCGCTTACGTGATAGGTGCGTGACGTACGCGTACACGCGGAAGCAACGTCGCGGTTACGCAGGGGCGTGTAATGCGCATGCGCGAGTGTGTCTTACGTACGCGCTCCGTAAGCGCTCCGTAAGCGTCACATTCACGCATGCGTACTTTTTTCCGAGCGCGTACCGGAAGCTTACGGAGCGCGCAAGGTAGGTCATGTGATCCACAAAGAACACTTTTCATTGGTTGAAACTACTTTCAGTTCCAGAAACTTCCCACACCACACCCATTCCCCTCATTACTGCTTGAGATCCCCTAGGAGAAGGAGCTGAATTGACATTGAGATACAATGGCAGAACAGCAGACCTCTTCTGAGAGTGAGGCTAGCAGCACCACCATCATCCAGAAAAGGAGGAAACAGAAGAATTCGTTTGTATGGGAGTATTTTACTTTTCCAGAGGGGGAGAAAAAGGTCAATGCTCCATTGGTCACTTGCACACTTTGTGACCGTGTTTTATCTAGAGGAAATCCAAGGAAGAAGTATTCCTTTGGAAATCACTCTATGATGAGACACCTTAGGGATAGACATCCCAGGACCTTTGCTCGACATACTGGAGAAAACTCTTCAGTAAGTCACCAGAGCCCAACCTCAGAAGCTCAGCCGAGCACATCATCGGCAGCTCAGCTGAGCCCTTCCTCTGAGGTGGGAGCATCACCTTCTTCTGCTCCTCTGGACGTTAACCCTCGATTTGGGAGGGTTGCAATGAGGTGTACAAGGTGTTGTGGTCTTATTGTTTTTGGGGAGACCAGTGTTTCCCTTATTAACAATATGATAGACCAGCACGTTTGTAGACGATCATAATATTCCCATTCTTTCTTTCCTCCATCCCTGTATGAACCCAACGGCTCTTTTAAGAGCCAACCTTACCTCACAATTTATTTTTATTTTTTTTAAGCTTTCCTTTTTGAAAAAATGTTTTTGCTGTGCGCGCACGGTACGCGTAATTACGCGAAGTTCGCGGAATTTCTCCGTTCACGCCGTGCGCGTACGCTACGCGCATTCGGCGATTTTTTTCGAAAAAAAAAGTAAAATTAATTTTTGCCTGGGGGTCCTTCTGGGACCCCCTGACAAAGGCTAGGGGGTCAGGAACTGTCCAGCCTGCCCCCTTTTCACGTTATCCACCTTTGTTTTTCACCCCCTCAGACTGCGAGAGACAAAATGGCGGCCGACACTTCCTGGTTTCGACCGATTCGAATGCAAATGTTTACTGAGATCTAACAACCAATCAGAATCGCGCTCGCGCACGGCAGCGTGCGCGTACGGTAAGCTTACGGTACGCGCTCGGAGCGCGCCCATAGATATATATATTGATTTAAATGCTATTTTCTCAGGAAATACTGAACAAATTTACACGAGACCTTCAAAAGGCACATCCCTGACCTGAGGGCTACCTCTCTGCCAAATTTCAAGTAATTCTGTTCAGCCGTTCGGGCTGTAGCTCGGACTAAAGGTCCTATGGAAAAATGCATGGGGAAAACGCGTTTTGGGACCCCCCCTTTTTCTCAGCCCCCGCTTGACGAATCCCCCCCGAGACTTTCAGGGTAGGAGCGGAGCGCCCCACTTTTTTTTGAGAATTTCGCGAGGATTCGTCAATCGGCGCCAAAGTTATTCCAAATAGAATGTTGCGGATTTCCTATGGAAACACGGTCCTAACTATAACTATCTACTGGCGACCGCCAGTAGATAATATCTATATATATATATATATATATATATATATATATATATATATATATATATATATATATATTCACTGAAAAAACCATAGGTTTCACACATGTTATAGTTAGCGGAAATTTTACTGATAAAAAACCAATGAAATTCCCCCGTTATAGTTACTGCAGGCAACTATAACTCACGCGACCGCAATCCTCTGCTGATGCTAATACTGTATTTAGACACTTATTTGCCCATGTCTTCTTCCATACATTTTTAGCTATACATATATTACAAATATTTTTTTTTCATAAAGACACATATGTCATCAGCAGAAGATTGTGGTCGCGTGAGTTATAGTTGCCTGCAGTAACTATAACGGGGGAATTTCATTGGTTTTTTATCAGTAAAATTTCCGCTAACTATAACATGTGTGAAACCTATGGTTTTTTCAGTGAATTTGCAAGGTTTTTTAAATGCTAATTCCTAACTATAACGTGTGTGAAACCTATGGTTTTTTCAGTGAATTTGTACGGTTTTTTAAATGCGAAGTTACTTTACGCCATTCATGGCGTTCGCGCCCACTTAACGCAGTTCGTTCTGTGCGCGCACAGTGAGCACGCGGTGCGCTTCGCGCACTGCGCGCCCACTTTACGCAGTTAGTGCCATGCACGCACGGTGGGCACGCGGTGCGCTACGCGCACCGCGTGCCCACGTTACCCTAGATGGGCCATGTACGCACGATGCGCTTCGCGCACCGTGCGCACATGGAGGACATATGATGCACTTCGTTTTGAAAGGTAATATTTTAATTTTTCGTATATTTTATAAGCCATGCACAAATGGTGCCCTTCGGGCACCATTTGCACACGGGGTGGAGAGAGTGTGGATAATTTTTTTTTTTATTTATTTTTTAAATTTTAGTTTTTTTCAGCTGTGATAAGCCATGCGCAATTGGTGGCCTTCGGCCACCGATTGCACACGGGGTTCAGAGAGTGTGGATGATGTTTTTTTTTTAAATTATTTTTTACCGTACGCGTACGGTAAGCGTAATCGGCGAAATTACCGAAAAAATTAAAATTCCGTTTTTGGCCTTGGAGGATCTTTGGGGACTCCCTCAACATGCCTATGTGTGTGGGAGCTGTCTAAACAGCCCCTTTACATGTTTTTGGGCTTTAAATTTTAAAAATCGCTCTCAGTGCGAGAGAGAAAATGGCGGCCGCAGCTTCCTGGTTTCGGCCGATTCGAATGTTTACTAAGATCTAAGAGCCAATCAGAATCGCGCTCGCGCACGCCACCGTACGCGTACGGTAAGCGTACCGTAAGCGCACCGTAAGCTGGCTCAGATATATATATTGATTTAAAGGCTATTTTCTCAGAATCTACTGAACAGATTTACACCAAACCTACAAAAGGCACTTCCTTGACCTGAGGACTACCACTCTGCCAAATTTCTAGTAATTCTGTTCAGCCGTTCGGGCTGTAGCCCTGTCTAAAGGTCCTATGGAAAAATGCATGGGAAAAACGCGTTTTGGGACCCCCCTTTTATCTCAGCCCCCGCTTGACGAATCCCCCCGAGACTTTCAGGGTAGGAGCGGAGCGTAGCGCCCCACCTATTTTGAAAAATTCGCGAGGATTCGTCGACCGGCGCAAAAGTTATTCAAAATAGAATGTTGCGGATTTCCTATGGAAACGTGGTCCTAACTATAACTACCTACTGGCGACCGCCAGTAGGTAATATATATATATATATATTTAAATAACGAACCAAACCACATTCACTGGATGATGTCATCAGTGAGGTCATCAGTGATGTCATTTGAGATGTCATCAGTGATGTCACTGACCATGTCATGAATGATGTAATATGTGACATCATCGGCAGTGGATTGCGGGCGCCTGAGATATAGTTAGTACAACTAACTATATCGGAGGAATTTGAATGTTTTTGCACGAGTGAAATGTCCAGCTAGCTATAACACCCCTAAAACCTATGGTTTTTTCATTGAATTTCAAAAGATTTTTAAATGCTAATTCCTAAATATATCAGGCCTGAAACCTATGGTTTTTTCAGTGAATTTCAAAGGTTTTGTAAATGACAATTTTTAAATGTATTAATTGTTATATTTATTTTTTTGATACTGATTTACTACATTTATTAAACTATTTATTTTTAGATATTTTATTTTTTTAATTACATTATAATTACATTATACATTACATTACAAAATATACTTTCTCAGAATGAATTACTTTAGTTTAAATACTTTGCAAATAGGCAATAGACTTTTAAGTACAGTAGTTACTGTTTTTGCAATGGGCAACACAATTTCAAACACAATGCAACATTGAGCTCAATGTGAATTTCTAGTTAAATGCAATTTGTTACTTTATGGATTACTTTTCTAACCACAGGACTGTATCCTAGATTCAGTCCTTGGACATCTCCTATAAACTGAGTGAAAGCGTTTTGGTTACAGTAGTGATTTTTAAGGAATATTATTGTATTTTATAAGTTGACACTTAGAAATTTTTTCACATAGAATCACCAATGTTATCCTATGGCAGAAAATTCACTTAGCAGGTAAGTAGTGTTATCGTTACTTTTCCTTACTTGGTGGTGGATCCTGGATCCAGCACTGGTGCATCTCCTGTAAACAGTTGAAAGAATGCGTTTAAGTTCTACAGGCGCTTTTTTACGAATATTTTTCGTTTGTGAAAATAGACACTTAGAAACTTTTCTGGTGAAAACCAGACAATGGATTCCTATGGAAGGAAATTCAAGTTACTGGTGAGTACGGTTAGAATTAATTTTCAGGGTCAGTGCTGGGCTAAAAGATGCAGCACTGGGTTCTTTCCTGATATCAGGTGAGTAAATCAGAATTCGTTGTTTGGATGATTTTAGGTGAATATTTAAAATTTCCAAAACTCCACACTTAGAACAATTTCCAAGTGAAACCAGTCAATGTTAGCCTATGGAAGGAAATTCAAGTTACTGGTAAGTCTGGTTAGAAGTACTTTTCAGGATCAGTACTGGGCTCAAAGATGCAGCACTGAGGTCTCTCCTGTTAACAGGGGAGTACATCGGAATTCGTAGTACATCCAGTAAGCGCCACAGAGCTGCGTAGCAGAGAGATGTAAAAAGGGGCACGGCCTGCACCATCTCTCTGCAACGCAGAGCAGTGGCGTTTCCGGGAAGCACCTGGTGGGCTACTTGGCCACCATGGTCCCTCAGGTGTGAAGTGGAATTTTTCCCCCAACTTAAAACGCGCCACAGGGCGTGTTTGCACACATCACGTCAGGCCCCGTCCCCTCCCTTCACCACTGTGTAAACGCACCCTGTCACTGTTCTAAGTTGGGGGATTAACTCCCCTTGAATACTGAGGGTCCCTGGAGTCCAACTAGCCCACCAGCTACCTCCACTAAGCACCACAGAGCTGCGTTGCAGAGAGGTGTAAAAGGGGCGTGGCCTCTGAACACCTGTCTGCAACGCAGCTCCCTGGCGCATACTGGAGATACCTGTTGGGCTATTTGGCCCTCAGGGACCCTCAGTATTGAAAGAGAATTAATTCCCCAACTTAAAACTCGCCACGGTGCGTGTTTGCACAGTGGTGAAGGAAGGGTGCGTGGCCTGAGGTGACATGTCTGCAAACACGCCCTGTGGCGCGTTTTTAGTTAGAGAATTAATTTCTCCTCAATCCTGTGGTTCTATGGGGGCCAACTAGCCCACCAGGTACCTCCAGTATGCGCCAGGAGGCTGCGTTGCAGAGAGGTGTTCAGAGGCCATGCCCCTTTTTACAAAACTCCACAACGCAGCTCCGTGGCACTTACTGGAGGTACCTGGTGGGCTAGTTGGCCCCCAGGGACCCTCAGAATTGACAAGGAATTAACTCCCCAACTTTAACCGTGCCACAGGGTGTGTTTGCACACATGTGAACTCAGGCCCTCCCCCTCCCTTCACCACTGTGCAAACGTGCCCCGTGGCGCGTTTTAAGTTGGGGGATTAACTCCCCTTGAATACTGAGGGTCCCTGGAGTCCAACTAGCCCACCAGCTACCTCCACTAAGCGCCACAGAGCTGCGTTGCAGAGAGGTGTAAAAAGGGGCGTGGCCTCATAACACCTCTGCACCCCAGCCCCCTGGCGCATACTGGAGGTTCCTGGTGGGCTAGTTGGCCCCCAGGCACCCCCAGTATTCAAGGGGAATTCGTTCCCCATCTGCAAACGTGCCAGGGGGCGCGTTTGCAGAGTGCAGCAAGGAGGGGGCGTGGCTTCCAGCGCAATGCCAGTATTTCTTTTCTTTTTTTTAAGAAGGGGGGCTGCGTAGCTCCCCTTCTTTTTCTCATTTTTGGGCCCTGAGGACCCCATTCCCCCAGGGCCTGCCCCCTAATTTGTTTTTTTAAAAAAATTAAATAAAATTGGGAAGGGGGCCGCGTGGCCCCCCTCCCGAGGCCTTAATCAGCCCCGGGGATCCCATCCCCCGGGGCATGGCTCTTTATTTTTTTTACATTATATTTTAGAAGGGGTGCTGCCTTGCCCCCCTCCTTATGGCCCCGGAGACCCCATCCTCCGGGGCCAGCCTTTGTGTTTTTTCATTTTCTTTTATAATTTGAGGAGGGGGCCGTCTGGCCCCTTCCCAGGTCACTAATAGCCCCGGGGACCCAATCCCCCGGGGCTGGCCCTCTCCGTTGGGGACCGTGGGGGGTCCCCAATCCCCCCACGGTCACGCCGGCTCCCTGCCTCCTGCGGGAGCTGGCATTGCTTTTCCACACGGGAAGCAGCTAACATGCTGCTCCCCCTGTGGAAAAGCAATCTTCTTTACTATTTGGAAGAGAGAGCAGGTTTCCCTGCTCTCTCTTCCAAATAGCAAAGCAGTTTGCTATGGCAGGGTGGGAGCCGCGAGGCTCCCTCCCTGCCATAGCAAACTACAGTGTCCTGGGGGTGGGCACCCCGGGACGCTGCAGGAGCCGACCCTGGGGGGTGGCGGTCCCCAGGGCCCTCAAAGGCTCCAGGAGGGGGGCCACGTGCCCCCCAGCCACCTTCTTCAAAGCCCCGGGGGGTGGTGGTTTCCGAGGCTGCGGAGTCCATCACAGACCCCTCAATTTACATATATAGAGCCCCGGGGAGGTGGCGGTCCCCGGGGCATGTGGGGGGTTCAAGCCCCCCCACACAGGTGGTTTTTTTTTATTTACAAAAAAATAAGCCCCGGGGGGTGGCAGTCCCCGGGGCTGCGGGGTGACATTGTGCCCTCCCGCAATGCCGCAATGTTAATTACATAGAGCCCCGAGGTGTGGCGGTCCCCGGAGCTGCGGGGGGCCCCTTTGGGCCCCTATAACATTTAAAACATTGCCCCTGGGATTTGGCCCACCCGGGGGCTAAATAGCAACGAAGCGCGGAAGTCCGCGCTTCGTGTTATTTTTCCAAATTTCGGCTGAAATTCGCACTGTGTGCGCGAATTTCGCAGATTTTTTTTTTTTTTTAGTTTAAAAAAAAAAAATGCTTTTTTTGGCCCTGGGGGTCCTTGTGGGACCCACTGAGCAGGGTCAGGGTGTTTCTACCCTGCCCCCTTTTCGTGTTTTGCGCATTTGTTTCTTAGGTTTCTTGTGCCTCCGTTCTACCGAGGCACAAGATGGCTGCCAACACTTCCTGATTTGCAGTGTTGACGGCCAATTAGAATACAGCTCGTGCACGGCAGGGTGCGCTTAGGCTGCGCTTAGGGTACGCGGACCCTCCAAGGCCATAGATATATATATACTTTCAAATGTCATTTTCTCAGTAACTACTGAACGGATTTACACCATTTAAGCAAAAGGCACGAGTCTGAACTAAGGACTACCTCTTTGCCAAATTTGGTGTAATTCCGTTCAGCAGTTCGGGCTGTAGCTTCGGCTAAAGGGCCTATGGGAAATTGCATGGGGAAAACGCAATTTGGGACCCTCCTTTTTTCTCGGCCCCCGCTTGACTAATCACCGTGACCGGAGCTGGCCAAAAGTTTTTTAAATTTAGCGAAGATTTGTCAATCGGCGCCAAAGTTATTCCAAATAGTATGTTGCAGATTTCCTATGGAAAATAGGTCCTAACTATATCTACCTACTGGCAGCCGCCAGTAGGTTATATTTATTTATATATATATTATCTACTGGCGGTCGCCAGTAGGTAGTTATAGTTAAGACCGAGTTCCCAAAGGAAATCTGAAAATTCTATTTTGAATAACTTTGGCGCCGGTTGACTTATCTTCGTGAAATTTTCAAAACTAATGGTGCGCTCCGCTCAGCTCCTACCCTGAAATTCTCGGGGTGATTCGTCAAGCGGGGGCTGTGAAAAAAGGGGGGTCGCAAAACGCGTTTTCCCCATGCATTTTCCCATAGGACCTTTAGTCGAAGGTACAGCCCGAACGGCTGAACAGAATTACTTGAAATTTGGCAAAGAGGTAGTCGTCAGGTCGGGGATGTGCCTTTTGCATATATGGTGTCAATCTGTTCAGTAGTTCCTGAGAAAATTACAGTTAAAAGTACATAAATATCTATATGCGTGCACCGTGCCGTGCGCAAGCGTAATTCTGATAGTTGGTTAGATGTCCGTCAACATTCGAATCGGTCGAAATCAGGAAGTGTCGGACGCCATTTTGTGTGTGGCAGTGAAAAACAAAGGTGGAGAACGTGAAAAGGGGGCAGGGTAGAGAGTTCCTGACCCCCTAGCCTTTGTCAGGGGGTCCCTGAAGGACCCCGAAGGGTGAAAAACATTCATCATTTTTTTCAAAAAATCGCGAGGTGCGCGCACGGTGAAAAACCCTTAAAAAAAATAACATTTTAAACGAGCCATTCCATATTACAGGATACAGTCAATCTATAACTATATACATAGGTAGTTTATTGTAAAATAAATATATAAAAAATATAATACATACATAAATTAGGATTTAAAAAACCTTACAAATTCACTAAAAAAACCATAGGTTTCGCACACGTTATAGTTAGAAATTAGCATTTAAAAAACCTTGCAAATTCACTTAAAAAAACCATAGGTTTCACACACGTTATAGTTAGGAATTAACATTTTAAAAACCTTGCAAATTCACTGAAAAAACCATAGGTTTCACACATGTTATAGTTAGCTGGACATTTCACTAGTAAAAAACCATTGAAATTCCCCCGTTATAGTTAGTTCAGCTAAATAAAACTCGCGCGACCGCAATCCTCTGCTGATGATGTCACATATTACATCACTGTATTCACTAAGATACTGTTAATAAGTCAGTTATACAATTAATTTTACCAAAAAAAACATTCATTTAGACACTTATTTACACATTTATTCTTCCATTAACCTTTAGATATACATATATAAAACATATTTATTTTTCAGAAAGACACATATTCACTGGATGATGTCATCAGTGATGTCATTTGAGATGTCATCAGTGATGTCATGAGTGATGTCACTGACCATGTCATGAGTGATGTAATATGTGACGTCCTCAGCAGTGCATTGCGGGCGCGCGAGTTATAGTTAGCTGAACTAACTATAATGGGGGAATTTCAATGGTTTTTTACGAGTGAAGTGTCCAGCTAACAGTATATTGAGCCTTGGATTGTCATACACCCCAGAGACAGATTTTGATTATGCCGCCACTAGGCTGGATGTGTACAAAGGAGTAACAAAATTAAAGTTAAAAAAAAACATATGGTAACTTAAGCTCAAATAGAACAGAATCAAAGTCAACAAATACCATTCGAGGGATTCTTACACTCAAATTAGTCTGTCTGATACACCACTTCTTCACGTGATGCAAGCACTATGTGACGAAAATGTGGGTCAACAAAGAAGTGATAATACAGCATCCAGCAGTACAGAATTTGACAACATAATTACACCAATGCAACAAACCCCATTCTAACCCAAGTCCTCTTTTAACCCTATCCCTATACTTGATTCATTTGATATTTTTCATGAGACTGTAATTTCTCAAATTAATATATTGAATAAAACTGTACAACAAAAAGAAAAAAAACAATAAAAAGAAAAATCCACAGTACAGAAACGTAATCACCAAATTACAAAATGACAATAGCATTGTCATTCGTAATAGCGACAAAGGGGGTAACATAGTGATTTGGCCACAGGAAAGTTACAAGAAAGAAGCCTTTAGCCAGCTAAATGATCGTACATGTTACAGCCGTACCAGTGCATCGAATCTAAAAGCCACGTACAAGGAATTTTACATTAAACTCTCAATGTGGAAAAGTGCACATCTAATCAGTATGGATGAATATAAATATCTGAAAAAGGAAAATCCGGCAACTCCCTCGATGTATTTTAACCCAAAAATCCTTAAGGACGCTAAGAACCCTCCAGAGCGGCCTGTCATCTCAGCCTGAGATGGGTTATTGGAACATACCACAAAATAGGTGGACTACTTTAAAAAAAATGTATTAAGGACCTAACATCATATGTCAAGGAAACCAGTGACTTTTTAAGGAGAATCTCAAATTTTGTCTTGCAAGAAAACTTTCTACTCATTGCTCTAGATGTGACCTCGTTATATACAAGTAATGAACACTCCGATGGCATCAGAGCAGTGGAACATTATTTGGCCCATAGACCTTGTCAGTACAGTGAACATAGCAAGATGTTAATTGAAATGATCAAATTTTGTTTACACAATAATATCTTTAAGTTTAATAGTCAGCTGTACCAACAAACCAGAGGAGTTGCCATGGGGGACCAGCTTCTCACCCAGTTATGCCTGCATACACATGGGCAGGTGGGAGGAGCTTGTCCTCTTGGAATTGTATAGTCAATACATGAATAACAATGTCAAAATGTGGTTACGCTACATTGATGACAGCGGGAAATTCTACTCTCCACGCAAGCAGCTCACACCCAAAGCATCTCATCAACAGCATTGCCTATGGGGAAATGCTGCATCTAAGATGCATATGTAGCAATAATGAGGATCTTAAAATAGCGCAGGGGGAGAGTAGAATCAGATTTGAACAAAGAGGTTGTTAGGTCTCGCCTGGAGTAAGACTGCGCAGACATGCTGGCGAGATTTAATGATTTGAGGAGATTTCTCTAGTGGGCTTTAAGCCCCGCCCCTCTTTTCCATTGGCTGGCCCCGCCCCTCTTTTCCATTGGCTGGCATCACCGTTTATGCTAAACGGTGGCCAGTCATTGGAAAAGAGCGTCTGGTGACGTACACTTTTCTCTTTTAGAGCCGTCCCAGTTGGACTGGCTGCCCCGACTTACTGCTGGCGTGTAAGTTTTTTTTTTATCTTTATGGGGCCAGACACATGGCCCTATAAAGATAAGAAACCAGTCAGGCGAACCAGTCCAACTGGGACGGTTCTAAAAGAGGAAAAAAAAAGGCGGGAGGCGTTGTAGGCGTTGCTCGTTTTGTCACTGAGGGCGGGCTGCCTGGGTCGAGCTTGTCTCATTTAGATGCGCTCGTCACGGGTTTTAAACGGAAGGCTTGGTACACCCTCTGGTTTGCTGTTGACTAACCACCACCCCCCCTCCTTCTGCCCTGACACCATCAAGTACCCCAGCCCTAACTGACTGCGTCACCCGAGGGGGGGCTTGGTGCGACGTGTGCCCGGAGCACACCCTGAGCGCCAGCATCTGCTGATGTGCTAGAGCTCGTCAGCTCGGTCTGAGCAGGAGATTTCTGGAATGAGCTGGGGCTGGAGGCTCAAGAGGATTCCGCGACCCCTCCCCCGGGCATCCTCCACACTGTGCGCATGATAAAGAGGTCATAGTGCCCCATGTGCTGCCCTTGTGCACCCTGTTGGCCCTCAAAAGCTCCTTTCCTCGCCGTTCTTCTCTGCCCACCCGGCCCGTTTCCCCTCTGCTTCTTCCACGCGCCCTTCACTCTGTATCTACTGTTCCCGTGAGAGCGAGTCAGACGAGGCCTTGGCCAGCACACAAGCCTCAGTGCAGCACCCAGAGCTGCCCCCTGGAAGCTTGAAGGGACAGGCCCGCTCTGCAGACAGCGCTGTCCACCGTCCCCAGCGCTGCACACTTGGGCAGAGCACCCCTTGAGAACATTCCCGATGCTGCACGCCATCCCCGGCGCTGCACGCCCTCCCCTGTCCTGCACACCACTCCAGCACGGCCATGGGGCTTTTCAGGCGCGATAAGGAGTCCAAGGAGCAGGAGATGGCCTCCGGTGGAGCCCATAATCCGGGACCGGCGCCTGGAGAGCAAGACCGAGAGCGAGATGATGGAGGGGGACTTCAGCTACTACGGCAAGGAGAGAGAGGGCCTGGGGCGGAGAGTGGGCATGAGGCTGCTGGGCATCCTGAAATGTGAGTACTGTGGCCCCGGCGGGTCATTGCATGGGCACCTTTCTGTAGCACGAAGCGGCCGTGGGAACTGTCTCCACGGTCTGTGGGAGCATTGCTCCGTGGGTATCCTGCAAGGAGTATCTGTAGCCACTTGCCAGTGTGAGCACGCGCGTATGGCATTATTTTACTCCTCATGCATGTTTAAGGATGGATTGGAATCTATTCATCTACATACACTATTCTCCTCAGCATTTTAAAGTGTCTCTGGTTCTAATGACTCAGTTTGGGAGTTGATGTAAAAGAGGACGGTAATGAGATACTTACACCACAAAACAGGGGCTCATCCCCCACCCATCTTCCTCTGCGCCCCCCCCCCCCCCCATCCTGGATGGCGTCACCCTGTTCCCGAACCACCACTCTCTCCAGCAGCACCTTTTAAGCACAAGAAGCGCCTTGTCAACGATCTGGAGCGATGACTTGGGACCACGTGTACTTTTCTGTGCTCCGCTGCTCTCTAGCTGACATACATGATATCATACATACATATATACATACATGTTATAAGCTAATATGAGTACATACATGCAAACACACATACATGCCCCTGCCTCTTTCCTCCTGCCCTCAGTTGTCTGTGTGTGTCCCAGCCTCTTTCCTCCTGCCCTCAGTTGTCTGGGTGTGTGTGTCCCTGCCTCTTTCCTCCTGCCCTCAGTTGTCTGGGTGTGTGTGTCCCTGCCTCTTTCCTCCTGCCCTCAGTTGTCTGTGTGTGTGTGTCCCTGCCTCTTTCCACCGGACCTCAGTTGTCTGGTTGAGTGGCATTAGGTTGTGTTTGGTCGCCCTTGGGTACTTAGTCATGATTTGTGTGTGCCCTCCTGTATAAGGGGACTGTTTCACTCATAAACATAATTGTAAGTTCCTAACATGAATGGTCGGTTCTAGCTTCCAGGTCATAGACCGGACACCCTGTGCCTTTTAATGCTTGTAAAACTACGACATTGAGCCACAGATTCAAACACAGTAAAAAAAAGCCTAAAAAATGCAATAGGTCTCACCTTTGATTAAGTTAAAGCCATTTGCTTTGCTATATAATACCATTAGCAAAGCAAATGGCTTTAACTTAATAAAAGGCGAGGCCTATTGCATTTTCAATGCGTGTTCTACAAATGTTATCAAAAAAGCAATAACCAAATCGATGTTGTTAACTAGGGATGAAGTATTGAGGGAAAAACAAAAAGATTCAAAAACTGATACGAATGATAGCAATAATGAGAAAGCCCAAGGCAGCAAAGAATTTAGATTGATTATAAAATCCAATAGACAATAGAAATCCCTACACAAAATGATCCAACAAAATTGGCCACTGTTATTAAGCGATCTGGTGATTGGACCCCTGCTACCGCAGAGGTTGCCCATCACTTACAGTAAAGCACCTTCAATGAGAGATGTATTGGTCAAGACAAGTCCAGAAGTCATTGATGACAGCAGCTGGCTTCAAACCAACAAAGGGTTTTACAAATGTAAAACTTGTATGGCATGTTCCCATGGAGTCTGTAAAAGCACTTACAGTACACCCTTTAGCGACAAGGTATTTAAGATCTCGAAACTGTTAACCTGCATAACCGAGTTTGCTGCCTATGTGCTGTTGTGCCCTTGTGGCCTACAGTACATAGGCAGCACCAAATTTCAGGTACATAAGCGCGTGTTGCAACACTTACGCGCAATCACAAACCAGGATAACACATATCCAGTGGCGCGTCATTTCAGGGAGAAACACAACTCTGACAAATCCAACCTGAAATATTACGTGATTGTTGCGATCTGCCCAAGCAGGAGAGGAGGTGATAGGGAAAATAAGCTTACAAAATTAGAAACTAGATATATCCTGCAGCTAGATTCCAGACACCCGAGGGGGGGGGGGGTCTGAACGCTACAGAAGATTTGAACTCCTGCTTAAAGTAATTTCTGGTAGAACAGTAATAACAGTTTCAGTAGATCATTAGGGAAAGTCAGACAGCTGTTTTTATGTTTTATCTCTTGAGTAGTGATTTTATAAATCTTTTTATCCTATTGTAAGTTTAGAGCGTCTTCAATTGCGCAAGGTATAATAAGTATATGTATTTATTGTCAGATATTTAATGTTTTTACTGATTTTTATCTATTTATGCATACAGGCATTATTTTGCACAAAAGTCCTATTGCCTAATTACTTCATCAAAATTATTATGATGTTAGATTCTTCAATCACACGCATGATACAGTACTCTGAGGCCGGAGATGTGCATAATCCCGTTTTAGAATACAATAAAGGTTATTCCTCAATATGACTTCCAACTGAAATTACTTCAAAGTATGGCACAACAGAATTGGTAAAAATAATATTTTGTCATTCTCATAAAGTGTTTTTATGTATTTATTTTTTTCACTATTTCACTTTCATCACATTTAGCACTTTTTATTCTGCATCACTTATGGACAATGAATTTAGAGATCCATGTACAGTGAGATTATGTTTACCAATAGGGATTGATCCCGATATTTTGCAGACTTTTTTTTTTTTTTGCATATAGGCTAGAATTACATGGTGTTTTACCTGTATTGCCAAATGATTTCAATCTTAAGTGAACAGAAAACTAAAGGATGTTGCACTTGAAACATTGGCAAACAACTATGTCTTATAATGTTTGGTCAATTGACAAAAGTAATTTTGTTACCAAACTGAAAAAGAAAAACATTTTGAGGTTTTTATGACAACAATCTACAAATGACATATTGTTAAATTTCTGTGCTCATGCCGGATTGTCACGTGATGCAATTAACTATGCACCGGTCACTTTAAATTTTGCACATTTTGAACTTGCCACTGTCATGTGATGAAGGCTTGGACGAGCCGAAACGCGTAATATATATATATATATATATATATATATATATATATCTCCAGTAATCCAAATCACCACAGTGAAAAGATGACGACGCCATGTCTTGCTGAGATATCAAAATTTAATCGTCAGCTGCTGGACGCGTTTCGCCTGTCCTGCAGGCTTGTTCACCAACAGTATACAATAAAGTTAACCACCATTTTGAACACAGAAGAGCCACGTCACATGACTAAAACTACCAACGTTGTGTGTTAGAAGACAGACTGGTAGTTTATACATTTATAGATAAATAAATGCATTGTAAGACCGCCTAGAGTACTGCAAATACAATAAAATTACAATTTAAACAAATTACACTTCAGTAGTTATTTACCACTGCATTACCAGTTAGCTCCTTTTATTAAAAAAAAAAAAAAAAATATGAAAAAGCAGCTGGTATCTTTTCCAATGCGCAAGTGATCAAAGTTGTGGACTTTGTTCTGCATATCGGATGAAGATTGTCAATGATACTCAGTGTATAGCCCCAGTGGGCTTAGCAATGGAGGCGGACAGCTAACAATCAGTCTGTGTATTTCATTCAATGTGACACTTCTAGTGAGTTCCACCCTATGTGAAAAAATATATATATGTAATACTCATACCATGCAAAAGCATTCTGATATGAAAATGAAAAAATGGTTAAAAACAAACAGAAAGGGAAGAAGCTAGCGCACTTTAAAACATTTACAAATGTGTATGGAGATCCTCCTCAATATTCAAACCAGCTGGTGCTTTACAATTTAGTTTGATTATATATGAGGATTCCATTTTCCTCAGATTTTTCTCCCGGTTGACGCCTCTCAAATTGAACTTCACTGCATCAATTACATAATAGGACAGCCCAGTTATATTTTTCTGATGGTGTCGCTCAAAGTGACGCGCTACTGGATAGGACTTGTCGCCATTTTTAATGGCTCTTAAATGTTGTAACACACGCTTGTGCACAGGTAAGATCGTGCTGCCCACGTATCTCAATCCACAAGGGCATTGTAACACATAGACAGCATGATCCGTTTTGCATGTATAATGCCCTCTGATCTTAAACTCTTTATCAGCCAAACCAGTTGTATACTTTGCAGTGTTAATACCATGCACACAAGCTTTACACTTCGTACATTTTACAAACCCTTCCTTTTTCACTAACCACATTGTTGCTGCCGTTTTGGTAGGGGGAGTTTTCAATACATTACTGACCAACACTTGTTTGAAACTTGTGGCTCGTCTAAATGTAAGCTGCGGTCTTTTTTGAACAATTTTGCTTAATATTGGGTCACTTCGCACTAAATGCCAATGTTTAGACAAAATGCTTCTCACTTTTTTGTGTTGGACATTATAAGTAGTTATCATTCTGCACTCATTATTGTTTGAACTTTCCTTTTTCTTCTTGGTGTTGCTTTTGTTGAAAAGAATGTCTTCCCTTGACCTCTTTTTTGCTTTCAACATTGCTGCTTTAATGCATTGCTCAGAATACCCTCTTGCTTTAAACCGAGTCTGTAGTCTCAGTAATTCTTCCTCACAACTGTCTTGATTACTACAGTTGCGGATTGTTCTCAGACTCTTCCCATAGGGGATGCTTTTAATCAAGTTTTGAGGGTGGAAGCTTTTGGCATGTAACAATGTATTGCCAGCTGTTGGCTTGCGGTATAGGGCTGTTTCAAGTTTACCATCTTTAATAAAAATGGATAGATCTAAAAAGTTTATATTGGAGTTGCTGATTGTGCTTGTGAATCTTAAATTCAAATTGTTGTTTTGTAATTTTATGATAAATTCACTTAGCGACTCCTCTGTGCCTTTCCATACCTCAAATAAATCATCAGTGAATCTACTCCATTGCATTACATTATTTTGCCATTCATCAGGATATAACTTCTGGACCACCTGCTCCTCCCACCAGCCCATATGCAAATTCGCAAAGCTGGGGGCGAAGCAGGTTCCCATCGCTGTTCAGCATATTTGATGAAATAGTTCACCATTAAAAAGGAAATAGTTGTTCTTGAGACAGAATGACGTCATCTCAATCAGCATTTGAGTGTGTGCCCAAAATTTGACAGGTCTGTTACCCAAGAAGTGTCTTATCACATTTAAGCCATCTGTATGTTTAATGCTGGTGTATAAAGTTGTTACATCAATGGATGCCATCACAAAATCCTTCTCCCATGGTAAATCATAGACCTGTTTTAAAAAATCACCCGTATCTTGTATATAAGATGGGAGACATTTCGCTAAAGTGCACAAGCAGGCAACAAATTTAGAAGTGTTAGCTAAAGCGCTATTAATAGCCGAAATTATTGGCCTCCCTGGAGGATTCACTTGGTCCTTATCAATTTTTAGGAATTAAATACATCACAGGAGTGACCGGATTACTGATTTTCAAAAAAGACAGTTCTTCATCTTTCAATAAGCCCTGCATATGCCATTCCGCTAATTTACGGTTAAATAACTCATGACTATGTGACATTAGAGTCTCCGATATTTTTACATAATTCAATCGATTATTCAACTGTTTGTAGGCTTCTTGAAGGTATTGTTGTTTACCCCAGAAAACTACATTTCCACCCTTATCAGCATTACATACAATACAATCTGAATTGGTAGACAATTTTTTGACCAAAGCAAAATAATGCCGTTGTTGTGGAATTTTTTTATGCGATGAAAGTGTTTTTGTACATAGTTACTTAAGGTCGTTGACTACTAGTTCATTATACATGTCTATTGCATCTCTTCCTGACATGGGTGTAAATCTGGAGATTGGTCTAAATAGAGTTGGATCATTGCTGGTAATGTTGATGCCTCCTTCTCGACAAGCAGCAGAGAGAACTAAAAATAAAAAAACTTTACTTTGCCACCAAGAGGAGTTCGCGTCGTTCCTGATGGAGTGATTGTTTGCAATATATATATATATATATATATATATATATATATATATATATATATATATATATATATATATATATCCTACTGGCAGTCGCCAGTAGGTAGTTATAGTTGGGACCTATTTTCCATAGGAAATCCACAACATTCTATTTGGAATAACGTTGATGCCGATTGACGAATTTTCGCGAAATTTTCCAAACTTTTGGCCAGCTCCGGTCCGCTCCTATCCTGAAAATTTCACGGTGATTGGTCAAGCGGGTCCTAGAAAAAAGGGGGGTCCCAAAACACATTTTCCCCATGCATTTTCCCATAGGACCTGTTGACGCAGCTACATCCCGAACTGCTGAACGGAATTGCACCAAATTTGGCAAAGATGTAGTCCTCCGTTCGGACTCGTGCCTTTTGCTTAAATGGTGTAAATCCGTTCAGTAGTTCCTGAGAAAATTAGAGTTAAAAAGATAGATATATCAGGGCGGAGCCTAACCACACATCTCATCGTGAGATCTGATTGGCTGTCAGTACTTCATCCAATAAGTGTTGGCAGCCATCTTGGGACCAATATACATGATAGCACCTCATTAAGAAGCATTGTAGTTAATATAAGGTTTTAAGACTTTAGTTACATTATAAATTATTTGTTGATGGTACCATACTCATTTTAGGAATTGTGGTGTGTTCTAAGGTGATTTTACCATGTGAAAAAGCCTTCTGCTGTGATATCATGAATCATGTTTGAGAGAACTATTTTCTCATGCTTTTCCCACAGAGGTTTGGAAGGTGATCTATAAGCTAAACTGAGAGCATATTTTCTGTAAATTCACATTATCTTTCTCAGTCATGTGAGAATGGAGTCTGACATTCTCAGTAAAACATGTACATCCAACAAGGGCAGAGACTGTCAGTTGATTCCTTTGTGTTCTACTGCAGCTTCCCAGAGTGTTCTAAAGAACAACTAGAGCGCTAACAGTCCTACTTATGACAAATGTATTGCACACCTGAAGCCATCTTGATTGGAATAAAGTGGTAACTCTTAAAACATTTAATTTAAAAAGGAACAAAATGAGGGGGTTCATTTTGCCATAGAAAGTATGATTAGTGCTGCAGAAAGAAAAATTAGGGCACATTTTGAGTGACTTCTCAAATCCTCTTCTATTTCATTAAAAATGCTGACATGCAGACTGAAACATGCACTTTGAATACCAGCAGCAGACTTCCCTGGTGAGTAGTTGCTTTACTACAGTGATCTAATGAGCAACTAGAGTGCTAACATTCGGAATTTATGGCAAATGTGTGACACATCTGAATGTCTTCTTGATGGAACCAAAGTAAAAAACTGAAAGTATTTCCTACTGAGGAGACTGCAGTAAATGAGGAAATTAGGACACTTCATAACAAATAAATCTCCCAAGATGGCCACCAGAGACAAGAGCCCAAATGTAGCCCACATATCACCCAGATGTAGCCCAAGTATAGCCCAATGACAGAAGTGTGCAAAACACTTATTTTTTGTGTATTTGCAGTTTTATATAGTGCAGACTTGTCAGGTATTGGAGTGCTTTACATGAGCATTGGTTACATCACACAAGATCAAATTCATTTTGTTTGTAGACATGGGGAGATTAAGTGATTTGACCAGAATCACTGAATGTTGAGCTGAAGCAGAAACTCCAACCTGGTTCCCCAGTTGCAAAGTCTGCAGCTCTGGAAGTAACACCACATCCTCTCCCCTAAGTGCAACATTTAATCAAGTGGTCAACTGGATAAAAAAAAAAATAAAGATTACAAATAATTTAAAAGTTCTTTGTCGCTATTTGAAAACTCAGAAAATATGTCCTCATTTTAATTTTTTAGAGCACTAACCATAATTTTGATGCAAATAAGACCTTCTCATATATGTAATTTCTAAAGGAAATGCTCTAGGTATTAGTTTTGATTACATCAAGATGACGTCGGGCGTTCCACACTTTTGTAATAAATATAGAATGTTAGCAATCTAGTTGTTCATTGGGATACTGTTGAGAGGCAGAGGCCAGGGGCACGGACTCTGAAAATTGAAGGCAGGTAGGAGAGTACAGAGGCAATAATTTACCACACTGGGCAGGCAGGAAGGGCAGTGGCAGCACAACAGACAATGGAGGGCAGTGGAAAGGGGAGCAGGGGCAACAAACCAACAATACAGGACTGGCAAGAGAGGCTGTGGCAATATAATCGACGATTGTGGGTAGAAGGAAGAGGCAGTGGTAGTACAACCATACATGCCAACAGACCCGTTTCAGCCAGGAAACGTCCCATGTTTTTAAGCTCAAATGGGCTTTTTTTGATCTCTCCTGTCTACAATCTCCTCTTTTTCAATGTAACTCAAAGGGGAAAATCAATACCCCAGTTTTTTTTCCAAAATCTCCGTCTTTCCAAGTTCAAAATATTCGCAAGCATGGTACATTGGATCATGGTAGGCAGGAGGAATTGGGGTAGGGACATGGACTTGGATAACAGAGGACAGGAGGGACATGGAGAGGTGCACCAAACTGACCCTACAGGGCAGGCATCAGGGTTTGCAGCAGCACAATACACCACACAGGGCATGTGGGACGGGAGTGCAGCACAACAATCCATAGAAAGCAATAGGGAGGGGACAGGACCATGGACAACAGAGAACAGAGGGGAAAGAGGCAATGGTAGCTAGCTGACCATAATGGACAGACGGGAGAGAAAGCTGCAGCATAACAGACCATAAAGGGCAGGAGGGACAGATCAGGGGCATGACAATGGAACAGACAAGCCAGGAGGGAGGGAATAGGGGTCTGCACGTGGAAACAGAGGGCTGGGGGCAAGGGGGCAGGGCAGGAGCAGCAAGATGACCATGGAGGTCAGGCAGGATGGGCACTAGAAACAAGACACACCATGGAGAGCAACAATGAGACTATGATGGCATACACACAGGCCATGGAGGGAAGGTGGGGGGGTCAGGGGCAGCTAGCTGACCACACAGGGAAGGTGGGAGGGGACGTGGCAGCACAGAAGACCATGCAGGGTTAGTGGCAGCACAATGGCTATGATGGGCAAGAAGGAGGGTGCAGGGGCATGCACAAAGGACCATGGAGGATAGAAGGGAGGGGGTCAGGACCTGGGCACAGACAAGAGAGTTCAGGGGAAGGGGCCTCACAACAGACCGCGCGGGGCAGGCAGGAGGAGCAGTTGCAGCACAACAGACTAGGGAGGGCAGAAGGGTGTGGCAGTAAAATGGACCATGGAGGACAGGAGGAAGGGGAAAGGGGCATGGCATGTGGACAGGCAGGGTGGAGGTGGCAGGGACAGGTTACAGTCATCTGACAATGCTAGGCAGGTGGGAGCTCAACAGAACACTCAGAGTAGATAGGAGTGGCAGGTCCATGGAACATGGTGGGAAAAAAGGATGGAGCAGGGGCATGCACAAAGACATCGGAGGGCAGGGGGAAGGAGAAATACAGCACACAGGGGCAGCAAGCTAAGCACAGAGGCTAAGCAGGAGGTCAATGATGGGCCATAGAATTGGGCAATGGAGGGCAGGAGGAGTGGACTGGTACATCATGCTAAATGGAGGGCAGTGGCAGCACATCAGACCATGCATGGCAGGAGGGAGGAGGCTAGTCCATGGATTCAGACAACAGAGGATAGGGAGGAGGTGGATGGGGCAGCAAGCTAACTGTTCAGAGAAGGTGGGTATTAGGAACTTTATTGTTTTAAAATGTGTCTGTGCGAACTACTTAAAATATGAACAAGTATGCAGCATAATCTCACTTTTATTCAGGAAGAAGAGGACGTTTGTGACTGTGAGTCCGGGCTCACTTGGCAGAAACACCCCCTGACCCTCCACCCCCCATCGCAAACTGTAATGCCTGTGAAAAGGGTAGGTGAACACAGTGTTATATAGAACATAGTCCTGAGAGCACGATTCAAAATGAAAACTAGATATAGTATATGGTAAAAAGTATGCACCAAAAAGTGTGATATAAGATGAATCGGGCGTGAAATATAATCTGCAATACATTGTGCGCAATGACAGATTCATTGGAGAGCGCGAGATAGCACAGGCACTAGCGCGTGCTATGCGATATGCGCCTTGGAGTGTAATATGCACAGGACAGTGTTGTGTAACCTATCTAGTCTCTAAAGTTGTAATATAAAATATGTGCTGGGGAGTGTAACGTTGCATATGCACTGTGACAAAGATATGGATCCCAGATTGTAATATGTATGGCATAGCGCTGTATGTTATAACATAGACATCGAGGAAGGCACGTTGGATGGGGCAATATAACCCGTGCGAAGACAAGTGTGGCATGACATATTCACGGGTGGTGTTACAGTGCACATGGGCTAGAGTGTCATAGCATACGCCCTAGCTGGTGGAATACAACACAGAGGTGTGTGGCACTCGGTGGGCACTGGTGGGTGTAACACAGCATTGGGCTCAGTCAGGAGCACGCTGTGACTCTCAAGTGAGGTTCGTCTCAGAGTAAAATAAAAAGTATTACACATCCGGCGGTGGATGTGTGTGTTTTATTAACCGTGAGGTGGGTTTCTTGCATAGTTTGGTTGAATTTTTGTCGAATCCCCTTTGAATGGCTTGGTGTGCGTGTGTATTAAATGTGCCCGTCAATAGCTACCCATGTTTGTACAAATAAACAACAAGGGTGTCTACTTGGAGAGTACCCACCGGCGGCGCTGCCGGGATTAGGCACGGGAGAGCGTCAGACACGTCAGAGCTTCACTGGCGGTGTAAATACATTCCACGTGGATTCATTGTATGCATAGTCGCCTTTTAATGAATATCACGCACATCGTAATGGTGATAGGTTTATACGGTTTGTCCAGCATGTCCTAGGTGTTTCTATAAATATATATTTTTTTTAAATAATAAAAAACAAAGGCCTGGCCCCGGGGGATGGGGTCCCTGGGGCCATAAGTGGCCTGAGGAGGGGGGCAACGCAGCCCCCCTCCTAACGATTTTTTTTTAAAAAGGCCATGACCCGGGGGTTGGGGTCCCTTGGGCCGAATAAGGCCTTGGGAGGGCCAAATTAATTTTTTTCAACAAAATAAATTAGGGTGCAGGCCCTGGGAGATGGGGTCCCCAGGGCTAATAAATTAGAAAAAGAAAGAGGGCCACACAGCCCTCCTTCTTAAAAATAAATAAATAAAAGACAGGCCTCGCGCCAGTGGCCACGCCCCCTCCTTGCGTTACAACAAACAAATGATGGACGGAATGCTGACAATGCATACATTCTCCCCCAGTCAAGAGATCTGGGTTAAATCCATCGTTCTTTTGCCCACTACACCACCCCAGTTTAGACATGGCCATATGCAAATCAGTCTTGACCCTGTGCCTCATGGGAACAGTCCTTCCCGAACTGCCAAGCCATGTCTTCCCTGGACTGGAATCAAGCATCCTAGGACCGGTTTCTGGCTATCAGCCGTCATCAGCCAGGATAGCTTGACTCCAGTGGCGTAGTGAGCACGGGTCCCACGTCTGGGAATACCCATCCCACTTAGGGCGAAAAGCGTTACAACAAACAAATGATGGACGGAATGCTGACAATGCATACATTCTCCCCCAGTCAAGAGACCGGGGACCCCTCCTTGCAGCATTCTTCAAACGCGCCCCCTGGCCAGTTGTAGTTGGGTAATTAATTCCCCTTCAATACTGAGGGTCCCTGAGGGCCAACTAGCCCAACAGGTATCTCCAGTATGCGCCAGGGAGCTGCGTTGCAGACAGGTGTTCTGAGGCCACGCCCCTTTTTACACCTCTATGCAACGCAGCTCTATGGTGCTTACTGGAGGTACCTAGTGGGCTAGTTTGACCCTAGGGACCCTTAGGATTCAAGGGGACTTAATCTCTCAACTTAGAACAGCCACAGGGCGTGTTTACACAGTGGGTAAGGGAGGGGACGGGATCTGAGTTAACGTGTGCAAACACACCCTGTGGCGCGTTTTAAGTTGGTGAAATAATTCCCTTTCAATCCTGAGGGACCCTGGGGGCCAACTAGCCCACCAGGTGCTTCCAGTAAGCGTCACTGCGCTGCGTTGCAGAGAGGTGGTCTAGGCCGTGCCCCTTTTTACATCTCTCTGCAGTGCAGCTCTGTGGCGCTTACTGGAGGTACCTAATGGTCTAGTTGAACCCTAGGGGCCCTCAGGATTCAAGGGGACTTAATCTTCTAACTTAAAATGGCCACAGGGCGTGTTTACACAGTGGGGAAGGGAGGGGACGGGGCCTGAGGTGATGTGTGCAAACACGCCCTGTGGCGCGTTTTAAGAGGTAGTTTTAATCCCCTGCCCTATTATATACTAGGGGCTTACAGAGGAGGTCATGCTAATCACAGGGGGACCCCAACGCATAGTGTTCCCTAGTGTATGTAGGTGTTTTCACTGTATTCTGAGTGTCTTTTAACATAGCACTTGCTCTAGGACTGGTTAGTCAGACTCAGTTACCACCAGTATCCGTCTGAAAAAGTTGAGGGTACAGGATGATTTTGCAACAAGGCTTCTTTCTGCTCTTCTGTTTGTTCTTTTTGCACGTTATCCTTCTTCCTGCACTTTTCTTCGTCTTTGAGGACTTCTGTTGCTTCTTTCTGCATTTCTTTTTTTTCTTTCTGTGCGTTTTTTCTTCTTTTTTCACATGTCCTATCTCTGTAGGCATAGTTAGAAATTAGCATTTAAAAAATCTTTGAAATTCACTGAAAAAACCATAGGTTTCAGGCACGTTATAGTTAGGAATTAGCATTTAAAAAACCTGAAAAAACCATAGGTTTCAGGGGTGTTATAGTTAGCTGGACTTTTCACTCGTACAAAACCATTGAAATTCCCCCGTTATAGTTAGTTCAGCTAACTATAACTCGCGCGCCCGCAATGCACTGCTGATGACGTCACATATCACATCACCCATGACCTGGTCAGTGACATCACTGATGACATCACTGATGACATCTCAAATGACATCACTGATGACATCATCCAGTGAATGTGTTTTTCTG
Organism: Triturus cristatus; assembly: GCF_964204655.1. Classification (NCBI taxonomy): domain Eukaryota; kingdom Metazoa; phylum Chordata; class Amphibia; order Caudata; family Salamandridae; genus Triturus; species Triturus cristatus. Next base: position 111,784,457 of record NC_140594.1, read on the forward strand.
AAAATTACATATGTTTTATATATGTATATCTCAAGGTCGATGGAAGAATAAATGGGTATATAAGTGTCTAAATGGGTGATTTGTTTTTGAAAAATTGATTGTATAACTGACTGATTAAGTGTATCTTAGTGAATACATGGCTTAGTGAGTAATGTTTAAATATGTAAATATCTGTATCAGTCTCTCACTTTGTGTATAAGTGGCTGCATGGGTTGGTGGGTAGCTACATGAGTGTCTATATAGGTTATTAGTTGGTTTTTTGAGTATCAGTATGAGTGTCTGTATGGTTCGGTGGGGGGTATTACGTAGTGCATAGGTGCATGAATGAGTAACTCACTGTTTGAATGTGTTGAAGACCGCATGTGTGCAGGACTGTATGGGTGGAGGAGTGTGTGCATGGGTGTGTTAGTGAGTGAATGACTGTCTCAATAGTGTCTTTATGAGTAACTACATATGTTTTAAACTAGTATATGTGACTATTGGTGTATATAAGTGAGTATATGTAAGAGAGAGATTGGAAGAGTTTCTGTATGAATAAGTATGTGTTTCAATAAGTGATTGTTTAAAAGACTAAGTGTGTAAGTTTCTGTAGAAGTAAGTGTGGTGGTGTGTGTATAACTGTATATGCAAGTAAATGAATGTTTGATTCTTTATTAGCATGAGTGACTATGTGTGCGAGTAACTCTATGGATGAGTGGCGTTGTGTAACAAGATGTATAGGTGTATGAGTACATATGATGAGTGAGTACATGTATGAGTGACTGTATAGGACTGTTGGTGAATGAATGGATGTGTATGTGGATCTTAGAATTACTGAATAGGTTGTTGTAACTGGTATTGGTATGTCCATTGTTTTGAAAATGTTAGCTTCTATTTTTGAATGTGTTTATCAAAGGTTATATTAGGGTGAGAGGACTGTATGGGTGGAGGAGTGTGTGCATGGGTGTGTTAGTGAGTGAATGACTGTCTCAATAGTGTCTTTATGAGTAACCCTATCCTGCCTCTCTCCTGTGGGAGGGGGGCAGTAGCCTAGTCCTGATTTGGCAGGGCCTCCCATCTTCAAGATGGCGAGAGCCCGGAGATGTGCTTCACTTTGCCTTCCCCACCTGAGGGGTTGGGTTGGCAGGCTGGCACATCCCCTGTCCTTATTTGGGGTTTCCGGCTAAGCGGCATGCCTTTGAATTTCCCCCTGCTCATCCTGGGGGAGGAGATTTAGCACCTCGCCCAGGATGTGCATTGTTGCTGACTCAGGAGAGCAGGGACTCTCCTACCCAGGGGTCCAGCAACATGTCTGCTGTGTGGCAGCCTCAGAACAGACGTGGATTGTAGGTTAGGTTGCAGGGGGCATCTCTAAGATGCCCCCTGGGGTGCTTGGTACATTAAATCCCACAGTGGCATCAGTGTGGTTTTATTGTGCAGATAAGTTTGATACCAAACTTCTCAGTCTTCAGTGTTGCCATTATGGTGCTGTGGAGTTCGTGTTTGGCGAGCTCCCAGCACCATATAGTTTTAAATGGCAGCACTGCACTTACAGTGCCCAGGAATGGACCTGGGTACTGTAGGGGCACAGGGCTCCTGCTCCTGTGCCCACACAATTGGCATAGGGCACCCAGCTAGAGGGGTGGCTGATGTATGCCATGTCAGTGTAGTTGGTGGCCGTGGCACACAGGGATGTGTGCCATGTCGACTTTGTTTTATCTTGTACCTAGACACTCAGCCTGCAAGGGAAGTGTGTGTGTGTAAGGGTACAGGGCCTCTAAGGGTGGCACAATGGGTGCTGCAGCCCTTAGAGGCCTTCTCTGGCCACAAGGTCCTGGGTACCTAGGGTACCATTTACCAGGGGCTGACATGTGGCCAGGGTTTGCCAATTTGTGTTTTAGGGAAGGAACATAGGCCCTGGGCACTTGATTGACAGGAGTCCAGGGCACACTCAGTCAAAGTACATTCAGCAATTCAGCAAAAAGTGGGGGCATACCATGCAAGAAAGATGGCACTTTCTCACAAGAGTGATACCTTTTTCTTATATATGACCTTTATAAGCAAACTTTATCCAATTGTGTAAGTGTATAACTGGCGACAGACCAAGATGGATTCATACGAAAGATGTTCTATTTAATTTAAACAGACATTATAAAAGACATCACAATTTTCTAACAAGACCATAAAGACCTGTCCACCCCAAACACCAAGGCATAGGAGTATGCTCCTGAACCTTCTCATACCACAAGAAGGCATGTTTCTCAGGCTTATCTTCGTCCTCTGATCCTGCATCAAATTCTTCCTGTTGTTATCACTTTCACATGGTGGTGATCCAGGTTATTGCCACTTCTGCAGTATGGCGGCCTCATCACTATCCTTGACCTGAACATCTACCACCACATACCCATCCAACAAGTGCATCGAGGACCCATGCGGTTTGTGGTGAGTGAACTTCGTTATTAGTTCAGATTGTTAATATTTGGCGTAATCACTACCCCCAAGGTGTTTTTCAAGTGCATGGCTGTGGTGACCGCTTACCTCTCAGGGCACGGCATCCACATCTTCCTTTACCTGAACAACTTTCTGAACAAGAGAGCCATGCAACATCAGTGCCCAGCGCACAGCAAGCATTTCTGGTCGCTCCCTCACAGCCTAGGGTTCCCAACCAATTTGGCCAAGTTCCACCCTCTAGTATTTTGCCATCACAATGTTGCTAGCACACTCAAACCTGTGACCTTTTCAGTCCGGTAACAGTCAGCACAGGTGTAGGAAGCTCGATTTCTTTGCAGATGTTCCCCACTTTTTGCCTCCATTTGAATTGCTAGATGCTGGTTTTTCGACTCTGACAGTGCACTGAAGCCTGCTTACCAGGCTCCAGTGTTCTGTCCCTCAAAAACGAAATGTCCAATCTTAACCTAATTGGCAAGGACTTTAGCATCCTTGTAAGTCCCTGGTAAATGGTACCTACGGTCGCCTGTTTACAGAAAAGGCAACATACTACCCTACTACCACATAAAGCCATTAAGGCTTTCATAGAAGGCCTCACACGGACCATTCCACCCCGGACGCCTCCCTCTCCTGTGTGGACTTTCAAGCTAGTTCTCATGAGGATCATGGACCCTCCTTTTGAACCACTTCAATCGTACTCTTTAATCCGTTATTTGGAAGGTGGCTCCCCTCGTAGCCATAACTTCCCCTAGATGGGCCAGTGAGATGCTCTTAACTTGGAATAACCTTTCTTTCAGGGCCATCATATTAGTGTTTTTTAGAACCAAATCCCAACCTCCTGTTCGAAGTGGTCTCTAAGGATATTTCCAAGGAAGCCCTTCCATCGGTCACATCAGCCGTTTTGTGTCCTACTCCAAACCATATCAAGAGGCGTGCCATTTTCCAATGCAGGTATTGCACGCTGGCTCCCCAAGCGTGTGCAGATTTGCATTGTAACTATTGTCTTCAACATCTTTAAGATAAGCCACTGCTTTTGGGAGTACTGCTTTTCAGTCTAAGCACAGAAGGTGCATATACTGCAAAACATGTAACGAAGAGAAGATGCTACTGTAAAGAAATGCCTCTTTTCGTATGGTCACCCCCAAGTTTTTCGACTGATGCTGCTGGTTAGGCAACTCTGAGTACGCTGAGATCTGCCAACCAGACCTCGGTGTCTTTGCCCTGACCCTAAAGTGTATGTCGAATTGGCTACACCCAATTGGCAATGAGTAACTTACTTGTAAGTCCCCAGTAAATGGTACCCAGGTCATGCAAGTTAGATGGGTACCCCAGGGCTTGCAGCACTGATTGTGCCACCCAGGAGGTCGCCCTGGTAAGGCCAGCCCCCTAGCCTGCTACTGCAGACTGGTAAAGCAGTCATGCACTGCTAGCCCAACGTTGCCATTGAAAGCAATGGCAAACCCACCACTTCACCTGCATATGTGTGTAAGTCAGCCCCTGGCAGGCCTACCATGGCCCAAAGGCAGGGTACAGTCTATGACACAGGCGGGACATGTACTTTAGATGTTCTAACAGTAAAACACAAACTACGGTTTACTGTGGAAAGACTTGGTCGCCCAGTTGGCGAGTGCAGGGCTACACGCTGACCCCTATGCTGTGCTAACTCTTCAACGTTGCTACCAAAGTGGGCAATCCAAGGTATCAAGCAACTAGTTACATTAAGCCTGACTTGTAAATTAAATGTGACTTGTTGCAGTGTGCAGTTTTAACAAAGCTGCCACTGTGTTGCCTTTAAAACATCTGTGACTTCCCTGGCACATATGAAGCCAGCCCCATGAAACCCCTGTCTGCCTTCGTGGAGAGACGTGCCAAAGAGTCCCAGGAAGGAGAGCAATGAGGGATTGCGGGCCAGAGAGGTGTCACCTCCCTCCTGCAGGAAGTCACTTGGGTGAAGCCACCTTTGAAGAATTGATGTGGGACACCAGGGGGAGGGCTACCCCATTGTTGAGGTAGACAGGCTGGCACAGGGATCAGAGAGGGGAACCAAGTTGCCAAATTGGTTTCCCTAGGGAAGTGTAGCACTGAGTTAGCCACATCCCAGGTTGAGCTAGTGAGGTCTGTACATCCAGGAGAGTGGTCCCACAGTCTTGGGAGTAGGCAGAATGGTGCATCCTGGGATAGCCAACTGCCACACTCCACAGGAAGTGGTCAGCAGCTGGGAGGGAACCTGGTAGTCCATTATCTACCAACCGCATCCTGCCCTGAGGGCACTTTTCGAGCACAAAGGGGCCAGCCACCCCTTGCAATCAGACCTCAAATCTCAACTGATTTGGAAGTAGGACCCAAGCTGGACTGCCCTGCTGCACCGAGGGACCAGCAAAGAGTGGCTGCACTGACGAGAACTGCACCTGCTGCACCAAGTAGCTAACGAAGAGAGGGACGCCAGTGAAACCAAAATAATTCAAAGGGCCAGCTGACTGACCTCCTGTTTGCAGCACAGGCACATAACAGCTGAATAAGCCTGCTGGGGCAAGTTGGTAGCCCAAAGTACTCCAGCTGCTATCACTGCCACCAAAGCCACTACCGAGGCCAAGACCCTACGCACAGAGTTGCACCCGAGTTCGCTGAGCCTGGGAGTGCTGTCGGAGAGTTGGTGGGACCTTCAGAAGGTGAGTTAGTTGACTCAGGGAGGACTGGTCTGTGACCACGTCAGCCAGTGACTAGTAGCCCTGGGGCAACTGAACTTTGGCCAGACCGTAGAGGAATTTGGAGGACATCAACCATGCAACCAGGACCCTCTCACCATCTTCGTGGACCTAGGAATCCCTGCAGAAACACCCCCTATCAACCACGTTGCGGCTACAGCATTCTTCATTCCTTGCATCAGGACCAGTCTATAGGAAACCATTGCACCACAGTCAAAAGTGCCAGAAACTGTTGAAGGCCTGCTTCTCTTGTGAAGGTAACTGTTCTTGAGGACCTTTCTGGTCTCTCTGACTAGCTCCCTGCTGGAGTTGGTTGCCCCAAGTACTTCTAACCGACTGCATGGAAACTTACCTAAGCATTCTTTGGAACCTATTTTAAGTATTAAATTCATTGACCAGTCTTGTTCGCGGTTCAGTGAAATAGAACTGATTTCATTATTGCTTGTAGAATCTATACCTCCGGAACCCCCCAGTGAATCTTTTTTGTTCTAGTGTCTAAATTCTTATAAAAATACAACCTATTTTTACAAATTGGTGTCGGATTTCTTGAGTGACTCGTCAAATTCTTCTTAATTTGTTTTGGTGAAATTTAAATGCTCCTCCCTTGTTACTCTGTGTAATCCTTGCTCGTCAGTGCCACCGCTATCCATGATTGAGCTGAGGGTTTGACAGACGAAACCCAAGGGTCCTAAAGGGATTGGGAAGTGTATTACACCGTGAGGTTGGACTGCCACACCATATAATGCACCCCATTTCCTGACAGTTGCTTACCCCGTAAACACCTGTTATTGCCATGTAGTGCTTTAGATTCACATGTGCCCACCCTCCTCCCCGGTAGCCTATGTTTGTTGTAGACTTTTTATTTGTTATGGTCTTCTTTGCTATATCGTTTTGCTCCTTCTACAGTAACTTAACATAACGTGTATTTATAAAGCACATCTTCAGCCAGAAGGGTCTCTTGGCGCTGAATAATAGATGTTTATTGTTACCCAACTCAGTCCTACACATTTTATCGACCACAGAAGGATAAAAGGCTGAGTGGACCCGCCCGGATTCGAACCTGTGACCGTTAGGTCAAACACAGGCCCCTACACAGGACGCATTAGTCCACTAAGCCACAAGACCCGAGAATCTCACCCTCTCTGTGGGGAGAAAAACAATCCAACAATGGAGTAGATGGCCACGTGCTGTACCAGCAATAGGCGGAGCCACAAGGTTCCGTGACATGAAAAGACTTCTTTGATGGAAATCAAGTCATACACATACAAGCCCAACACCAGATGATAGGATGTATATATATATATATATATACACCAGATGATAGGATGTGTATATATATATATATATATATATATATATTCAATCATCAAAACCCCTGCATTCATGAAAGGTAGAGGCCACACAGGGGATTTCTTCGGAAGCATTTATTTAACCCAGCATATGGCGTGATGCATTTAGGCTGCCTTCAGCCTTCTTCGGACGCCGCTGTCAATCAAAGTGCTGCCACACCTGCGTCTTTAAGTAATCCTGCATACTCCTATTGGCAGGAGCTTCTAAAACCCCCTTGCCACATGACCAGCAAAAGCGGGAGTGCTGTAGATACTGCATCTCCCAGGTTGCACCTTGCTGGAAACAATACTGCAAGGGGATGGCATCGTGAATGACAGTCTGAATGGATATTTCCTGTGCAGGATTTTGGTACGTAGTGTCCAATATTAAAATTGTCCTTGATGACATAAATTAACGCTTCCTCGAATCCCCATGACGTCCCAGCCTCAAAACCAAGTTTCAACCAGGCCACAAACAGGAAAACAATGTGACCTGCTCCTTGTGAAGTCACAAGCTGTGAGTCACAGAAGCCCTTGTATAGCTTACTTATGGGGGCGGGCTGAGGAAATCCAATCCCTTGGAGAAAAACACGCACTGCTACCGCAGAAGCCAGCAATTCCTCAGCCAACTTGAAGGATGAGGCCTCTATACACGCCACTGGCCGGCGCGAAATAATACAACAAAACCCCTCCATTCTTGAAAGGTAGAGGCCACACAGGGGAAGCATTGTGCTGTAGATATACATGCTTTGCATACTCCTGCAAGCTAGTGTTGGGTTTGAATGTTCGTAAGTTGTTTTTCTTCAGAGAATTCTTTCCAGTCAAGGGGTAAGGTGACTCCTCTTTTCAGTGATAGTGCGCATGGGCATCGGCTCCATTATTAGATTTTTTTTCCGGCATCTGGTTCGGACGGTTATTGCCATGCTCCGGTTCAAAACCCGTTCTTCGGGTTCCCCTTGGTGCTCAATCCACTGTGCTCTCGATGATATTGTTTTCGTACGCATTTCTCTCTTCCCTGTGTATCGAATCGTTCAACAAACTTTCCATTTTTGGTCGAAAACTTTGTGGGTGGCCCTCTGGCTTAGCTTCATCCGATGGAATGGACTCTGTTCCAATTCTGTCACAGTGCCACGCCAATTACCCTCACACCGACCTACATCAAGTCTAACTTGTGCCTCTCACCGGAGCACAAGGAGGAAGACTGAGACACCTGTAAATTGTTTCGGTTGAGGAAAACTCTAAGTGTTCATCAGGCTCGACTACAAAAAATGCAGCGCCATAGCATTCAATACACTCTGGATATCTTCGGCAAAGAATCCGAACATAGAGATCAAAGCATCCGCGGCAGAAGAAAAAGACTCCTTATCTATTCCAGAGTTAGATTCTGAACTCGAGATCGACTTGGAGTCCGAAGACGTACCTCCGGGATAGGGTGTCATGAGTACCAAAGACCCTTTGCCTGCCAAAACCTCTTCCAAAAAGCTTAAGGCTATGGCACCACCTCTGCCTTCTGGCCAAGGTCGGCACTGAGACGATGTTTCCGACGCCCCGCCCTCTGGCTCCTCACCGAAACAAATCATCAAGTCTTCAGGCTCAGAACTGAGTCGGCCGAAACCCTCGGTTCTGACGGACAGATCTGGTTCGGAGACGAAACCCTCAGCTCCAAAATAGAAGCATGCTTCCGAGACTAAACTTAGCGCTCCTAAAGCAAAGACTATCTCATCAACTAAGCCTTCGGTGCCGTAATCAAAGGACCACCTCTCCGAGATTCCAGAAACAATTTTAGAACTTTTTAAGGACAAATTGGATCCTAAAGTAAAGAAAATTTTGATCAATCCTGAGACGGGACACATTTTGGCCAAGACACCAGCCAAACGGAAACTTCCTTCAGGGGACCCTGCCTATAAGATTCCTGTAAAGAAGAAAAAAAGACATGGCTACCAGCCCTGATGATCCTACCCCACAATCCCCGCCACCATCTTCTCCACATTTGCCAATTTGAGATCATTTACACAACACCTTAAGGATCTCCCCATACACCACCTGAAGGGGTTGATATTGATGACGAACACGCACATTTAGCTGTAGATCCATGGAATGATTACACCATTGACCCTCCATTAGATAATGATCCAGATCTATACCCTGCAAAGCCATCACCACCAGACAACAATGTGGCTTATCAAGAGCTTATTGCTAGAGCAGCAGAGTATCATGGTGTTGCTCTACATAAAGAATTTTGGAGGAAGATATTTTTGTTTGAAACATTAGGATCCACACATAGGTCAAGCCAAACTCTCCCTCTGTTAAAGGGCTTGATGAGGCATGCAGATGACCTATTTAAAGACCCAGTGCGAGCACGTATTAACTCCCAGAGTTGAAAAAAAGTACAAACCATCACCATCTGATCCTGTTTTTATTAAGGGACAGTTGCTTCTCGACTCTAGTAGTGTCCAATGCTCGTAAGAGAGAAAATTTACAAACCTCTGGTGATGCACCTCCTGCAGTCAGGGAGTATAAGCTGATCGATACATCCTGGAAACGAGTAGCTGCTCAAGCTGCTAATCACTGGCGCATCACAAACGCTCAGTGGTTACTAGCTAGGTATGACCGGGCACACTGGGATGAAATGGAGCAACTGCTTCAATATGTCCCAGATGAACACAAAAGCAAACCACTAGAGTTAGTTAAGCAAGGCAAACTCATTTCTAACGCTCATCAGGTGTGCTCTAAATGCTGCTGACACCGCAGCTAGGGAGATTAATACCAGCATTCTCCTCAGAAGGCATGCATGGCTTAGGATTTCGGGGTGTAAACCTGAGGTTCCACATTACATTTTAAACACCCCTTTTGACAAAAACCTGTTTGGTCCTGAAGTCGATGAGGCTTTGGTAAAAATGAAGAAAGACATGGAAGAGGCAACGTCCATGGGAGCGCTAGAGTCCCCATCAAATAGAGGCTCCTTTCGCTGCTCCTTTTACAGAGGAGGGTCCAAAACCACATCCTCAGACCCAAATACTTCCTCTTATAAAGGCAACGCACAGTCCTCTCCCTCTAGAGGTTTTTACACAGGAGGGTATAGAGGAAACCACTCCAAATGTAGGGGTAAAGGTGCCAAAACACGTAACTCTGCTTCTCCCCACAAAAACTGACTTGCCCACATCCCCCTGATTATTTAACACCTGTTGGGGCAAGGCTTCAACAGTTTCCCCCCCCATTTGGCAATCCATAACATCCGACAAATGGGTAATCGATCTCATCCGATATGGTTATTGCCTGGTGCCTACCACCAATCCTCCAAATATTTCACCTTGCACTCACAGGAGGTGCAATCTCTCTTGGAAAAGGGAGCCATAGAACCAGTTCCATTACAGTACCAAGGTTCAGGGGTTTACTCTCTCTACTTTCTGATCCCCAAAAAGGACTGTTCCTTAAGACCAATTTTGGATCTCAGGGTGTTAAACCAGTACATAAGGTCCGAACATTTCCTTATGATAACGCTTCAACAAGTGCTTCCACTTCTACAGCAAGGCAATTTTATATCCACACTAGACTTAAAAGAGGCATACATTTACATTCCGATCCATCCAACTCATCGCAAATATCTAATAGCAGGCAAACACTATAGGTTCAAAGTACTCCCATTTGGAGTAACTACTGCCCCCAGAGTGTTTACCAAATGTCTAGCAGTAGTTGGAGCTCATCTCAGAAGACCACGAATTCACGTCGTCCCGTAGTTAGACGACAGGCTCATCAAAGCCGACACACACCAGAAGTGGCTACAACACACTCAAACCAAGCTAGAACTACTCCACCGATTGAGCTTCACGGTCAACACTCAAAAATATTATCTTCAGCCTTCACAAATAGTTTTATCTGGGAGCGACTCAACACTCACACGGCTCTAGGCTCCTCCAATGCAGCCAGAATTCACAATTTTCAAACTGTTACTACAGTTTCAAGCCAACCAAACTTACCAGCCAGGACTTTTATGCAACTGCTAGGAATGATGGCGTCATGCACTGCTATAGTGCCTCATGCAGGACTACACATGCGTCCTCTACAAAAATGCTTAGCACGTCAGTGGAATCAGTCACCGGGTCAATTAACAGATCTAGTGTTGGTGGACAGCTGCACCCATCACTCTTTGCAGTGGTGGAACCCACAAAATGTATTAAAAGAGCGGCCATTCATCGGCCCTGTTCCACACATTGTGCTAACGGCAGACACATCTCTCACGGATTGGGGTGCTAAGCTCCAGAATTTCACACTTCAGGGTCTCTAGGACAACATGCACAAACGTATCCAGGGAGAGGAGCTGTCCTAACGGCTAGGGCGGTCAACCTCGAGTCTCTGCCTAACTAAAATGAATGTGTCCTCATGTAATACAACTGGTGCTATGTAAAGCGCTCTGATACAAGAGTCAAATCAAAATCAGGTGTTAAGCTCGACTACTCACCCGTAAGGGTCTCAAGGCGTTGGGTGGGGGGGGTTCGCAGGTTAGTCCATCAAGGATGGGGTCTGTCGAAGAGCCAGGTTTTGAGGTTACTTGCGAAGATAGGGAGCGATGTTATCTGTCTGAGGTGGAGCGGAAGGTCGTTCCAGGCTCTGGCCACGAGGAAGTAGAATGAGCGGCCTCCCGATCTGGTCTTTCTGGTGCGGGGGACCCCACTGCGTTATATAAAATTCTGTAAAAAAATAAAAATAATTTTTTTTTTTTTTTTTAAACTAGAGCTTCTTGTAGTATTTCTAGCTTAGAAAGCTTTTCAGTCTCACCTGATAAGCAAAGTTGTACTAGTAGGCACAGACAACATGGCAGCTATGTACAAAAACAGGGGGGGGGGGGGGGAGACACACTCGCCAGCTGTCACACCTCTCTCAGACCATTTGGAGTTGGGCAATCCATGGTGATTTCCATAAGTAAATCTGTTTGCCACAGTGGACAACGTAAAATGCCCAAGCTTCGTCTCCAGGTTCCCACTCTCACTCCAAAGGTAATGCTCTATGGATCATTTGGTCAGGGATCTTTGCCTACGCTTTTCTGCCTCTCCCACTTCTTCAGTTTACTGGATCGAGAGCTCAGGCAAACATCCTCACACTAATTTTAGCAGCTCCCACATGGGCCTATCAACCATGTTACACCACACTCTTGGAACTCTGTGGTTGGTGCATCTCAGTTCCACCCTTCTTACTCGGAATCGTGGAGAAATCAGACACCCAAACCCCAAGGGACTCAACTTAGCGATTTGGCTCCTGCAGTCATAGAGTTTGTATAGTTAAATTTGCCACCAGACTGCATGACTATTCTAAAAGAAGCAAGAAAGCCCATTGCAGCAAAACAATTTATCAATTGTGATAACAATATTAATCCTCTAGACACTTCTGTTCAAAACCTTATTTGTTACCTTCTACAACTACAACAAACTAGTCTAGCTTGCACATCTATTCGATTGCACCTTGCTGCATATTTACAAAACAGACATCATTTATCTTTGTTTAAAGTTCCTTGTATTAAAGCCTTTATAAAGGGCTTAAAGAGTAATACCACCCTGAATACCTCCAGCACTGGTATGGAATCTCAGCATTGTACTTATGGGTCCCTCTGAACCATTACACAATTGTCCTTTACAGTTCCTTTCATGAATGTTTTTTTTTTGTGTGTGTTTTTTAGAAGGAAACAAAGACTTTAATAGGATCAAAACACAATTTAAGTCCTTTCATGAAAGGTTGCCTTTCTCATTGCAATTACTTCATTAAGGAGAGTTGGTGAGCTACGGGCCTTAGAAGAACCCTTCTTTCAGCTTCATAAAGATAAGGCAGTTCTTCGCACCAACCCTAAATTCCTCACTAAAGTAGTTTCTTCTTTTCATCTTAACCAATCAGCTGAGTTACCTGTGTTCTTTCCTCAAACTGATTCTGTAGCAGAACAAGCTCTTCCCACATTTGATGTCAGAAGAGTGGTATTGTACAATATCGAAAGGACAAACACATTTCGTAAAACAAAGCAATTGTTTGTTGTATTTGTTCCACCTCACAAAGGCAATCCAATCTCTAAATCTAGCATTTCTCGATAAACTGTTAAATGGATTCAAACTTACTATGCAAAAGCTACAAGAATCTTATCTATACCCTCTAGAGCGCATTCCACTTGCAAAATAGGGGCATCTATGGCCTTTTTAGGTAACATTCCTATAGCTTATATCTGTAAGTCAGCAACATGGTCTACATCACACACATTTACCAAACACTATTGTGTGGATGTGTTCGCACGCCAACAAGCTAATGTAAGGCAAGCAGTACTAAAGACACTTTTTTAGACAACTGCAACATTTATTGGTTAGCCACCGCTTTGGGAGAATACTGCTATATAGTCTATGCAAAGCATGTGTATCTACAGTACACATGCCTCGAATGGATTGTTACTTACCTAGTAAGCATCTGTTCTTGGCATGTAGAGCTGTAGATTCACAGACACCCTCCCCAAACACCTGTAGTTGCAGTTTTATTTACTTACATTACATATACACGGACTTCTCTTTATTACACTTACTCACTCTCACCCTCTTGCGGGAAAACAATCTAACAATGGAGTCGATGCCCATGCACACTATCACCAAACAGAGGAGTCACCTTACCTCATGACTGGAAAGACTTCTTTGAAGAAAAGCAACTTGCAAACATCCGGACCCAACACTAGATGGCAGGAGTATGCAAAGCATGTGAATCTACAGCGCTATATGCCTACAACAAATGCTTACTGGTTAAGTAACGTAATCCATATGTGTATGTATATATGTGTATATGTAGGTGTGTGTGTATGTGTATGCATGTTTATGTGTATTTATATATGTGTGTATGTACTTATGGTTGTATGTATATATGCGTATGTATAAATGCATGCACATTTTTGTTCACTAAAAAAACAAAAGTTTCAAGTATGTTCTAGTTAAGTTCAGATTTTAACTCGCACAAAATCATAGAAATGCAGCTGTTAGTTATCTCCAGTGACTATAATTCATGCCCCCGCCATGCACCGTTTTCTCATCAATAATTTCTCTGCAAATGCTGCAGTGATATTAATGATGTCAGATATGTCATGAGTAATGTAATATGAGTGGTAATTAGCAGTGCAGGGCGATGGCGCAAGTTAGTTACTTGAGATAACTATAACTGCTGAATTTCTATGGTTTTGTGTGTAAAATCTGAACCTAACTAGAACATCCTTGTAACCTTTGTTTTTTTGTGTGAATTTCTAAGGTTTCTTAAATTCTTTTTCCTAACTATAATGTCCCTGTAATCTGGGTGTGTGAGTGGTTGTGTTGGTGTAAAAGTGTGTGGTGGGTGTGTCAGTGCATGTGACTGGCTGTGTAGGTCTGTGAGTGGGTGTTTGGGGTGGCTGTGAGAGTGGTTCTTCGAGTGGGTGTGTGAGTGGTTCGCTGAGTGTGTAAGTGTCTGTATAAGTATGTGTGGGTCTTTGATTGTGTTTGTAAGTGGTTCTCTAAGTGGATGTCAGTGAGTGGGTGTATGAGAGGCTGTATGGATGTGTGAGAGGTTGTTTGGGTATGTAAATGGGTGTATGAGTAGTTTTATGGGTATGTGAGTAGGTGTGTGAGCAGTTATGTGAGCGGGTGGGTTTATGAGTCAGTATGTAAGTGGCTGTGTAGGTCTGTGAGTAATGTGTGAGTGGCTGTATGCGTGTGAGTGGGTGTGTCAGTAGTTTTGCTGTATGGGTGTGAGTTGCTGTGTGGGTCTGAGTGGATGTGGGTGTGAGTGGATGTGCAAGTGGCTGTATGGGTGTGTGCGTCTGAGTGGTTCTCTGGGTCTGAGAGTGGATATGTGAGTGAGAGAGTGTGTGAGTAACTATGGGTGTGTGAGTAACTGGGCGTGTGAGTGGGTGTACGGATGTGCGAGTGGTTGTGTGAGTGGGTCTGACCAGGTGAATTTTTTTACTTGTGCGCTGAATCTGCATATCGGTCGCAGATCCTCATGGAGGGGGTGCTAGGAGCACCACTGTGAATCCACGGATCCTCATGCGCGCAAAAACATTTTCCCACATTTTCTTGCCCATGAGGGGTCTCTCACAGACCCCGTCATTAGGCCCATGGTATGTATCCTGGTCCCTTATATCTTATTTCTCCCCCCCCCCCACCACCACCACCACCACCACCACCACCACAAACCGTGTCCCGATTCACAATATGGCAGCTGAAACATTACTCGCATGTTGCGGCTAGCTAATCGCGGCATTGCTGTTGACACGTTGATCTGTCTAGATGTACATAAATCTTTTTTCTTCATTAAATCCAAAACTACTGAACAGATTTACACCAAATTACAAAAAGCACTCTTTCTGGACCCAAAACCCGCTAGAAGTAGTTCTAGTTAGGACCATGTTCCTATAAGAAAAGCGTTTTGGACTTTCCTCTATTGTTGCCCCTGTTAGATAAATCTTCACAAAACTTTTCCAAAGATTTCGATGCTCACTTCAGCTGCTGTCTGGAAAGTTTCTGGTGATCTGTGAAACGGAGGCCAAGAAAAAGGGGTAAAGGCGGGTCACAAAACGTCTTTTCCCCATGTTCATTCCCATAGGCTTTTTGAACACACTACAGGCCTAACAGTTGACGGAATTACACCAAATTAGTCAGAAAGGTAGATATTGGTCCAAAGATGTGCCTTTTTTGTGATTTGGTGTTAATCCGATTAGCAGTTTTAGAGTTATTAACTGAAATCCAAATTTGTATATCTAGTATTGTATTGACATGTTCGAGGCATGTGGGCTGCTGAATTCATATCTGTGCATAGATCGCCGCCTGGTGTTGGGTCCGGATGATTGCATATTGTTGTCCTGGAAGAGTCTTCGAAGTATCACGAGATAGGTGGCTCCTCCCCTGGACTACAGTGCGCATGGGCATCCTCTCCATCCTTAGATTGTTTTATTACGCCATTGGGTTCGGATGTCCTAATCTTAACTCTTTGAGTATTTAGGAAAAACTTTATTTTTATTAGGCCAAAAGGCCTTTAAACTCGTCGGTATTGTTTTCGTTCGGCGCCAAGTACTTTTGTCGAGTTAGTTCTCAAGAAGAGCATCGAAGTTAGCAGTTTGCCCTTCGACACCAGAGGCCCGATCGAGATCAACGATGCAATCAAATAGTCCAAAGAAATCGAATAACCCCTTTAAGCGTTGCCCTCTTTGCAACGCTAAGTATGCTCGCTTCAACGTGCACCCAGTGTGCAACAAGTGCCTCTCTCCAACACACGACGAAGCCACCTGTATGGCGTGTTCCAGGTTCCGATCGAAGAAAACTCTTCGCATTCGTCGAGCAGCTCGGCTCGAGGCGCAGAAAGCGGCGCCAAACCCGGACAACATCTTCGGGACCGAAGATGAAGAGGTCGTGGACCTTGAAGTTCAGGAGGGAATATCGGATCCGGCTTCGGAGTGTGAATCCGACTATGATGCCGAAGACGAGCATCCAGTAGATGAAGAGGAAGATGATGTCGTCGACAAGGTAGGAGACGACGAAGAGGCCCTTGGGGCCGAGGAAGATGGCTCGGAAGAGGAGCTAGGCCCAAATGTCGGTACAGGGCCCGAAGAGGCACTCGATAAGGCTCAGGTCGAGGGATCGCCACACGGCCTTACCCAAGATCTTTCCTCTCGTTCTACAGCCCCGCCTAAAGGCCCGGCTTCGAACTGTCCTGAAGAGCCATCGGTATCGAAAGCGCCATCATTCGATCAAGATAAATCGAAACTGAAGGCACAGGCACCGAAACCGAAAGAGAAAATGTTTCTAATCAGCAACAAGGCCTCGAAGCCGTCGGAGCCGAAGACCCAAAAGACGGCACCTAAGACCAAGGTCAAGGTGGTCGACCCGATAAAATCGGCGCGGAGGATCGTCGATACAGAAAAAGAGGGCGACCCTCAAGAGCCGACCCCTCCCAGTCCTCGTGTCGAGAAACCGACGTCTGGTACGGGGCTCCATGCCACTACAAAGAAGGTCTCAAAGGAACATGTCGAGTCGACAACACCATCTCCCTTCTTAAAGAAGACGGTGTCGGAGTCGTTATTACGCATCCAAGACGGGGCTTCGCTGCTCAGCACGAAAACAGCCCCGCAGCCGAAAAAGGGCAGCACGGTTCAGACCGCGTCGACGCACATCCAGTTCGGATTACCACCGGCGGTACGACCGAAGATGTTCGACGCAAAGAAGGGTCCCGAACCGAAGAAAGGTATCGACACAAAGAAAACTGTCGAAGTGCCACAAGGGGTATCAATGGGACAAACAGCTGTTGAAGTACCTCAAGAAGATGAGGAGCCGAGGCAGTTTATCTATGCAGGGACTGGTCAACTTTCAATACATAAAAGAAAGATGGTGCCAGAGAAATCTATGGAGCCATACAAAATTCCATTAAAGAAAAGGAGAACCACATCACCAGTTCTTGTGGAACATATTCAATATTATAGCCAGGAGCCTCAGTCATTCTCACCCACACAGTCTGATGTGGATGCAGGGGATGCTGGTGATGATGAGGGCACTTATCCATTGACCACTGACCCTGAAGACCAAAACCAACCTTGGGTGGACAATACTGGTACAGGGGACCCACATACTGCTCCAGACACACAAGCATATGCGGTGAAGACATCTCCAACTGAGGATACTGCTGCCTTCAATGCATTAATTGAGAGAGCAGCTGAGAACCATGATGTACAGCACCACACTGATCCTATTGAGGAGGACTTTCTGATGGATACCTTCTCTACCTCAGAAAGATCTGTTAAAACTCTGCCCATGCTGAAGGGTGTCCTAAAACAGGCTATTGACATTTTTAAGGAGACCACGAGGGCGAGAGTACTAAAGCCTAGGATTGAGAAAAAATATAGGCCAGCTCCGGTGGACCCTATCTACATAAGAGGCCAGCTGCCTTTGGACTCGTTGGTGGTTTCCAATGCTCTGAAGAGGGCCAACTCACAGACAACGGGTGATGCTCCTCCCCCTGACAAGGAGTCTAAGGTCTTGGAAACATCAGGAAAGAGAGTTGCTGCACAGGCAGCTAACATATGGAGAATTGCCAACACTCAGGCACTTCTGGCTAGGTATGACAGGGTGCATTATGATACCCTGGAGACACTGCTACAGCATCTCCCAGATCAGTATAAGGAAGGAGCAGAGTCACTAATTACAGAAGGGAAGCTCCTAAGCAACGCTTCCATTAAGTGCGCTCTTGACGCAGCTGACACTGCAGCTAGGGCTATTAACACCAGCGTCATGTTAAGAAGGCATGCTTGGTTGAGAATCTCTGGATTCAAACCAGAGATACAGACAACTATACTCAATCAACCTGTCAACCCTCACTCCCTCTTTGGCCCCGAAGTTGACACCACCCTTGAAAAAATCAAAAAAGATACAGAGACTGCAAAGTCTATGGGGGCTCTGCAATCACAGCAGTTTAGGAGTGGGTCCTTTCGTCGCTCTACCAACAGAGGACCATCTAGAGGCCAGAACTCCCAACTGTCGCATTACACTAAACAAGGTACACAGACCACCTATAATAAGAATAACAGAGGTGGATACCGTGGAAACAACGTCAAGGGCAGAGGCCGAGGAAACAGCTCCAGGTCCTCCGCCACCAACAAACAGTGACGCCTTGTCACTGCCCCCCGACCACATAACACCTGTCGGGGGGAGACTCCAACGGTTCCTGCCGGTCTGGAAATCCATCACTACAGACAGGTGGGTGAGAGAAATTGTCCAGTACGGTTATTGTCTGGAGCGAACATCTACTCCACCAAACATACCACCACGACACCGTCCTATGTCCGCAGAGCACTTGCACTTATTGCACCAGGAAGTGCTCAGTATGCTCCACAAAGGAGCCATAGAACTCGTGCCTGTACAAGACCAAGGATCAGGGGTGTACTCACTGTATTTTCTGATCCCCAAAAAGGACGGGTCTCTCAGACCCATACTGGATCTAAGACCTCTGAACCGTTACATTCTATCAGAGCATTTTCACATGCTCACCCTGCAGCAGGTGCTGCCGTTGCTCAGTCAGGGAGACTTTCTCGCAACACTAGATCTCAAAGATGCGTATTTCCATATACCCATGCACCCATCACACAGAAAGTATCTAAGGTTCACTATTCAAGATCAACATTACCAGTTCAAAGTCCTCCCTTTCGGAGTAACAACGGCACCAAGGGTGTTCACCAAGTGCCTGGCAACAGTGGCGGCACACTTAAGGAGACAGCACATACATGTCTATCCTTATCTGGACGACTGGCTTATCCAGGCAAAGTCAGCCCAGCAGTGTGCCAGCCACATATCCCACACCATTCACCTTCTTCACAGCCTGGGATTCTCACTGAATTATCCAAAGTCCCACCTTCAACCCGCCCACGTACGCCAGTACCTAGGCGCGACCATAGACACTCTGGCAACCAAGGCACAGCCAAATTCCATGAGGATCAACAGCATGCAGTTGCTAATAAAAAAGTTCAGACCTCAACACTCACTACCGGCACGAGTGTTTATGCAGTTGATAGGCATAATGGCTTTCTGCATCTTCATAGTTCCGCACACAAGATTACATATGCGCCCGCTTCGGGAGTGCTTAGCACGTCAGTGGAATCAGGCTCAAGGACAGTTGAAAGACCTAGTGTTGGTCAGCGGTCGAGCATACAACTCACTGCATTGGTGGAATCCACAAAACCTTGCCAAGGGCCGACCGTTCCAAGAGCCTGTACCACAAATAATACTGACGGCGGACGCGTCTCTCCAGGGATGGGGAGCTCATGTACTCAATTACACAGTGCAGGGACTATGGACAACACAGCAGAGGGGGATGCACATCAACCTACTGGAACTGATGGCAATCTTCCTAGCAATGAAGGCATTCAAAGTACACTTGTGCAACAAAGTCGTGTTGATCCGGACGGACAACATGACTGCCATGTACTACATACAGAAGCAGGGAGGAACACACTCCACAGTTGTCTCATCTGGCTCAGAGCATGTGGAAGTGGGCCATTCAGAGAAACATCTTCCTCATGGTGGAACACCTCCCGGGCAAGGACAACCAAATGGCGGATCTGCTCAGCAGACACAGCCACCAGATGCACAAATGGGAGATACATCCATCAGTACTCCAACCGTACTTCCAGCAGTGGGGTCATCCAGAGATAGACCTATTCGCCACAAGGGAAAACGCAAAATGCCAAATCTTTGCCGCCAGGTTCCCACATCCACAGTCGCAGGGCAATGTGATTTGGATGAACTGGTCAGGCAGATTTGCGTACGCTTTTCCCCCGGCACCATTAATACCGCTAGTGGCACGCAAACTGAGGCAACACTCGATGACGCTCATCCTGGTTGCTCCAACGTGGGCACGCCAGCCATGGTACACCACGTTTCTAGAACTCTCCGTGGTACTGCATCAAAGACTGCGGCTAACACCCAGGCTTTTAACGCAGAGCCATGGCGAGATTCAGCACCCAGATCCGCAACAGCTAAACCTGGCGATCTGGCTCCTGAGATCTTAGAATTTGGCTACCTAAACTTGCCTCCAGAATGTATGAATATCATCAAGGAGGCAAGGAGACCCACGACCAGAGGATGCTATTGCGGCCAAGTGGAAAAGATTTGTCATTTATTGTAAAAATAATGACATCAATCCGCTGGATGCATCAACTCAGAACATTATCTGTTATCTATTACACTTACAGATGCAATCTAGCATACAATTCCATCCGTATACATTTAACCGCACTGGCAGCTTACCTTCAGAACAGGCAGCACCTCTCACTGTTCAGAGTGCCTGCCATCAAAGCCTTCTTGGAGGGACTCAAACGAGTGATTCCTCCTACACACCCACCTTCACCAGTCTGGAACCTAAATGTGGTCCTCACCAGACTCATGGGACCACCTTTTGAACCTCTACACTCCTGTGAGATTCAATTTCTAACCTGGAAAGTAGCTTTCCTAGTAGCCATTACTTCACTAAGAAGTTAGTGAACTCCAGGCACTAACCATTCAAGAGCCATTTATACAGGTTCATGCAAACAGGGTCGTACTACGCACCAACCCTACATTCATGCCCAAGGTGATATCGCAGTTCCATATGAACCAATCCATAGAACTACCGGTGTTTTATCCTAATCCTGAGAATGTAGCAGAGAGAATGCTCCACGCACTTGATGTCAAGAGAGCTCTCATGTACTATATTGACAGAACACAGACTTTCAGGAAGACAAAACAACTGTTTGTTGCCTTTTCTCCACAGCACAAAGGCAACCCCATTTCCAAAGCAGGAATAGCTAGGTGGATCGTTAAGTGTATACAGATTTGCTATGAAAAAGCTAAGCGCACACTAACGATTCCTCCAAGAGCCCACTCCACACGAAAGTTAGGGGCCTCCATGGCTTTCCTAGGGAATATTCCTTTACAGGAGATATGTAGAGCAGCCACATGGTCCACTATACATACATTTACAAAACACTACTGTATAGATGTACACTCGAGACAGCAGGCAGCTGTAGGACAGGCTGTTCTCAAAACTCTTTTTCAGACTGCTGCAGCTGGCACGGACAGCCGCCGCTAAATGGAGGGACTGCTATATAATCTATGCACAGATATGAATTCAGCAGCCCACATGCCTCGAACCGAATATGCTACTTACCAGTATGCATCTGTTCTTGGCATGTAGGGTTGCTGACATTCATATCGCCCACCCTCCTCCCCGGCGCCTGTAGCAGCTGTAGCATTCAGTAATTACTAGTTAGCATGGTCATCATTCACTATATTACACTCCATTTATGCCACAATGGCGAAAAACAATCTAAGGATGGAGGGGATGCCCATGCGGAGCCACCTATCTCGTGATACTTCGAAGACTCTTCCAGGACAACAATATGCAATCATCCGGACCCAACACTAGGCGGCGATCTATGCACAGATATGAATGTCAGCAGCCCTACATGCCAAGAACAGATGCATACTGGTAAGTAGCATATTCGTTATAGAGCGCACTGCAACCCTACGGGCATCCTGGCGCTGGCGACACAGTGAAGAGAATGAGTCCATAGGAGTTATGCTCTGGGGAAGAGCCAGGTCTTGAGCTGCTTACGGAACAATGTCAATTCCTGGATCTGTCTTAACTCTAAAGGAAGACTGTTCCACAGATGGGCGGCTGCAACGCTAAAAGCTCGACCCCCCAGGGTGGATCTCTTCATTTTAGGAATCCTAGCCATCCTAGCTGCCGAAGAACGCAGGCTACGCGTGGGAACATACCAGCTAAAAAGATGTTGCAGCGGTCCAGGGCCAAGCCCATGAAGAGCTTTAAAAACTAAGCACAAAGATTTAAACAGAATTCTCTGTTGCACAGGAAGCCAATGAAGCTTAGATAGTGCCTTAGTGCTAGAAGCTATGCGCGGTCTCAAAAGGGCGAGTTTTGCAGCAGCTGCCTGGATACGTTGAAGTCGCCGGATCAGATAGCCAGGAAATTCAAGCAGCAGGGCATTACAGTAGTCCAAGCGAGTAAGAATGGTACAGCGAACCACTGTTCCTCTAACATGGGAAGGAAGCAGTGGAAAGATTCTACGTAAGCCTCTCATAATCATGTGGCAATTCGAGGCCACTTTATTGACATGCGACTCCAGACTCAGTTCTCATTGAAACAAACCACCAAATTGCGCACAGTCTTCACTGGGACCAGGGGTGTGTCCAGGGGAAGAGGCCAAAAATTAAAAGGCAGAGCTTGTGGCACTTTGCCCACTGAGCAGTGTAGAATCTCAGTCTTGGCACTGTTAAACTCCAAGGCATTATTTTTCAACCAGGCCGCCATTTCTGTCATGCAATTGTGGAAGGTGGTTAAAGAGTCCGCATGGTCACCCACCAAGGAGATAATCAATTGTGTATCAGCGTAGTTAACTGCCTTGATGTTGTTAGATTTGATGATTTTGACTAAAGGTCGCATGCATACATTAAACAGAACCGGGCTAATTGAAGAGCCCTGAGGAACACCATGTTAATTAGGCAGGAAATCTGATTGATACGGAGGCAGAAATACTGCCTGCCGTCTGTCCGAAAGATAGAAGCAGAGCCACTTCAGAGCCAGATCTGTGACCCCCACCTCCTCGAGCCTTTGCAGGAGGATGTCGTGGTTAACCGTATCGAATGCGACGGATAGGTCTAACAGTATCAAGGTTGCAGGATACCCCCTATCCGCGCGCATCCGCAGATTATCCAAGGCGGTAACCAGTGCAGTTTCGGTTCCATGCCCTGGGCGGAAGTCAAATTGATTCTCCTCCAGCTTGTAATTGCCCTCCAGGAAACCAGAGAGCTCCTGGCTAACTAGGCGCTCGACTATCTTAACCGGAAAGGGCAGCAGGGAAATAGGTCGATAATTTCCAAAGCAAGCGGGGTCCAACGAAGGTTTCTTCAAAAGGGGAGAGACCAACGCATCCTTCCAGCAAGACGGGACCACACCACTACTGAGTGACTGATTAATAATCTGATGAAGATGCGGAAGAGTTTCCGACCCGGGTTCCTTCTAGAGTTTCTGCGGGATGGGGTCCACCGGAGAGCCAGAGCATACTTTCTTGGCCAGGCTGGTAAACTCCTCCGCGGAGGGGCAGGTCCAATGATTGAGAGAAGGCCCTACCAAAGACAGGTTTTCCCCCGAGATCCATGCAGCCGGGCGGGTTAGCTAATGATAAATCCGCTCCAGCCTTAGTGCTGAACAAGGGGTCAGATTGCAGACCCTCTATAATTCCATTAATTTTGTTATGGAAAAAGGCTGCCAACCATCACATAAATCCTGAGAAGGAATAGTCTTGTTACCCAGGCACTCTGGGTTGGAAAGACCTCTCAGGATGTTGAAAACGCATTTCACACTGTTGGGGGCTTTCTGTATAAGGTCCGCAAAATACGACGCCTTAGTAGTTGCTATGGCTTTTTTGTATCTGACTAGCAAATCCCTCCAGATAATCTTGTCACTGACTAGGTACTGGCTACGCCACTGCCTCTCTGCATGTTTACACTGAATCTTAAAAGTCCGTAATTCCTCCGAGAACCATGGTGCAGAGGAGAATCCCCGATTCCTGAGCCGTTTCAGAGGAGCGGACAGATTAATGGTATTCACCAGGTAACTGCACAACTCCCCATAATTTGCATCAACCGACTTCCCTGGATCAAGAAGGGGAGCCGCATCAAAAAGTGGCGCAGATTGGGCTTTCCTCATAAGGGCTTTCCAGTCCCTGATCAGGACACTCCTTTTCTCGCTAATGGGGAGCCTACTTCTGGGGACCGACGATATTCGAAATTTTATCAAATGGTGGTCGGACCAGTCCACTGGTAAGATATCGTCCATGGTCACCACGTTAACCCCAGCGAACACCAGATCCAGTACATGTCCAGCCGTGTGGGTGGCCTCCAACACTCGTTGTGGCAGATTAAGGTTGGCACATGATTGAATAATATTGTTGTAAGCGGTTTTCAACGTTACATTGGGCCAAAGATTAAAATCTCCCAGAACCAGCAGTCTGTGGTGAGTAAGTGCCAGGTTACTGATCACATCCAGAAATTGCTGTTGTGACTGTTCATTTACAGTCCCTGGAGGTCTGTAACAGACTAACCCGATCAAGCCATGGCCAGACCTGTCCTTTAAATAAAAACCCAGAGTTTCAAACTGCGAAATCTCATCAATATCCAGTGGTGAGAAATCCCACCATTCTTTATAGATAATCCCAGTTCCGCCTCCCCTGCCACTAGATCTAGGCTTATGAAAAGCTTTAAATCCAGAAGGGCACACAGAGCCCAATTCTAGGTCTAGCCCCGACGCTAACCAAGTTTCCGTCATAAACAATGCGTCTAAATTGTGTTCCTCAATTAGCAGTTGAATTTCTGTGGTGTGCTTAGGGAGGGACCTAACATTTAAGAGTCCACAGTTCAGCCCTTCCTCATGGGATGAGCATGCAACATTCCTCAATGGTGGCCTTACCTCCGGCACCTCCGGGATCACACTACACTTGCCAAGCTCATACAACTGTTCCCTAGAGTAACGTTGCCGCGCAGCGTCCAGATTCTCGCAAGGCAGGGAAATAGGAGCGGCATTATAAGTGGCGCACGGCGAGACGGAGGCGTGGACGGGCGCAGACAGGCTTGCCTTTGGCACGCCCGCTGCGCGCGTCCGCTGCGTGGTCGCTCCAGAGCGACGTAAAATAGGCGCCAACAGACAAAAGACTAGAGTGCTGACCTCCTAGCAAGGCGTCGCTAGTTCAGGTCGGAACTCGGATGTATGGATATTTGTTAAAAAGCGTTAGTACTTCATGTGCAAATGAGCAAAAAGTGCAGCAAAATATTTTAAAAAATGTGCAAAGTCACAAAATTAAAAATACCAGTTCCTTGTTTCAACACTCTGCCCACACCCAAGCGTCACTCCCTCCAAAGTGTCTAGGAGTGTATATCAGACCGTCCCTGTGCTGTAATCGAATTTGTCTGCCAACACTTCAACCAGTCTTGGGAATCTGCTTCAGCTGAGTCCCACAAAAAATGTAAAAAAATATAGAAAAGAGGACAGGGTAGGAATACCCTGATCCTCTGGGGGGTGGTGGTGGCGATTAAAAACATTAATCTTTTCAATTTTGCTGCAAAATCACATGTAGATCTGCAAATTTGCAGCAAAATTGGAAAAATCAAAGCCCAGTCTCCTGCACTTGTTTTTAATAAAGCCCCTGGGTGGGCCAGTTTCCGGAGGCATACCTCCTTAATTATATTAAAATAGGGGGGTGCACTTGGTCCCTACATGGGCATTGTTATGCCCTGGGGACCACCACCTCCCTGGAGCTTATGTCACAATTATAACAGGGTGGCTAAAAGGGTAGCCTGGAGCTGAAAATGAAACAAATGGGGGGGCGGGGGGGGGGGGGGGCCCCGCACTCTCTCCACCACGAAGCCCTGTAGACCGCCACCTCCTCGGGGCTAAAGTTAATTAAAAATGCGGGGAGGGGGGAGTAACTTTGGTGTTTGACGAATCCTCACAAAGTTTTCTAAACTATTACAACACTCACTTCAGCTGCTGTCTTGGAAGTATCGTGGTGATCCGTCTGGCAGGGACTGCCAACTGGGTGGGGAATGGGAGGGGTACGTTATAGTTAGGCTCATGTTTCACTCATACAAAACTATAGAAATTCATCAGTTATAGTTACCTGAGCTAACTAGAACTTAAGCCTCTACAATGCACTGCCTATGACTTCGCATAATATATCACTCATGACATGGTCAGTGACATCACTGAGAACATCTCAAAGTACTCTGAGGACATTTAAAAGCACATTACTAATGACATCTCAGACGAGATCTCAGACATCACTGATGACATTATCCACAAAGCCACTCACACACCTACTCATACCCCCACACAACCTCTCGTACGCCCACTCACACACATGTACAACTACTCACATACCCATTCACAGACCAATAGAAGTACTCACACACCTACTCACTGCTTCATAGAGCCACTCACTCATACAACCACTCGCACAACCATTCAATCACTCCTACATCCACTCATACAACCAGTCACTCACCCACACAGCCACTCACACACAGCCACTCACACACCCATATAGTCTCAACACAGCCACTCACTCAAGAACTCACACCACCACTTACATACCCATTCACACATCCATACAAGCACTCCCATATCTGCTCATTCAACCATAGCCATTCACACATACTCAGTCTTGAATATAACCACTCCCACACCAACTCACTAAACCAAACACTCAATCAGCCACTTACACACCTATTCACTCACCCATACAGCCATTTCAGCCACCTACTCACCCATACAGCCACTGACGCACCCAGTCACTTATTCATACAACCATTCAGACACCCAATCTCACCCATACAGTCACTCACACAGCCACTCACCCAACTACTCATTTACCTACTTGTAAACCCATACAACCACTCACACACCCACTCACCCACCCATACAGCCACTCACCCACCCATACAGCCACTCACCCACCCATACAGCCACTCACCCGCCCATACAACCGCTAACAAAGCCACACACACACCTAGACCTAGTCAGAAATCCACTGATTCACCCATACAGTCTCTCATGCATGCACTCACACACCTATACATACCACTCACACATTCACTCACTGATAGTCACACACCCACTCAGATCACATATGTGAAAGATAGTATCAGTCATTAGTAGTACAGCTAGTTTGCTAATCTAACTGGTTAGTATAGATGTTAAACACCCATACACTCACTTGATCATGTCATCAGTGATGTCATTTGAGATGTCATCAATGATGTCACTAACCATGTAATATGTAAGGTCATAATCAGTGCTTTATGGGGGCGCAAGTTATAGTTAGCTCAGGTAACTAGAACTGCTGAATTTCAGTGGTTATGTACGAGTGAAATCTGAGCCTAGCTTAAATGTCTATGTAGCCTTTGTTTTTTTCAGTGAATTTCTATGGATTTTATAATTAAATTTCCCAACTATAACGTCCCTGCAACCTATGTTTTTACAGTGAATGTAAATATGTATGTATCGATAGATATATATAGTATTGATAACCTTTGTTTTAGGGGAGAAGGAGCCCCCATCTATAGATCACAGCTATCTTTAGCTTTCGCTTGCAGGTTCTTTTCCAATTATCATTTTGGTCAGTTCTGATATGCCAAGTGTTAAGAGGCATTATTACATAATGGGTTCTAAACCGCCTTCCTGTCTAAACCACTGTGGTTACCTGATAATTTTTTTAATATGTCATTGTCTTTCCTTCAGTTGTCCTTTGAAAACGCTGCAGAAATGCGAGGTGGCCTTGGAGAAGCTAAAGAATGATATGGCAGTGGTGAGTAAGCAGTATTCTTTTAGCTTGATTTAAATTGACAGTTGATACCAACAGCATTAAAAATAAAATAGGCAAATTTGTCATGGTATTCAGCTGCACATATACATTGTAATTGAGTGCTCAGTGGGCAAGAGGACCGCATTAGGCCAGCTCTACTGGTTCGTGGAGTACAAACCATCTAAAGGTCAATAACAGCCAGCAGTGGTGCGTATTGTTTCCATACACCCCGCCCACAGCATTCATACCCTCTCATCCATGAAGCCTCACTTGATACATGTGAATAAGTCAGGATGACTAAGCCCCAACAGAGACTGAGTTGAACTTATGCAGTTTTTTCCCTATTTCATGTCTATTCCAGGATATCTACGTCTCAACAAGGGGGTTGAAGGTCAATCTGTTGATCCAAAAACCTGTCAGTAGGCCCCATATGTCCTATAATCTGACCAATGCTAACTGGAGAGATGCATAGATCCCTGCTCTATTACTGCATATTGCAAGGTCACACATCCTGGCTGTCAACTTTGGCAGTGGATGTTTTAAGTAGAGCATTGCCTCTCTACGCTTGGCCAGCAATAACACTTGTGTTGAAAGTTGTTTCTTGACTCACTTTGGGGCCTGGGCACTTCCCAGTAACAGTGGGGGAGTCAGTATTATCTCTCCCTTCAAAATAACCATCAATGTAGCTGCCAGGGTGTTTAACACTTGCCTAGTAATCCTAACTCCGGTTTGGCCGGGGGACACGCCTCGTGACCATTGATGCTGTGAAGCCACTACACTCACTGCACGGATGGGATCCACATAAAGGACAGCAATGACATTCAGTTGAACCCTTCGTAACATTAATGATCAGGAAATGGTTTTTGAGACTTCGTTTGTAAATCAGCATGCATATCTGAAGATAAAGGTACAATAGAGGTTGAAATTGACATACTGTATACAAGCAATACCAAACGTACAAAACGTCAGATCAAATTGTTTGAGTCAGAAGAACTTGTATATGAAGCCCTGAAGACGTTTTTGTGACAAAACATGTTGGCTAGATTTGCATTAAATAAACGAAAAACTCTTTTTAAGAAGACAAAAATGTATGAATAAAGAAATTTCTGTGGAACAAATCTATGGACTCTGCATCAAGTTCAGTGACGCATTTGAATTGTGGGAAATTGTATAATTTGTACTTTGGAATGTTGTGCTGGACCACAGGAAACTTATAATTTGCACAAGGAGAAGGTTAGCTTTTTCTAAAGGAAGGCGAAAGGGACTGGCTCTTCAGGTCCTTGCACCACTATAGTCTATTGTAACTTTCTACCCACAAAGTGATAGGTGCGATAGGGAATTGCCTTAGCCTCTTTATATAAATTATCTAATCCTAACTCAGGCGCAGTTTTGGTATGTGGTCTAGCATTTAGCAAATGAACATTTCTAGTGTCATCGTCCCTTGTTGATATTTCTATTGCACCAGCAATTGTCCCTCCACATAAATGTTAGCTATTGTCCATAGCCCTGAACCAATTGGACATCCCTTAAACTGTTTTTCTACTTGGAGGGATGTTGTCCATGCAGGTGAATATAGTAGTGCCCGACCCAGTATCTTATTAAATGTATGGCATGTAAATTGATACAAATTACTATGTTCATTACCTCAGTAGAGCTTCACTCTGTTTTTGATAGGGCCACTGTAAAGTCCTTCTCTCCTCCAGATGCAATAACTGTTGGGTGGGTGGTCGCTCAGTGTAGTTATGCAGGTCTGTTATACACTTCAAAATCTAGAACTGGTATTCCTCATAAATGAGACATGGCAAAGGTGTGTCATTTTACATGGCTGTTTTCCACCAGAGATTGGGGGAGCCAGTAGGATTTTATTGTCAAGAATGTTTTATTCAGTAGATATCGGATGTTCAAGAATAAAATTCAGGAAGTGCTGTTTTACCCATCTTGGATAGCATCATTGTTACCCATTCCTCAGTCTTTGTGATTATTTGCCCTATCGACGCCTCATAATTGTCCCTAATTAAAATCTACTTGGTTCTGTGGTTCCTAGTGCTCAAAGCAATTAATGGGGACGAGAGCGAGCAGCCCTCATTATCTTACCAACAGGTTTGTATACAGTAACTTTACTAGCTCTGTCATGTAAGTACCTAATCTAGCCCTACCGAAAGAAAAGGCTGCTCTGAGTCAAAAGCCTTCTCCGTGTCCAAGGAGACTGCGATTAATTGCACTTTGAGATCCAAAGAGAGATGCATGACCGGAAAGAGAATTTCCAATTTATGGTGGTGGAGCACCCCTACTAAAATTCAGTTTGGTTTGGCAACACAGTGTCTGGTATCAGGGAAATTAACCTACTTACCAAAGTGCAAGCCAGAAGGGCATTGTCCACATTAAGGAGCAATAATGGCCAATACAACAAGTATTTATTGCTTTCTTTGATAATTGCTTCCTGCTTTGTGGGGTATATTGCACCATTTACTGTGACTTAATTGTGTATCATAAGCAAATGCAGGCTTTCAGGCTTGCATTGTGTTTATAGAATTCTGTGTTAAGAGGATCTGAAAATGTTTCAGGAGCAGTATCCCTGTGCGGTGGTAGGTAGCGTTGTGTGGCTCCGCACACCAGAAGTGACATGCACAGTTCCTTTATAGGTGCCACCCCAGCTCACTGACGTCATTTCTTTTCTTTCCGCACCAGTCAGCGCAGATCTGTAGAGGAGGTATCCCAGTAATTTTTTTTGACTGACCTATTTTCGACCTTTTGTCAATGATTGTTTTGAGAGACTGTCTCCTGGTCTGCAAAGATGGCTGGTTTTAAGCTCTGTGGTGCCTGTCACCGGCAGATGTCGGTGACAGACCCACACCTCGTCTGGATGTGGTGCTTCAAATGCAACACGGCACCAAGACCTGCTGTGATTGTTGTTCCAGGCACCCCAATGCGTTTAGGGAGCGCTCCCTCAAACTCCTTGCCGCTCGACATGCAATGGTGTCTATCCCGGTCGAGATGGAGGTCAGTGGATCAGTTGCGGAGCCACTCTTGTCGTCGCACTATGAAGTCGTCCTGACGTTCTTGTTAATTTTGTGCTTGTGGGACTTAGCGGAAGAGGTCTTCGACTTCGCCCGTCCTTCAAAGTCATCTGACGAGAAAGGTAGTGGCAGCATTCGAGACCTAGCTCCACCGTTGTGCCTGGGCTGTCTCTGCGCCTCCTAGAGTTTCCTGGTGCCGTAGCAACCCCCGCCCAACTCTGAAAGCTTTGAGGCTATACTACACCTATATGGGCAGCCCGTCCCTGCTGGACTGCCTTCAGGCCCCGCATGTTTGGGAGGGGTCAGCTACTGGTCTTCCGCCGGTGTTTGCTTCTGGCATCATATGGGCCCCTTGGATCCATGAACTGATACGGACCAGTGCAGGTCAAGCCACCTCAACCTTTTCTGACACCAGCCCGACTTCCCCGGCGCCGCTGCCCCATTCTCATCCCCTACTCCGACACAGAGCTGGATGGACATCGTCCGATGCCAGCTCCGACTAGAGACATTTCATCCATACCAGAGCCTATGCTCTATTATGGGCTATGACTTGGGGATGGGTGGGGCCACTGGACACTGAAAAATGCCAGCCCCTAGACCTCACAGAGGACACCTGGTGTGAGGATTTGGCAGATGCCAGTAGATGGGTCATCTCCCCCCGATTCTGGCTTGGTCTCGCATCCTACTTTGGTTACAGAGGAGGGAGCCTCATTTGCTATGGTGGTGATGAGGACGGCCGAGGTCCTGGATCTTCAATTTCCCTCCCTGGCTCTCAAGACAGAGGTGCTTCAGCCAGGACTCACCCCATCCAAACCGCATCTCCCATTTAATGAAGCCCTTCCAAACTTCCTTCCCTGGGCCCGGCCCAAGCCCTGCACAGGGGCTCCTGTGAATAGGACAATTGCCTGCCACCATCACCCGCTCCAGGAGACCCCACTTTCCTCGCCCAGCACCTCATTTCTGAGGGCTTGGTGGTCCAAGCCTCCAGTTCCTGTGTAAACCCTGGCACATTCCCGACCACTCCACCGGATAGGTAATCCAAGAGGCTGGTTACCTTGGGAAAGATGTGTTCGAGGCATGTGAGCTGTAAGTTGTTTTTCTTAAACGAAGTCTTTCCAGTCATGAGGTAGGTGACTCTGCCTTTTGGTGATAGTGCGCATGACTCATCAACTCCATTGTTGGATTGTTTTTTTCCGCCATCGGGTTTGGACGTGTATTGCTGTGCTCCGATTCGAAGCCGTTCTTCGGGTTCCCCTTGGTGTGCATTCCACTCTACCTGCGTCTGTATTTTTTCAAATGCGTATCCCACTTCTCTGCATATATCCGTCGATGAAAACCTCTATTGCGATCGGAAACTTTGGGAAGGCCGTCCGGCCTAATTTTGTCTGTCCACCTCGCAGTCGATGGAACGGACTCCATTCAAAATTCTATCCTCGGTGCCACGCCAAGTATCCACTCACCAGCTCACACGAAGTGTGCAACTTGTGTTTATCTCCGGAGCACAACGAACAAGACTGTGACTCGTGCAGATCCTTTCAATAGAAGAAAACGCTCCACAATCATGGGGCTCGACGTCGCAAAATGCAGAGTCAAAACATTGAATACACGCCGGACATCTTCGGTGAAGGATCCGAGCTCGAATTCGACGCACAAGGGGCCGAGGAAGAACAAGAAGAACTTGCATCTATTCTGGAATCGGAATCCGAGATGGAAGACCACTTGCCACAAGGTCCAAGTACTGTGAGTACCGAACATCGGTTGCCCCAAAATCCATACCAGCCCTAACTAAAGGCTTCAGTTCAACCCCCGCCTTCGGGCCACGGTCGGCACAGAGAAGATGTTTGACTGCCCGCCCTCCAGCTCAGCGCCAAAACGCGTCACTGAGCCTCACGGCTCAGGATCCAGTCGGCCAAAGTCTGGCACTGAGCCGATACCTTCAGGCTCGAAGCTGAAATTATTGACACCGAAATCGGACTCCTTCGGAACCGAAACCTTCCGCGTCAGTCATTCTACCCCGGCACCGAAATCCTCCGTGCCGAAGCCAAATAACGCTCCTCCGAAGCTGCAGGATCAGATTTTAGATGCCCCAACACCCAAAACAAAAGGAACTTTATATAAATCCAGATACAGGATGTGTTCTTACTAAATCACCTCAAATGCAAACCTTAGTCAAAGGGCACCCTTTATCGTATTCCTTTGAAGAGGAAGAATGTAGGCACTAACCCCTCCTCCCCCTCCACCACGTTCCCCTGCACCATCTTCTCCACCTTTTGGAGAATTTACTCATTACACCAACTAACTCTCAACCTTCTGAAAATGATAATGATGGAGATGGGGGGAGGGGGAGGGGAGAGGACAATATTTTAACAATAGATCCCTGGAAGGATTACAACACTGATTCACCTACAGATAACGGCCCAGATCTGTACCCTGCAAAGCCTTTCCCTCCCCTGACGACAATGTAGGATATCTAGAATTACTTGCTAGAGCTGCAGAATAGCATGGAGTACAGTTGCACAAAGAATCTCTACAGGAAGATTTCTTATTTGAAATGCTCAGTAGCACACAAAGGCTAGCCAGACTGTACCTATGCCCACCTGTATGATGAGACATGCCGATGATGTTTTTAAAGACCCTGTGCGTGCTCGTTTTCTCACCCCCAGAATAGATAAAAATATAAGCCTGCTCCCTCTGATCCAGTCTTTATTAAAGGGCAGTTACCACTAGACTCCTTGGTGGTCTCTAATGCCCATAAACAAGTGAATTCACAAACTACAGGGGATGCTCCCCCTCCAAAGAGTCAAACTATTAGACGCCTCTGGTAAAAGAGTAGCCACCCAAGCAGCAAATCATTGGCACATTGCCAACACCCAGGCTCTACTAGCCAGGTATGATAGGGCACACTGGGACGAAATGGAGCAATTGCTCCAATATCTCCCAAATAAGCACAAAGCAAAAGCTCAAGATTTAGTCCAGGAAGGGAGGCTTATCTCCAATTCCTCTATTAGATGCGCTTTAGATGCTGCAGACTGCAGCTAGAGAAATCAACACTGGTGTGTTATTAAGGAGGCATGCATGGTTGAGGATTTCTGGTTTTAAACCTGAAGTCCAGCAGTCAATTTTAAATACTCTGTTTGACAAGGAACATCTCTTCGGGCCCGAAGTAGGTAAGTCATTGGAAAAAATTAAAAACGATACAGAAGTAGCCAAGTCGATGGGAGCTTTGCAGTCTCCTTCTAATCGTGGCTCCTTTCGTGGCTCCTTCTAACGTGGAGGGTCAACAACTATGGCCTCAGAAAATTCTGCCGCCTCATACAAAGGCTACAATCAATCTTCCTCTACAATGGGCTTATTTAGAGGAGGATACAGAGGTTGCAGCAAAGGTCGGGTCAAAGGTTCCACACACTATTAATTCCCCCAACAAGGAGTGACTTGCCAACTCCACTTAACCCCCCCCCCCCCCCCAACCGATCATTTAACACCCGTCAGCGGACGTCTTCTATTCTACAATTCCTCCTCATTTGGCAATCTATTGCCACAGACAAATAGGTTTTAATGATTAACCCTGGGCGTAGTTCGCGAAGTAGTGCTATGCGTAGCTACGCAAAGTGCACTACGCGTAGCACTTCGCGAACTGCGTAGTACCCTGTTCGCACTGTGCAAGATGCCGTTTTCAATGATTGCAGAGTGCGGACAAGCATCCGGCACTGTGCAATCATTGAAAACTGCATCTTGCACAGTGCTAGCTGTAGTTTTCTGCCGCTCGAGTAGATTTTTACTCGAGCGGCAGCTTTCTCAACGCGGACTGGTAGTTTCTCATTGCGAGCGGTCGCGAGCATACACGACCACTCGCAATGAGAAACCTGACCTCCCCGTGTTGAGAATCTCGCCGGGAGGTTTATTTTCCATGCTCGCGATCGCCAACTTGATGTTGCTGATCGCGAACGAGGAAAAAGTCTCGGCGGGATGTCATTTTGCTGGCTCGCGGTCGCCAACTTGACGTTGAGGACTGCGAGCAAGCAAAAAATGACCGCTGCACTACGCAATTCTACGCTACGCGTGTTTGCGATGTGCTACGTGCAATTCGTGTAGTGCGAAGTAGCGCAAACTTCGCAAACTACGCTAGCGTAGTGCTTTGCCCAGGCTTAGAAATGATCCAACATGGTTATTGCCTGGAGCTTACCAACAATCCTCCAAACATTCCACCACGCTCTCACAAAATGCCACCAGAACATTTACACCTACTAGAACAAGAAGTCCAATCTATTTTGTCCAAAGGAACCATAGAGCCTGTACCGTTAAAATATCAAGGGACAGGCCTGTACTCCCTGTATTTTCTAGTTCCCAAAAAGGATGGCTCCTTGAGACCTATTCTAGACCTTAGAGAACTAAACATCTACATACTATCAGAGCATTTCCACATGGTGACACTTCAACAAGTGCTCCCACTTCTACAGCAGGGTGATTTTATGTCTGCTCTAGACTTAAAGTACACATGTTTCCACATTCCAATTCCTCCCGCTCATCGGAAATATCTCAGATTCATGATAGCGGGTCATCATTACCAATTCAAAGTACTACCATTTGGAGTGGCCACTACTCCCATGGTATTTACCAAATGCCTGGCAGTAGACTGAGCCAATCTGAGAAGAAAACGCATCCACGTCTTCCCATACCTGGACGACTGGCTCATCAAAACCACCATTCACTTACTTCAACAACTAGGGTTTACAAAGAATGTGTTGAAGTCTCATCTACAGCCTTCCAACACACAAACCGATCTTGGAGCCACGGTAGACGCACCAAAAGCTCTAGCCTCCTTCAATACAGCCAGGATTCACAATATTCAGTCCCTTCTCACTCAGTTTCAGCCCAACCAATCGTTACCAGCAAGAGTTTTCATGCAACTGCTAGGGATGATGGTTTCTTGCATTGTATTTGTTCCCCACGCAAGCCTTCACATGCGTCCCCTTCAAGAATGCTTAGCAAGTCAGTGGAAGTAGTCGCACGGACAGTTGACCGATCTAGTGTTGGTAGATGGCTGCACACATCGCCCTGTGCAGTGGTGGAACTCACAGAATATTATCCAAAGGGCGGCCCTTTCTCGACCCTGTTCCACAGACAGTGCTAACAGCGGACTAATCGCTCACAAATTGGTGTTCACCTACAAAGTCTCACAATCCAAGGATTATTGAGTCTGAAGTACAAGAGTCTCCATCTAAGTTACTTGGAGCTACTAGCGGTGTTTTTAGCGCTCAAAGCCTTTCAAATTCACCTACTAGACAAAGCTGTCCTTGTCCGCACAGACAACATGACAGCTGTGTACTATTTACAGAAACGGGGGGCACACTCTCTCCAACTGTCACGCCTAGCATAAGCCATTTGGAAATGGGCTATACATCCCAAAATGTATCTCCTGACAGAACATCTTCCAGGAGTAAACAATCAGATTGCAGACCTTCTCAGCAGACAGAGACAGCAAATCCATGAGTGGAAACTTCATCCCCAGATTCTTTTTCCCTACTTTCAGGAATGGGGATTTCCTCACATCAACCTGTTTGCCACAGCTCAAATTGCAAAATACCCAAGCTTCACCTCCGGGTTCCCACACCCGCTCTCCAAATGCAATGCCCTATGGATGAACTAGTCGGGGATATTTGCTTACGCTTTCCGCCTCTCCCATTCATTCTGTTGGTAGATCGGAAGCTCGGACAAACATCCCTCAAACTGATTCTCATAGCTCGCACAAGGGCACATCAACCTTGGTTCACCACCCTCCTGAAGCTCTGAGCATGAACGGCACCAAAAACTGCACATCAACTCCAGTCTCCTCACTCAGAGCCATGCAGAAATCAGGCATCCCAGAGAACTCAACCTAGCGATTTGACTCCTGACTGTATGAATATCCTAAAGTAGGCTAGAAAACCTACTACTAGGGCATGTTATGCAGCAAAATGGAAACCGTTTGGTATCTACTATAACAATATCAATCCCCTTGATGCTTCAGTGCAAAACATCATCTGTTATCTCTTCCACTTAGAGCAATCTGGATTAGCCTACACACCCATTTGCTTGCATCTAGCAGCAGTAGCTGCATACTTACAAAACAGACACCACTTATCTCTATTCAGGGTACCAGTGATGAAGGCCTTTATGGAAGGACTAAAGAAAGTAATACCAAGGGGCCCACCTGTACCAGTATGGAACTTAAACAGTCATTACAAGGCTAATGGGTCTACCTTTTAAACCAATGCGCAGTTGTCAATTACAATTCCTCTCATTGAAGGTTGCTTTTCTTATTACAATCCCCTCCCTAAGGAGAATTGGTGAACTCCAGGCACTAACTAGACAAGAGCCTTTATTTCATCTTCAAAAGACAAATTAGTTCTTCGAACCAATCCCAAAGTTCTTCCCAAAGTAGTTTCTGCTTTTCATATCAATCAATCAGTCTGAAGTTCTCTCCTCTACCTGATTCTGTAGCAGAATGAGCTCTACACACTAGATGTTAGAAGAGCTCTGCTATATTATGTGGAAAGAACAAAAGATTGTTGTAAGTCAGAACAGCTTTTTGTTGCTTTTTCGCCACCACACAAAGGCAATCACATATCTAAATCGGACATTGCAAGATGGATAGTGAAATGTATCCAAACAAGTTATATGAAAACGAAAAGAACCTTAACAGTACCCCCTAGAACACATTGCACCCACAAAATAAGGGCTACTATTGCCTCCTTAGGGGATATTCACTTAGCTGATATCTGTAAGGCAGCAACATGGTCTACACCGTACACATTCACCAAGCACTATTGTGTAGATGTGTTAGCGAGGCAACAACCCAATGTAGGCCAGGCGGTACTTAAAACACTTTTTCAAACCACTGCATCAGCTACAGGTTAGCCACCGCTTTGGGAGTGTACTGCTGTATAGTCTATGCAAAGCATGTGTTCTACAGCTCACATGCTTCGAACAGATAATGTTACTTACCCAGTAAGCATCTGTTCTTAGCATGTAGAGCTGTAGATTCACATGCGCCCACCCTCCTCCCCGGGTACCTATTCCTGTTGCAGTTTTCTTACTTTATATGCATACGCATTGACATCTCTATTCTACACTTAAACTCCATTCTCACCCTCTGTGGGAACAATGGAGACAATGACCATGTGTACTATCGGCGAAAGGAGGAGTCACCTACCTCGTGACTAGAAAGACTTATTCGAAGAAAAACAACTTGCAAACATCCGGAACCAACACTAGATGGCAGGAGTATGCAAAGCATGTGAATCTACAGCTCTACATGCCAAGAACAGATGCTTACTGGGTAAATATTATCCTTCTAGGTCAAAATGTAATTTTACAATTACAGTCCCGGTATATTGATGACTTGGAAACAAGCATACATTAGTGTTGAAAGTGTTTTTCTGCCTGTTGTCGATTGAACTATATTGTAGAAATAAAACTTGTTTGTTTTTAATGTGATTTTATTTTTGCATAAAAGGATGATAGGACTTTATTCTCTTTCTCAGTTGAAACACCACATGTAATGGAATGGCTTAAAACCATGAAGATGGTTTGAATTTGATTGTCTCTTACTAAAATATTTTTAGTAGATAACGGAATAACAACATATTGAACTTATGGAATAATAAGCCCACTGGGGCATGATGACCTGATACATTAGTCCATATTAAATGCATAATAGGTTAATTTGGAGACCACAACACAGCCAAAGCGGATATATGCCAGATCAGGCAGAATGTTCCTCTCCTTGATGAATTTAGAGACGGTCAAGGGGAAATGTCCCAAAGAGCAATATATATCCAGGATGTATATGTGTATGTGTGTGTGTGGCTAGATAAATTGACACAGGGCTCCTACAACTTCTTTCATCGTGACCATGCCAAGTGCTTCAAATGTAGCCTTCTAATCAAGCTGGGGGGATGGGGTTGAAGCCTTTCAGGTGGTTTTGTGTACCTTTGAAAAGTTCACGCTTTTCGTTCTTCTGAGTTTATACCGTTCGGTGCTCATGACTGAATGGTTCCGTCGTGAGCACCAGTGCTCCTGTGCGTTTGTGGTCCTCGTGGTGGGGAAGAGCTTCCCCAACCTCCAGATGCCCTTCACACATTTTCAGTCTAATGACGATCGCGTGCATGGCGCGCTGTAGTCGTTAGACTGAAAACAAAACTGAAACATAGTTTCAGTTTGAATATTTCAGTGCCCGTGGGGATATCCCTCCCCCCCCCCCCCCCCCCCACCCCCTCCAGCACCGAAACACTTAGGAGAGGTATCGTTGGAAAGGGGAGGATCTCCCCTTTTCAATGGTACCCTTCCCTAGTGGATCCCTGCTTGTGGATCACCCCAGGACGGCGATCCCCAAGCAGGGATCCACCCAATAGCCACCAGGGACGGGGGAGCGGACCCTTGGGCAAGGGCCTTTGCTCCCCCCCCCCCCCCCCATTTAATTTCCCCAGACAGCCTTTCTGCCCGCCCCGGAAGGGGGGGGGGGACGCAGAAAGTACCCTAGACGCCAGGGATTTGTTTTTACGTGCCAGGGGTGGGGGCTGCCCAGAATGGGCACGCCAAAGCCCCCACCCTACCCCCCAAAAAAAGAATAAGACTTTCTGCCCCCCCCCCCCGGAGGCAGATGGGAGCAATAGCCCCTGATCTGCCCCCCCCCCCTGGGGTGGCAGAAAGCCCACTAGGCCCCAAGGATTTTTTATGTGTGTGTATGTATGTATATATGTATATATGTGTGTATATATATATATATATTCACTGAAAAAACCATGGGTTTCACACACGTTATAGTTAGGAATTAGCATTTAAAAAACCTTGAAAATTCAATGAAAAAACCAAAGGTTTCACACATGTTATAGTTAGCTGGACATTTCACTCGTAAAAAACCATTGAAATTCCCCCGTTATAGTTAGTTCAGCTAACTATAACTCGCGCGCCCGCAATGCACTGCTGATGACGTCACATATTACATCACTCATGACATGGTCAGTGACATCACTCATGACATCACTGATGACATCTCAAATGACATCACTGATGACATCACTGATGACATCATCCAGTGAATGTGTGTTTTTCTGAAAATTAAATATGTTTTATATATGTATATCTCAAGGTCGATGGAAGAATAAATGGGTATATAAGTGTCTAAATGGATGATTTGTTTTTGAAAAATTGATTGTGTAACTGACTGATTAAGTGTATCATAGTGAATACATGGCTTAGTGAGTAATGTTTAAATATGTAAATATCTGTATCAGTCTCTCACTTTGTGTATAAGTGGCTGCATGGGTTGGTGAGTAGCTACATGGGTGTCTATATAGGTTATTAGTTGGTTTTTTGAGTATCAGTCTGAGTGTCTGCATGGTTCGGTGGGGGGTATTACGTAGTGCATAGGTGCATGAATGAGTGACTCACTGTTTGTATGTGTTGAACACAGCATGTGTGCAGGACTGTATGGGTGGATGAGTGTGTGTATGGGTGTGTTAGTGAGTGAATGACTGTCTCAATAGTGTCTTTATGAGTAACTACATATGTTTTAAACTAGTATATGTGACTATTGGTGTATATATGTGAGTATATGTGAGAGTGAGAGATTGAAAGAGTTCCTGTATGAATAAGTATGTGTTTCTATAAGTGATTGTTTAAAAGACTAAGTATGTGTAAGTTTCCGTAGAAGTAAGTGTGGTGGTGTGTGTATAACTGTATATGCAAGTAAATGTATGTTTGATTCTTTATTAGCATGAGTGACTATGTGTGTGAGTAACTCTATGGATGAGTGGCATTGTGTAACAGGATGTATAGGTGCATGAGTACATATGATGAGTGAGTACATGTATGAGTGACTGTATAGGACTGTTGGTGAATGAGTGGATGTGTATGTGGATCTTAGAATTACTGAAGAGGTTGTTGTAACTGGTATTGGTATGTCCATTGTTTTGAAAATTTTAGTCTCTATTTTTGAATGTGTGTATCAAAGGTTATATTAGGGTGAGAGGAGGTCTGCCACTCTATCACAAGGATGATGTAATCAGTGATGTCATCAGTGATGTCATTTGAGATGTCATCAGTGATGTCATGAGTGATGTCACTGACCATGTCATGAGTGATGTAATATGTGACGTCATCAGCAGTGCATTGCGGGCGCGCGAGTTATAGTTAGCTGAACTAACTATAACGGGGGAATTTCAATGGTTTTTTACGAGTGAAATGTCCAGCTAACTATAACATGTGTGAAACCTTTGGTTTTTTCATTGAATTTTCAAGGTTTTTTAAATGCTAATTCCTAACTATAACGTGTGTGAAACCCATGGTTTTTTCAGTGAATTTGCAAGGTTTTTTAAATGCTAATTTCTAACTATGCCTACAGAGATAGGACATGTGAAGAAAGAAGAAAAAATGCACAGAAAGAAACAAAAGAAGTGCAGAAAGAAGCAACAGAAGTCCTCAAATACGAAGATAAGTGCAGGAAGAAGGATAACGTGCAGAAAGAACAAAAAGAAGAGCAGAAAGAAGCCTTGTTGCAAAATCATCCTGTACCCTCAACTTTTTCAGACGGATACTGGTGGTAACTGAGTCTGACTAGCCAGTCCTAGAGCCAGTGCTATGTTAAAAGACACTTAGAATACAGTGAAAACACCTACATACACTAGGGAACATTATGCGTTGGGGTCCCCCTGTGATTAGCATGACATCCTCTGTAAGCCCCTAGTACATAATAGGGCATGGGGATTAAAACTACCTCTTAAAACAGGCCACAGGGCGTTTTTGCACACGTTAACTCAGGCCCCGTCCCCTCCCTTCACCACTGTGTAAACACGCCCTGTGTCCATTTTTAGTTGGGAGATTAAGTTCATTTGAATCCTGAGGGTCCCTAGGGTCCAACTAGCCCACTAGGTACCTCCAGTAAATGCCACAGAGCTGTGTTGCAGAGAGGTGTAAAAAGTGGCACGGCCTGGACCACCTCCTTGCAATGCAGCTCAGTGGCGCTTACTGGAAGCACTTGGTGGGCTAGTTAGCCCCCAGGGGCCCTCAGTATTGAAGGGAAATTATATCCCCAATTTAAAACATGCCATAGTGCGTGTTTGCACACGTCACCTCAGGCCCCGTCCCCTCCCTTCACCACTGTGTAAACGCGCCCTGTGGCTGTTCTAAGTTGAGAGATTAAGTCCCCTTGAATCCTAAGGGTCCCTAGGGTCAAACTAGACCACTAGGTACCTCCAGTAAGCGCCACAGAGCTGCGTTGCAGAGAGGTGTAAAAAGGGGCTTGGCCTCAGAACACCTGTCTGCAGCGCAGCTCCCTGGCGCATACTGGAGATGCCTGTTGGGGGCGCGTTTGCAGATTGCTGCACGGAGGGGGCATGGCCTCCGGCACGATGCCAGTCTTTTATTTATTTTAATTTTTTAAGAAGGGGGGCTGTGTGGTTCCCCTTCTTATTCTAATTTATTGGCCCTGATGACCCCATCCCCCAGGGCCTGTCTCCTAATTATATTTTTTTGACCCCAATCCCTAGGGCCGGCCACTGTTTTTTATTATTTTAAAAAA
Source organism: Triturus cristatus (assembly GCF_964204655.1). Classification (NCBI taxonomy): domain Eukaryota; kingdom Metazoa; phylum Chordata; class Amphibia; order Caudata; family Salamandridae; genus Triturus; species Triturus cristatus. The sequence goes on from NC_140594.1 coordinate 111,826,378, forward strand.
ATATTTATTTATAGACACACCTAGGACATGCTGGACAAACCGTACGTACCTATCACCATGACGATTTGCGGGATATTCATTAAAAGGCGACTATGCATGCAATGAATCCACGTGGAATGTATTTACACTACTAGTGAAGCTCTGACATGTCTGATGCCCTACCGTGCCTAATCACGGTAGACACCCTTGTCGTTTATTTATACAAACATGGGTAGCTATTGACGGGCACATTTATTACACATGCACACCAAGCCATTCAAAGGGGATTCAACAAAAATTCGACCAAAACTATGCAAGAAACCCCCCTCACGGTTAATAAAACACACATCCACTGCCGGATGTGTAATACTTTTTATTTTACTCTCTGGAAAGGGGATGAACATCACTTGAGAGTCACAGCGTGCTCCTGACAGAGCCCAATGCTGTGTTACACCCACCATTGCCTGCCGAGTGCCACACACCTCTTTGTTGTATTCCACTAGCTAGTGCATATGCTATGACACTCTCTAGCCCATGTGCACTGTAACACCACCCCGTGAATATGTCATGCCACACTTGTTTTCGCACGGGTTATATTGCCCCATCTAACGTGCCTTCCTCGATGCCTATGTTATAACGCACAGTGCTATGCCATACATATTACAATCTGCGATCCATATCTGTGTCACAGTGCATATGCAACGTTACACTCCCCAGCACATATTTTATATTACAACTTTAGAGACTAGTTAGGTTACACAACACTGCCCTGTGCATATTACACTCCAAGGCGCATATCGCATAGCACGCGCTAGTGCCTGTGCTATCTCGCGCTCTCCAATGAATCTGTCATTGCGCACAATGTATTGCATATTATATTTCACGCCCGGTTCATCTTATATCACACTTTTTGGTGCATAGTTTATACCATACACTATATCTAGTTTTCATTTTCAATCGTGCTCTCAGGACTATGTTCTATATAACACTGTGTTCACCTACCCTTTTCACGGGCATTACATTTTGCGATAGGGGGTGGAGGGTCAGGGGGTGTTTCTGCCAAGTGAGCCCGGAGTCACAGTCACAAACGTCCTCTTCTTCCTGAATAAAAGTGAGATTATGCTGCATACTTGTTCATATTTTAAGTAGTTCGCACAGACTCAATGTTTTAAAAACAATAAAGTTCCTAATACCCGCCTTCTCTGAACAGTTAGCTTGCTGCCCCATCCCCCTCCTCCCTATCCTCTGTTGTGTGAATCCATGGAATAGCCTCCTCCCTCCTGCCATGCATGGTCTGATGTGCTGCCACTGCCCTCAATTTAGTATGATGTACCAGTCCACTCCTCCTGCCCTCCATTGCCCAATTCTATGCCCCATCATTGACCTCCTGCTTAAACTCTGTGCTTAGCTTGCTGCCCCTATTCTCCTTCCCCCTGCCCTCCGATGTCTTTGTGCATGCCCCTGCTCCATCCTTTTTGCCCACCATGTCCCATGGACCTGCCACTCCTATCTACTCTGAGTGTTCTGTTTAGCTGCCACTCCCCTCCCACCTGCCTAGCATTGTCAGATGACTGTAACCTGTCCCTGCCACCTCCACCCTGCCTGTCCACATGCCATGCCCCTATCCTCTTCCTCCTGTCCTACATGGTCCATTGTACTGCCACACCCTTCTGCCCTCCCTGGTCTGTTGTGCTGCAACTGCTCCTCCTGTGTGCCCCGTGTGGTCTGTTGTGAGGTCCCTTCCCCTGAACTTTCTTGTCTGTGCACAGGTCCTGACCCTCCCTTCTATCCTCCATCGTCCTTTGTGCATGCCCCTGCACCCTCCTTCTTGCCCATCATAGCCATTGGTCTTCTGTGCTGCCATGGCCCCTCCCACCTTCCCTGTGTGGTCAGTTAGCTGCCCCTGACCCCCTCCCACCTTCCCTCCATGGTCTGTGTGTATGCCATCACAGTCTCACTGTTGCTCTTCATGGTGTGTCTTGCTTCTAGTGCCCATCCTGCCTGACCTCCATGGCTATCTTGCTGCTCCTGCCCTGCCCCCTTGCCCCCAGCCCTCTGTTTACATGTGAAGACCCCTACTCCCTCCCTCCTGGCTTGTCTGTTCCATTGTAATGCCCCTGATCCGTCCCTACTGCCCTTTATGGTCTGTAATGCTGCAGCTTTCTCTCCTGTCTGTCCATTATGGTCAGCTAGCTACCATTGCCTCTTGCCCCTCTGTTCTCTGTTGTCCATGTGCATGGTCCTGTCCCCTCCCTCTTGCTTTCTATGGATTGTTGTGCTGCACTCCCGTCCTGCATGCCCTGTGTGGTGTATTGTGCTGCTGCAAACCCTGATGCCTGTCCTGCAGGGTCAGTTTGGTGAACCTCTCCATGCCCCTCTTGTCCTCTGTTATCCAAGTCCATGTCCCTATCCCATTTCCTTCCATGATCCAATGTACCATACTTGCGAACATTTTGAACTTGGTAAGAGGGAGATTTTGAAAAAAAACTGGGGTATTGATTTTCCCCTTTGAGTTACATTGAAAAAGAGGATATTGTAGACAGGAGACAGATCAAATAAAGCCCATTTGAGCTTAAAAACATTGGACGTTTCCTGGCTGAATCGGGTCTGTTGGCATGTATGGTTGTACTACCATTGCCTCTTTCTTCTGCCCACAATGGTCTATTACATTGCCACAGCCTTGAAGGAGGGTAGATTTTGTATCACAGGGGGCCCCTGGCCCGTTCTGTCCACACCTGAAGTATGAGACCCTTGTCCTTGCCCTGCCAGCCGCATTTGTAGGCCGTATTAAATTGACCAGCGGGTCCTGTGTTGCTATATAATTATCCTGAGACATCCTTGCCACTCAGCCAGCATAAAACCCCTGTGTAGGCCCTTCTGTTCAATATGTAGGCCTCTTTATTAAATTGACCATAGCTCTGCAATTTTAGTGTATAGCAGTCTGAAGGCAGGTCTGCGAGGCCTTCTGCTCCAAACTAGTAGCCCCCACCCTACCCGAGTGCTCCGTGCTCGGTATCAAAGTTCAACATCCCACTGAAGCTGTCGACATACAGTAGGCTGCATCCTGGACTGGTACTTGCTTCCTGGGCAGGTTTCCCGCTTTTAAGGAAGTGGCAACCGCAGAGCATCAAGTTAGGAGAACTGAGGAGATTTTGTACATGAATATATTGAATTCCCGTACAATACCCATTATTTTCTGCTTGCTCTATGGAACTTACGATAAGCGATTGGCCTGAGAGACTGACCTTTTCACCCAGTCCATTGTCAGCATTAAGTGGGTAAATGACGAAATGTCTGGTAAAATCTGCAGACGAAGCTTTTGGGTAGCATACGTAGGTAGATGTAGCGTGCAAAGAAGCCCACAAAATGATATAAAAAGGGAGCACCCACAGATATCGACGGACTACCTCGCCGTCTGTATGTAGGTTAACAGGCTGTGCAGGTTTTCCCCAAGAGCTGGGAGCTCTTGTCTTCCTTTGCTTAAAATGTCTTGCTCTGCTTTGCTTGAAGTATCTTATTCTATTTTACCTATATGAAATGTCATGTTATGTTTAACCATTGTTCTCTTTACTTTTGCATTTAAAAGATTTTGTATTGTAATTGCAGGAATGCTTGCTCTAAGAGTAAACGTGAGTGTTCCTAGGTAACATTTTCCTTGGTGTAACTTGTTTCTCATGATGCATTTATAGATGTGTTTTCTCTCTCTCTCTGTCAGTACATTAATTAAGATACAGAGAATATCATGACAGCTGTATGATTATCTGGATTCTGTATTTTGTACTTTATGTCTCTATTCTGCGGTTTCTTTGAAGTTGTATCTTCTCATTAAACTGCCATTGTATTCTGCCACCAATTCCATGTCTCATATGTCTGTTTTCTTCATTTTTGGAGCAAGCGTTCCTAGGCACCCCGGCTCAAATTAAGGTGCCCCTTTTGTCCCTGACTCACTCTCCTGCTCAGTTCTGTGGTGGCTCCCGGGGCTCTGGGGACCGCCTCTAGCTTCCTTGACCCGTAATAGATCTTCCCTCCAACAGCCTCTCTTGCAAGTCCTGTATTGTTGGTTTGTTGCCCCTGCCCCCCTTTCCACTGCCCTCCATAGTCTGTTGTGCTTCCACGGCCCTTCCTGCCTGCTCAGTGTGGTTAAATTGTTGCCTTTGCACTCTCCTACCTGCCTTCAATTTTCAGAGTCCGTGCCCCTGGCCTTTGCCTCTCAACAGTATCCCAATGAACAACTAGATTGCTAACATTCTATATTTATTACAAAAGTGTGGAACGCCTGACATCATCTTGATGTAATCAAAACTGTAATACCTAGAGCATTTCCTTTAGAAATTACATATATGAGAGGGTCTTATTGGCATCAAAATTATGGTTAGTGCTCTAAAAGACTAAAATAAGGACATTTTGTCTGAGTTTTCAAATAGCGACAAAGCACTTTTAAATTATTTGTTATCTTTATGTTTTTTTTATCCAGTTGACCACTTGATTAAATGTTGCACTTAGGGGAGAGGATGTGGTGTTACTTCCAGAACTGCAGACTTTGCAACTGGGGAACCAGGTTGAAGTTTCTGCTTCAGCTCGACATTCTGTGATTCTGGTCAAATCACTTAGTCTCCCCATGTCTACAACCAAAATGAATTTGTGCTTGTGTGATGTAACCAATGCTCATGTAAAGCACTCCAATACCTGACAAGTCTGCACTATATAACACTGCAAAAACACTAAATAATAAGTGTTTTGCACACTTCTGTCATTGGGCTATATTTGGGCTACATCTGGGTGATTTTGGGCTACATTTGGGCTCTTTTGTCTCCGGTGGCCATCTTGGGAGATTTATTTGTTATGAAGTTTCCTAATTTCCTCATGTACTGCAGTCTCCTCAGTAGGAAATGCTTTCAGTTTTTTACGTTGATTCCATCATGAAGGTATTCAGATATGTCACACATTTGCCATAAATTCTGAATGTTAGCACTCTAGTTGCTCATTAGATCACTGTAGTAAAACTACTGTTCGCCATGGAAGTCTGCTCCTGGTATTAAAAGTGCATGTTTCAGTCTGCATGTCAGAATTTTTTAATGAAATAGAAGAGGATTTGAGAAGTCACTCAAAATGTGCCCTCATTTTCTTTCTTCAGCATTAATGATAATTTCTATGGCAAAATGAACCCCCTCATTGTGTTCCTTTTTAAATTAAATGTTTTAAGTGTTACCAGTTTATTCCAATCAAGATGGCTTCAGGTGTGCCATACTTTTGTCATAATGAAGACAGTAAGCGCTCTAGTTGTTTTTAAGAACACTCTGGGACATTCTGTCATTGGGCTATACTTGGGCTACATCTGGGTGATATTTGGGCTACATTTGGGCTCTTTTGTCTCTGGTGGCCATCTTGGGAGACTTATTTGTTATGAAGTTTCCTAATTTCCTCATTTACTGCAGTCTCCTCATAGGTAGGACTGTTAGCGCTCTAGTAGTTCTTTGGAACACTCTGGGAAGCTGCAGTAGAACACAAAGGAATCAACTGACAGTCTCTGCCCTTGTTGGATGTACATGTTTTACTGAGAATGTCAGACTTCATTCTCACATGACTGAGAAAGATAATGTGAATTTACAGAAAATAAGCTCTCTGTTTAGTTTATAGATCACCTTCCAAACCTCTGTGGTAAAAGCATGAGAAAATATTTTTCTCTCAATCATGATATCCCAGCAGAAGGCTTTTTCACATGGTGAAATCACCTTAGAACATACCACAATTCCTAAAATGAGTATGGTACCATCAACAAATGATTTATAATGTAACTAAAGTCTTAAAACCTTCTATTAACTGCAATGCTTTTTAATGAGGTGCTATCATGTATATTGGTCCCAAGATGGCTGCCAACACTTCTTGGATGAAGTGCTGACAGCCAATCAGATCTCAGGATGAGATGTGTGGTTAGGCTCCGCCCACATATATATATGCTTTTAAATGCTATTTTCTCAGGAAATACTGAACAGATTTACACCAGACCTGCAAAAGGCACTTCCTTGACCTTATGGCTACCTCTCTGCCAAATTTCAAGTAATTCTGTTCAGCCGTTCGGGCTGTAGCTGTGTCTAAAGGTCCTATGGAAAAATGCATGGGAAAAATGCGTTTTGGGACCCCCCTTTTATCTCAGCCCCCGCTTGACGAATCCCCCCGAGACTTTCAGGGTAGGAGCGGAGCGTATCGCCCCACCTATTTTGAAAAATTCGCGAGGATTCGTCGACCGGCGCCAAAGTTATTCAAAATAGAATGTTGCGGATTTCCTATGGAAACGTGGTCCTAACTATAACTACCTACTGGCGACCGCCAGTAGGTAATATATATATATATATATATATATATATATATATATATATATATATACACATACACACACGTAGAGGTGGGGGCTGTCCAGAATGGGCATTCAAATACCCCCACCCAAAAGAAAAAATGCTACAGTCTTTCTGCCCCTCCTGGGAGGCAGATGGTGCACACAAAACCAACTAGGTACCAGGGATTTTTATTTTTCCAAAATTCAGGGCGGGGGTTGCCCAGAATGGGCATGCCAATGCCCCCACCCCCACAAAAAAATGCCAGTCTTTCTGCCACCCCCTCAGGAGGCAGATAGGGACAGTAGCCCCTGATCTGCCATAGTTTGCAGGGGATTCTGGGTAGGGAAATGTTGGGGGACCCACTTGCTGGACACCCCCGGGTGTCTAGTTTTCAGAAATGTGTGGGTTTGGTAGGTTTCCCTAGATGGCTGCCGATCACGGGGCCAAAAACTCATGGGACCACCTTGAAAAATCAGGTTGTTTTGTGATAGGTAATTTTGATGGCACCTCAATAGGTTTTGGGTCCTTGCCTGTCGTGGGTACTTGACCCACCCACACAAGTGAGGTACCATTTTTCTCGGAAGAGTTTGGGGAATGCGGGGTGGGTGGAATTTTGTGGATCCACGCAGATTCCAGAACTTTCCACCAGAGAAATATGAGGAAAATGTTTTTTTTTTTCTTTTTGTTTTACAAATTTTGAGGTTTGCAAGGGATTCTGGCTAACAGAACCTGGTGAGACCCAGACAAGTCACCCCATCCAGGATTCCCTTGGGTGTCTAGTTTTCAAAAATGTATAGGTTTGCCTAGGTGCTGGCAGACCTAGGGTTTAAAATCTACAGCTGGGCACTTTGCAAAAAAAGGGTCAGTTTTCACTGTAAAATAAAGTGTGTCCACATTGCGTTTTGAGCAGTTTCCTGTCGCGGGCACTAGGTCTACCCACACAAGTAGGGAGAGGAGTTGGCCTAACGGCTAGGGCGGCCGACCTCGAATCTGGGGAACTGGGTTCGAGTCTCTGCAATGACGCTGAACATCATGTGATTCTGGGAAAATCACTTAATCTCCCCGTGCCTAACAAAAATAAATGTGACCTCATGTAATGCAACTGGTGCTATGTAAAACGTTCTGATACACGATTCGGATCAAGTTCGCGCTATATAAAACTTTGTAGAAATAAATAAAGTGAGGTACTATTTTTATTGGGAAACGTAGGGTAACAGAATTGTAGAGCAACTGTTATTACCTATTGACTTTAGATGCATTTCTGCCTTCCAAATGAAAGACAATGTGTAAAAAAGGTCATTTTGAAAAATGACCTATAATTCTCATGCTTGTAGGGGTACTCACAATTTGCAAATATCTACTGTTTGTAAACTCTATATTTTAATCCAATTTCAGAAATACCTAGGTGTCTCCCATAACGATTTTTCCATGTATATATTTTCCCAAATTAATTGCTATATACCCAGTACATAATAAAAAAACATTACAAGATGCTGCTCAGTTTTTGGCTCTGGGTTAATCGGGTTCTTGGTGAACCCACAAGTCCTATATAAACCCACAACCAGAAAGGTCCAGCGGATGTAACGGTATATTGCTCTTAAACAGCTGTCATAATTAGAAGAAGTTACAGGTGAAAACGTTGACACAAATGGGTGTTTTTTTCAACTAATTTAAAAAAAATCCTATATTAAACGGTTAGTTTCTATAAAGAAACCTTGAAGGAACTACAAAAATGACCCCTTGCTGAATTCATAATTTTGTCTACGTTTCCAAAATGTATAGCTTTCCAGGATCCATTATTGCTTTCATACCCATTTCTACCATTAACTGGCAGGAGGTTGAAAGCACAAAAAATAGCACAAAATAGGCTATGTCCCAGAAAAATGCCAAAACTGTCTTAAAAAAAAAAAATGTGGTTTTCTGACAAAAGTCTGCTTGTCCTTGAAAGCTGGGAAGATGGTGATTTCAGCACCACAACCCCTTTTTTGATATCATTCGCAGGGGAAAAAACAGACGCTTTCATCTGTAGCCCTTTATCCCACTTTTCCCCGCTTTTCCCCCAAAAAACAAAATGTAGCTGTATTTTGGCTAATTTCTGGGCTCCTTCCAGGAGAATCCACAAACCCTAGGTACCTTTAGAATCCCATTATTTTGGAAGAAAAGGACGCATATTTGGCGTGGATACCTTATGTGGTCAAAAAGTTATAGGGGCCTAAGCGTGAACTACCCCAAATAGCCAAAAAAGGGCTTAGCTCAGGGGTGGGAAAAGGCCTAGCAGCGAAGGGGTTAAAGGGATTGATGCTAAGTGGTTTGGAAGTGCCCCTCCTTTCAGACAAAACAACTAGTCCTCCAAGTCACCTCCTCACTGTACTTTTTATAGACTGAGAACATTTGTTTATTGGAGCCAGAGTATGTGGGATAGGGTGTATGTCTTACAGGGTGGCATGCACCCTCTCTCCTAGAAAGTTTACACAAGCTATGTTCTGGTGCCTGGTCTGCAATTTGGGGATATATCACTGCTCATTTTATCTGCTAGAGACATCTATCCACAGTTTACTTACCTTTTTTTAATTGTTTTACATTTTTATTTATCAGTTTTCACACATAGAACGTGCAGTTTTGTAGCGTGAATCCTTTTCTGGATTCACATACTGTGCATTATTCCGCCATCTATTGGTTGGGTCCGGAATTGTAGCTTTATTTTTTTTTCCGGTCTCTGTCTACCATCATTTAGTGCCATGCACGTCCCATGTGTGACGTCAGACGGTATCCTGGACGTTGATGTGTATGGTGGCCATCTTCAGATTCTTTTTTCTGCCATTGGGTCTGGAAGCAAGACAGGAAGCCCGAAGAAAGTTTCGATTTCCCCCCAAAAACTTCGAAAAAGAAGATTGCCGAGAAATATCACTCATCAACGTCGTAACCGGTGGCAGGAGCAGAGCTTCGGTTGATCACCAGAGGAGCACTCCGGTCCACAAATGGCAAGGTAGGGGTCATGGAGAATACCCCCTTCAAGTTCTGCCCCAAGTGCCCCCACAAGTACTCTCAACGTGACCGACACGACGTCTTCAACCTTTGCCTGTTTGAAGATCATCAAGACAAGGACTGTGAGGCCTGTGCAGCGTTCCTGCCAACTACGCTGAGGATACGCCAAAATCAAAGACCGGCCCATTACGCCACAATGTCGCAAACAAAACTTCTCTGAGGGACCTGGGTTTCTCTAGCGATGAGGAAGAACATGGAGCACCAGTGGAGTCGACGTACGAGGGATCAGACATCGAGATTCTACAAGGGGACTCTGAAAAAATCCATGCCGAGAAGACGACAAAGGATCCAAAAAAGAAGACTGAGAAGGTAAGACACCATAAAGATCCGATGGAAACGAAGGGCAACTAAAATAAGCCACAGCCAGAAGGAGAGCAAATACCGTATCCAACACCAGGCCACCGCCAGAAAAAGAAAGTAAAAGAATGGATATGGTGGGGAGAATGATGGAAAAGGAGGCAGTAACACAGTGCGCATTGCTAGCTCAAATGCCCTACTAAATAGATATGGACACCAACAGTGGGATGAGATTGAGGAGTCTTTGAACAAGCTCCCTGAGGAGGACAAGAAGAGGGCAATAGCTATGGTTCACCTGTGGCACCAGCTCCATTCTTATACCCAACAAGCCGGATTGCTGCCGATTCCAGCGCCGACAGAACCCTTAGGTTTTAGGTCACTTCCTCAGCCCTATTCTAAAGGGCTAGGAAGGGAGGATGATCGGGAGGGGTCACTGGAACCTTTAAAAGACCAGCCTTATGAAATGGACTGGTATGAGGCCAGTGGAGTGGATACTTCTCCAGATTCTGGCCTGCTTTCTCCCCCCCCCTACCATGGCTACAGAGGAGGGAGCGTCATACTCTAAGGTGGTGCTAAAGACAGCTGAGGTCCTTTGCCTTCAGCTTCTTTCCGTGGCGGTCAAGACTAACATCTTGAAGGAGGTCCTACAGCCTTCTCCTTGGAACACTTGCTGCCTTTCAACAAGGCCTTAACTGATGTCCTGCTGGTGACCTGGTCCAAGGCTAGCACATGGGCTCCTGTGAATAGGACAATCGCCAGCAGCCATTACCCTGCACCGGGTGACCCAAATTTCCTCACCAAACACCCTAACTCAGAGAGCTTGGTGATCCAAGCCTTTACCTCCCAAGGCGCATTCCCTTCCACACCCCTGGCTAGGGAATCTAAGAGGCTGGGTAGTTGGGGCAAGAAAATATTTTCTTTCACCAGCCTTGTATTGCAGTCTGTGAACACCGTATGCTTATTAGGCCGTTACTCCCACACTTTGTGGGAAACGGTTGTGTAGTGCTGCCGTAGGTCCCGGAGGAGCCCCGGCAATCCTCTGGCAAGCAGTATCAGACAGGAGAGAAGTGGCAACGTTGACCATTCGTTGTAGTCTCAACATGACCAACTCGCTGGGCAGAGCGATTTCATCAACGGTGGCTGTTCTACACCACGCCTGGTCAAGGACTTATGGCTTTTCAGGGGATGTCCAGGCCTCTGTCATGGTCATGCCCTTTGATGGCACCCGTCTCTTCGGAGGCGAAGCAGACCTGGCACAGGAGCACTTTAAGAAATTGCGGGCGACGGCCAAGTCCTTGGGCCTCTCAGTGGCCAATCGCCCCCAATCTGCCTTTCACCCCTTTCATGGCTACGTAAGGGGCTTTAAGCTGTGCCATCCATACTCCTGCCACAAGGTTGCGCAAGTTGAACAACCTCTGCGTGGTTGTGGGCTTGGCTGGTTCTGACACTGTGGGTTGAACAACCGGAGGTCTGGTCAGGCTATCACCTCCACCACTGGCATAACATCACCTTGGACAGCTGGGTCCTTCAGATAGTCTGAAGGAGCTTCTCCTCCCCTTCGAGACTATCCTTCACTCCATGTCTCCAGCTTACGACCGGCTGACGGAGGATCACTGATTTTGCTTCAGAAGGAAGTCATGACTGTCTTGGCCCAGGGAGCTATAGAGAGGGCTCTGTTGCCATAAGTAGGCTGTGGTGGTTATTCCCACTACTTTCTGGTCTTGAAGAAGGTAAACAGCCTGCACCCTATCCTAGACCTGCAAGCACTTAACTACTTCTCAAAACGGAAAAATTCAAGATGCTCACTCAAGCTCAGGTCTTGTCTGCCCTGGGTCCAGGAGACTGGATATCAGCGTTTGACTTGCAGGACACCTATTTCCATGTTCCCGTCCTGCCTGCTTATCTGCGCTACCTGCGATTTACAGTAGGCCATGAGCACTTTGAATTCTCTGTGCTCCTCTTTGGCCTCACAAGTGTCCCCCAGGTGTTCACCAAGGTGATACCGGTGGTCGCAATTCATCTGCGCAGATCAGAGGTGCCAGTCTTCCCCTATTTTGACGACCGGATGTTGTATGCGAGCTTGCCCCATGGTGGTGTTTCCCACCTCCAGACTATGGCAAACCATCTGCATTTGCTGGGGTTCACTATCAGCTAGTCGAAATCACATCTGACTCCCTCGAAGATGCTCTCTTTCATCGGATCTGTTCAGGACACAGTGGAGTGTGAACACCAGGGTGGACAAACTCAGCTGTCTATACCTAGCGGATCATGAATGGCGTCTCCATCTGGAGGTGGCACAAGGCCCCTTTCAACAGTGGGGAGAGCCTTGGTTGGATCTGTTCACCTCCGCAGAGAACGTGCAAGTCAGCAGTTTTGCGTGCTGGAGTTTGCAACAGCTCGGACACTTTCATCTCATATGGAGCCCGGGCCTCCTATTCGCCTTTCCACCAATACCACTCCTCAATACCAGTGCTCAAGAAGATCAGGAACGACTGGGTCTAAGTCATTCTTGTGGTACCGGACAGGGCATAGAAAGTCTGGTATCCCGAGCTTGTCTGACTGAGCATCTGATCCTCCCATCAGGTAGGCCCTTTGGGAGGATCTTCTGTTGCAGCAGCAGGGGAGGGTCCTCCACCCGAACCTGTCAATTGTACGCCTTCTTGCATGGCGATTGAGTGGCGGCAGTTGATGGCATTCCACCTTCCTCTCAAAGTCTGTAATGTTATTTTGGTAGCCAGGCGTCCCTCTACCAAGACCATGTACACCTGCCGGTGACACAAAATTGTAAAATATTGTACAGAAAGGTCTATTGATTCTGCTTCCTTATCTCACGTTTTGCTTTTTATTTTGACCCTTGACCAGCAGGGCTCTTCACTGGGCACTCTGAGGTTACCTTTGGGTCCTGTCTGCCTTAATGAGGCTGCTGGACCAACCCTCTTTATTCAAATCTCCCATTGTAAATAGACTCCTTAAGTGACTTGTACACGTTAGTGGGACCTTAATTTGGTTCTTTCCTTCCTAATCTGCGCTCTATTGAAACCTCTGCACAATTGCCCCCTCTGGCTGCTTATCATAACAGCCTTTTTTTGTGGCAATTACATCTGCCAGGAGGGGGAGCCAATTGCAGGCTCCGTCATCCAAGTCTCCATCTTCCTTGATAGGTTGGTGCTTCACACTAGGGCCTCTTTTTTTACTGAAAGTAGTAACACCATTCCATGTGGTGTAATCTGTCACCTTGCCCACTTTCTACACTCCTCCACACCCCTCTAAAGAAGAATAGCGACTCCACAATCTGGACCCAAAAAGAGAGTTGTGATTCTACCTTGACCGCACTAAAGAGTTCGGGGGAGGGGGGTGGTGGGCATAGACCTACTCTTCGTGATGTACGTTGGATCAAAGAAAGGTTGTGCGTTGCACAAGAGGACTGTTTTGAGACGGGTCATTCTCTGCATCAATATTTTCTACACTCTGGCCAAAAGCAACCTCCTGAAGGCTTAAGAGCTCATTCGAAACAGCAAAGGCTGCTACCACGTTGTTGCAATGTGGAGTTCCAGTCCTCAACATTTGTCAGGCACCAATGTGGGCATCTGTAGGAAGCTGGCTCTGTATATGATATCACTAGGTGTTAATACCGTGCACAGGGGGTTCCCCAAAAGCAGCCTTAGGCCTAACACAGAGAAGTATAAGACATTTATTGCATATAATGATCAATAATAGACACACGACGCAAGAAGGAGATCCAGACCAATTTTATAAAATGATACTTTGTATTTTATTTTAAGTCCCAGGTCTTTGTAATAAGGTAAGTAAGTTTTTAATCAAATTTACTTTTCGCTTTAAAAAATCTACACTTTGAAACTTTTTCACACTGTCCAATTTCATCCTATGGGAAAATCAATATCACAGTTAAACATGTGAGTATTGAACTTACAATTTCAGTCTTCGGAGCCAAAAGTCAGCAAGGGCCAGGGGTCAGGTAAGTACCAAAACTGCACCGCCAGCGGCACATGGGTCAAAATCGGAGTTCGACCTAATGGAGACAGGGGGTGCTTGGAGCCACACTGCTTGCAGGCACATAAATTGGTTGTAGGGGCCAAGCTTTGGAGGTTAGATTAAGCACAGGGGTGGGGGGGGCCACAAACCAGCACCAAGCATGCGGCACAGGGGCGGCCGGGTGCAAATTCAACGTCCGGCACCCAGTGTTTTTCAATGAGGAATCTTTGGTTGGCAAAGAGGCTGCAGGTGTGCCACCAGCAGTTGCAGGAGGAAGACCATAGACAGAGGTAAGTTGGGATGTAGGGAGTTGCAGGGGCACGGTCTGTTCAGCTCACCAAGGCCCAGGGGCTTTGGGTGCAGGGGTGCCTTTGGACATCGGAATCTGCTTGCCAGAGCCGGTTGCGCTCAGGAGGAGCCTCTGGAGTCACACTGCAGGCTCCGTGGTGGAGAATTCACTGCACAGGTGAGACACTCAGGCCATTTGCGTCCGGTGCAGGGTGGGCAGGAGATGTGGATCCGCCTGGATTGGTTTCTTCTGGACAGGTCTGCTGTCCTCTGGAGATTGGAGTCTTTATTGAAGGCAACAGTCCTCCCTGAGTTTTGGAGGTCGTTGGTGCAAGACAGGTCGCAGGGTTTTCGCAGCTGGAGACAGGCCAGCAGGGCTGAGACCAAGCCAGTTGTCGTCTTCTGGCTTCTGCTGCAGGATGTCTTTATTCTTAAGTCTTCGTATATCTAGGGTCTAGTCTGGGGGAGCTACCTAAATACTAACACTGCCTGGCAACGTAGGTAAGGAGGGACCCTCTCCAGCTCTCAGGCCCTAGGTACCCAGGGTACCAGTTACTAGGGACTTACAGGGGGCAGAAGTACCAATTGGGAGTTTGTTTTAGGGAAGGAGCACTGGCACAGGGCACCTGGTTAGTAGGGACACTGTGCACTACATTTGAAACCACATCAAAACCAGGCAAGTAGTGGGGGCTAACCATGCAAATGAGGCACTTTCTCATAGCATCTCTGCTCTGTCCTGCAGGACTCCCTAGTCTAACCTTAACCTATCCACACCCCTCCCACCCCCCCTGCTGGGGATGGTATTGCTTGGGTATCTATTCAAAGGTAAGGAATGCTCTATTACTTACCGGTAACCTTCATTACTCCGGGTCCCGTTGTCCTCGTCCCATGCATTACATATTGGAGATGACCATCTCCACAACAGAAAAAAGACAGAAGAATGCTGTTACACTAACCCCGCCCCTCCCACAGGGAGTATATATACCGGCCCAACCCAGCATTCTCCCTGAACCACCAAGCCCCCAACAGGAAGGCCGGCCGGCCGGCCGTGAGGGAGGGCGGGGCGTATGAATGGGATGAGGACAACGGGACCCGGAGTAATGAAGATTACCGGTAAGTAAAAAGAGACCAGCACCAACCACGAAAGCCGACCAGCACCCAGCCCGGAAGGCGAAAGAGCCCATGGACACGCCAAGACGGAAAGCCAAGGCACCGGGGAAAGAAGGAAGAAAGGGTAACGGGAGGGAGCGCCGACCCAAAGAACACAGCCCCAGCAGAACACCCCAACAGCAAAGCCTGGGAGACCGGAGCAGGAAGCCACAGCCTGGACAAGCACACACCGATCACCCGAGAAGAGGCGCAACAGGCCCCAAACCGAACAGGTGGCCGACCAAACGATCCAGAGAACCCAAGACCTGAACAAGGGAACCACAAGGGAGCCAACTGCAGCAGCAGCGGACAAACCCAACCAAAGACCACCGAAAGAACAAGCCAGGCAGAGAGGAACCCAAACAGACCAGGCAGAAGGCAGGACCAACAACACACAGGCCAGCAAAGACCCGAGCCCAACAACCGGACTCCCCAGGGGCCCGGAAGAAACCGGAGAGGTCCACACACCACAGTCGGGAAACACCAAACCCCGAGGGGAAGGACTCCCAAAACCAGCCCAGCAACAGAAGCCAGGACGGAAGAACAGGCAAACCAAACCCCAAGGCCCAGCACACATCAGGGGAAGGAAGAAGCAGGGGAGAAACCCCACTGCAGAAACCGCAACAAAACACAAGCAGGCGAGAAGCCGAAGCCAAGCAAACAGCCCGACCATAAGGACCCGAAGGCCCAAAACACACTCGTGGAAAGCCAAAGAGGGGAGGACCCCAACAGAGCACAGGCAAGCAAAGGCCGGATGGGCACAGAGAACCCCTGCAAGGAAAACAGCGGAGCGAGCACGACCACAAACAACAAGGCAACCGCACAAAGACCTGGAACAGCAAGGGCCGAGAACACGGAAGACACCAGGCCCCAGCACCCGACAGGGGAACCGAAACTCGAAGAAGTCACAGAAGAGAAGAACCGCCAGCAGCCACAAGGACAAAACCAAAAGGCAGAGAGCAAGCAGCTCCGGGAACAGCACCACAGGCGAAGCCGGAAAGGACAACCACCCAAAGGAAGCCCCCAGCACCCGCAACACCCGGGCAGACCCCACAACCAGGAACGAACCAGGACCAACCTGGTCGAACCACAGGGAACAGAGGAGAGTAGGCTTAGGCAAGGAAGCAACGCAACAAGCCACCAGACCCCCTCAAAACAAGCTGCAGACCGCCAGAGGACCAGGGGACCAGCAGCCAGGCACGCCACCCGACTGACACAACCAGAGGCAGCAGGCAATCAGGAAAGACAGAAGTGGGAGACAGCCCAAAACAGGCCCAGCTAGAACCAAGAGGCCACAACGGCAGGAACACCCCACAAATGCAAGGACCAGAACCTGACCACAGAGGAACCAGCACAAGCGAGCAGGCGGACAACCTCGAGCAGACAGCACCAGCAGATCCAGGAGGACACCCCACCAGGATGCAACCAGGCACCCAATTGCCAACAGGGAGCGAAGGCAAACGGAGACCACAAGGAGGCACTGCCGGAGACAAAGCAGAGGCAGCCGCAAGCCCGCAACCTTGAGAGACCGGAAAACGGCGCCCAGAACAGGACCACGGGGAACAAAAAAACGAGGCCCAACCCCGGCTAAAGAAACGGGACCAGGCAGGGACAAGAACACGCTCCCCCCCCCCCCCTCCCCGGAAGCACAGCCGAGGCCAACAGCACCTGTGAAACCAGCCAGGCACCAAGCATGGCCCACTCAGCCCCAAAGACACAACCACCGCAGGAAGTGCACAGAGCGGGAAGGCCACCCGAAGGGAGCAGGGGCTGAACCTCACAACCAGCTGCGAAGCAGGACACAGGCAACAGACAGAGTATCCAGCAGACAGGGAGCCGCAGCAGGAGCTGCCACAGACCGAGCAGCACCACTGACAGAACCAGGAGCCAGGAAAGGCCAGACCAGAGGCGAAGGGTGCGAGCAGGACCCACCGAAGGAAACCAAAGGCAAAAGGCAAGCACAGGAGACAGAACCACAAGGGCAACTTCCGAGAAACCAGCGGAGAGCAGCAGCCTGGGAACACAAGGACCAAGCCAAGGAAACAACAGAAGCCAGGAACAGTGCAAGGAAAGTGCAAGAGCCCAGAATAACAAAGACAGCCGAACCCAGCACGGAAACGGCAGGCTGCTGAACAGAGCACCACCCAGCCAGGCCACACGAAGCAGCCCAAAGCCAGGGACAAGCCACCCACGCCACACAAAGCCAGAGCCAACACAAGGAAGGAAGAGAAAGGCTCCATGCACCCAGGAGTCCCCATGGTCCAACCCAGCCACCCCAGGCTGTACAGGACCCAAACCAGGAGCACACTCAGGGGGCAGCAGGGGAAGCACGCAGCAACAGAAGCCGTGGAGTGGAACCGCACAGGACACAGGACCAGACGCCAGGGCCCGAGCGAAGCACAATAAAACAGCCCATCGCAGGAACAGCGAGGCAAAGAAGGAACAGCCAGGAACCCCAAGAACCAGACCAGCCAAGGCACACCCAGCGAGCACAGCGGAACACCCCGACAGGGAGCGCTAGCAGGCAACAAACCAGCACCAAAACAGGGCAGCGACACCCGAAGACCAGGACAGGTACCAACGTGCGACACCAAAACGCAGCGCAGGACACATATTGGAAAAAAGAGATCATAAGGCAGAATGGACACTACCACTCCCAACAGAACCACACAGAGAGGTTTGCCTCAAAGAGGCGCAGAAGCAAAGGGGACAAAGTGGAAGAAACACGCAGCAGCGTACCAGGGCAGAAAGCACGCATCCCAGGGAACACCAGAAGCCCAGGAAGCGGCAGCGACCCGGAGGGGCGAACAACACCCCCAACCCCCCGCACCAAGACCATCCAAAGTGCAACAGCAGACCACATGCTGCCCAGAGGGACACATGCCCATAGAAACATATATGACAGCAGCAGTAAGCACGAGGGAAACGAGGCAACCCGTATCCACACCCCACCCCCGGCAGACAGCCAACACAGGCAGGGAAACACAAGAGAGTGAAACCCAGACCAATGAAAAAGAGTATATGACCACAACCACCAGGCCACAGTGACTCTGCAAGGCAGGAAGAGGACACCAAAAGTAGAAGAACCCCTGCAACCTGGAAAAAAAAAAAGCAGGCAAGAAATGGCCACGAATTCCAGCATGGCACACACAGCATCGGTAGACCCCCATGCGTATAACAAAGGAATTGTTAAAGCTTGGCACTGAACAACATATGGATCTCCGTCACCCAACGCAAGGGCACACATGTGAACAACCCCAGAAGGATGAAAAGCTGAGAGAACCCACTTCAGGAGTCGAACCCCCGATCATGAGGAACAAACACAGGCCCATGACACGGAAGCAGCCGTCCACACTGCCACCAGACCCAGCTTCCGAGGGAGAAATGAAAGACAAAATGGGAACATGACCCAGGCTTCCCCGTGTGCCGCCGCAAGTAAGTGGTAAAATAAACCACTACGCGGTACTCACTACGGGGGTAGTCAATCACCAACACTGACCCCCCACCACCAGCCCAGATGCGAGCACCGAGGCAGCATAGGAAAAACCAGGAGCAACTGGCACCCCCAAGCGTCCACGCAGCGTCCAGGGAGGAAAGCCGAATCCAACAGCAGCAACCGGCACTCAGGAACACCAGGAGCCTCACCAAGACCAGCTCGAGGTGCCCCAAACAGCAACAGCAGCGCGTCTTCCCGACCGGCTCAGCCGCAGGAAGAGGCGGCCTTCAGCCCGGGAGGAGCGGCGCCCCAGCCACAAAGGACCGGCCACCCACAACGCGGCTCCCGGCAAGCCCGGCAGGCCAGGAGTCCGCAGAACAAGACGTCGAGAAGCCCAGCAGCTCGACGAGACAAAGAGGAAGACTTCAGGGACGCAGAGGACAGCCCAGCGAGACGTCCCAGAAGCCAACAGCAGGTAAGCGCAAACATCACATCCCTTTCTGTCGGAAGACAGAAAAAAAGAATAGGGAGAATGCTGGGTTAGGCCGGTATATATACTCCCTGTGGGAGGGGCGGGGTAGTGTAACAGCATTCTTCTGTCTTTTTTCTGTTGTGGAGATGGTCATTTCCAATATGTAATAAATGGGACGAGGACATAAGGGGCCTGGGGGTAATTTCCTGTTAGATGACACTATCAGATGGACAAGTTACTTACTTTTTGTAACGCCTTATCTGGTAGAGACCTGATCTAGCTGCAGATTCCTAACCAACCCACCTATCCTCCCCGCACTGCTGATAGGTTTTTAGAGTAAGGGCTGTTCCCTTTCATCGCCCTAATTGTTCAGAACACACCAATGTCAGTGCACTTCATGGCTCCGCACTTCTGGCGTGGAAAGTCGTGGAAAGGAACTGAAGTCAGCTCACCGAGGCGGCGCCTATATAGGTGAATCGGACGCCACAATGGTGCTGACTGTCACGTGAAGCCGACAGATGCCACCTACTGGCGTGCAGGGATATTGCTAAAGAAAAAAAAGTCTGGACCCAGTCTTGACGCCTCAGAAATTCAAAGGTAAAGAATCTGCGGCTAGATCATGCCTCTACCAGATAAGGCGTTACCGCGGTTAGCAGCTTGTCTATTTCTTCCGGTATTTGCCTAAATGTGTTTATTTCACAACATTTTATCAACGTGTGTTATTCGCCTGCTGTTGTGTACATCTTTCTTGTTGATCTAATTGTTCGCTCTTGCTCTGCCAAATGATATACTCATTTCTCTCTTTAATACTTCCTTCTTTTTGTAGGTTTTACATTCTTTGGAGTCTGCAAAATTATATTAAATCTCAAAAAATGGTTGTTTGTTGATACATGCGAATACTCATAGCTATGCTGCTTCTGTTTCAGCCAACCCCTCCTCCTCCAACAGTGCCCACTACCAAGCAGCAATACTTGTGCCAGCCTTTGTTGGATGCAGTCCTTGCAAATATTCGATCCCCAGTCTTCAATCATTCCCTTTTCCGCACCTTTGTGCCTGCTGTGACGGCCATTCATGGTCCACCCATAACCACGTGCGTATTCATTCTTTTACTCCGTGCATGAAATGATTTTCACTAAAATGTGGTAAGACATTGAACTGGTCGCAGTGTGATGACCCTAATTTTCCTATTTAACATTAAAATATGGCTGTACTAAAAAGTTAATTTCATAAGAGCTCCAAAATATGGAAATACACACAACAAAGAAGCAAAAAAAAAATTAAGTTGTGGAATAAACCTGATATTACTCACCTTATTTCATTAGTCCATAAATGTTGTAAACACTTTGGGAAGCATTCACCCACTAGGATGATGGTTGATTCTTTTGCAAGTATGGAGATAGCCAAAACACAAGCTAGTTAATCGTTGCAAATAAATGTCTGTATGCTGATGAAATGGACTAATAGGGCTTATAATCGGATTGTTGCTATTGTTAATCATGATGCTCTATTATTTCGAATCAGAAACTAGTTGAGCGTTTGGGTCTCAGGTTATCAGATCCAATGTAGTTCTACATTTGTAAGAATTTTAAAATGTGTTCCAAGGAATCGAAGATCCATTGAATGCATCGGATGACCCTTTTCAGGTTATGTGCCCACAGTAAAAATGCATAAACTTCTCAGAAGGACTCTGCTTCTTGTTGGAACCATGGAAAGAATGTAGACCATCTGCCTCTGTTTTGGATTTGAACAAATATGGTGCTGTTCTGAGAATAGATTTAAAGAACACATTTGTATCTAGGGCAATAAAATAGTGATAACACTCAGCTGTATTAGAAATAAAATTAGTTTGGTTGAAGGTGAAGTGGTGTCTTGAGGGCTATATATTGTGCCAAAAGAAAAATATAGTGACATTGGAAATTCATCATGAAGCCCTTGTGTGAAGAATCTATTTTTTTGTCTCGGTCGAAAACAAATCCTCAAGGGTAGATAATGACGGATCGAGATTTGACTGCGAATTGAAAGGTTAGCCATCAGATTTCTTTGAAAGCTTAACTTATAGAAAATCTTTGCATGTGCCGAATCCTGGAGTTCATTTTGAAAAGATTGATTTTTGAAAATAACTGTTAAAGCAGATGCAACATTTTCTAAACCAGTCCAGTTATTTTAAATCGGCCCCATTTGACAGAAAGCACTACTCCAGAAATCCTCTTTAAAAGCAAAGCAGGGGGCTGGTGCTCATATGCATAGGCTTCTACATGTTTGAAGATTGAACCTTGTACGTTTAAGGTCTTGCTGAAGGAGCAAGGAACCCAGTACGTTTGACTGCAACATACTTTGAACACAGGATATTTTTAGCTTCCTTAGAGAGGGCCTGGTTCTGAATGCCTTAGTTTTCCTTTGTTTTTATTGACGGGAACCCTCACTTATTTTCATTTACCACTGTGCTGGATTGCTTTGGTAAATGCACCTTTTTTGTGGTACAAATAAGTCAGAGGGAATGGAATGACGTCTGCGTGGTCTGCCTTACAGGCCATAGAGAAGTGTTGTATTCTTCTGTTGGTGCCATTCAAAAAGAAAAAAATATATATGGCGAGAATTCACCTCATCATAAACTTGCTTGCCAGGCCCCTTTCTGGGGAATAATAGCTTGGCAAACTGTACCCAGAAGCTAGAGCAGCTGGATTGACTGGTAGTGAATGTGAACAGATAGATGATATATTAGAGGGGGATTCTCTACACACTTGAGAATGCAAGCACAAATATGGCGGTATGAGCAAGCCACTTTCTTTTATTCACCAGCCTATATAAGGCAGCATGTGCTATATTCGTGGGGGTTCCAGGTAAACCACCTGAATCAGAGACCCCTTTCTAGCTCTCCTCAGTGACAGTCTCCCTTTGTCATGTTTATATACTTCACTATGTGACATCCAGCCGAGACGCATTTTGCACCATGGATCTTTTCTGGATTGAGATGCAGTGCGTTATTTCGCCATCTAATGGTTGGATCCGATATTGCCCTTTTTTCACCTCTTATCTTCTTATGGGCATCAACCAGTAGGTGGGTATAGTCCTCCCCTGTATGAAGTCAGATGTGTACCTTTGAAGACACCGAAACCACCCTCAACACTATATCAACCAGCAGTCAAAGGAAAGAGCAACAAGCTTTGGCAAAGCCAATAGGTCTCGCCTTTGGGATCTTATAAGTTTTTAGCTATGTAACAGACGTTGTTTTTGCACTAAAGATATTGTTTTGGATAACTAAACAATATTTTGGTCTTATTGTATATGGCAATCTGTTTTGCTTTTGGGATATTAAAATTATTTAGTTATGCAGTTTAATATTGTTGTTGCAATATTATGAGCTGTTGTATCGTGAAACATTTGTAAGGTCCTAAAGGCAAGGGCTATTGGCTGTGTGAATGTTTTAGAGAGTGTTTTAATGAATGGTTTTTGTAATGCTAATTTGTATTGTTATAAATGTGAGATTGGCCTGGTATATGTTGACCATAAATTATAGTGTGCAGTTTGCACTTGTTTAAAGAACCCTTATTGATGAATAGGATAAAGAAGACATTTTTTGAAAGCTATCCTAGTGTTATGGAGAGTAGCCCTTAGTGTAAGTGTTAAAGGAATCTAAAGCTGCTTATATTACCGTTTGTGAACTTTATGAATGTGTAAATAAAAGTAGAACCATTGAAGGCATATATATTTTTTAAAAAAAACAATAGTTTTTTTTTTAATTGATATCAGAGAAAAAAGCATACTATTTTAAATCTGTAGAAAGACAGTAAATAGAATATATAGTGGCTAGTAGGGGGGAGAGAAAGAGAGCGTGAGAAAGGGGGGAGAGAATGAAGGGGGAGCGAGAGAGAATGAAGGAGAGAGAATTAGAGAGGGGGTGAGCGAGAGAGAGAGAAAAGGAGTGGGGGAGAGAGAAAGGGAAGAAGTGATGCGAAAAAAGTAACAGCCAATGTTGCCTTGTCCTGCGGGAGAATAATTTTTTTTTTAAAAAGCAAGAGACAAATTGCGAGCCAAATAGAGTGAATAAGGAGGGGAATAAAAAAATAGCGAGAGAAAGTGAAAGCAGAACACAAAGTGAATGCTAAAAGAGAAAACGAGAGAGAGTGCACAATGGAAAAAGTGATGTGAAAACAGTTAATGTTGCTTTGTCCTGTGGGAGAATAAAATAAAATTTAAAAAATCAAGCGACAGAGTGCGAGCAAAATAAGTTAATAAGGCAGCGAATAAAAATATAAGACAAATAGCTTGAAAAGGTAAAAGCAAAACACAGAGTGAATGATAAAAAAGAAAGCAAGAGAGCACGAGGGAAAAACTGATGAGAAAACTGTCACAGCTGCATGATTCAGGAGATAGCCGTGCACAAGGGAATAACTAATGCTGCTGTCTTAAAATGCATCCATGTAACAAATAATGTGTGACAATAGATAGGCATGGAAAAGCTTGATAAATAGTTTAGTGATTTGAGCAAAAGACACAAACTTTAAGTTGTATGTTATGACTACACAGCACTCTGAGACCGCTCGAGAGGCTCCTTGTGTGCTGTGTAGATTTTTACAACCCGCAGGCCAAAGAGGAGGAGAGTGGAGCAGCGAATACGAGAGAGAGCGAATGGAGCTCAAGTGGGAGAGTGGGTGAGAGAGAAGAGAGAGCAAGGGGAGAGAGAAAGAAGGGGAGAGAGAGTGAATGAAGGGGAGAGAAAGAGAGAGAAAGGGGGAGAGAGAATGAAAGGGGAGAGAGAGGAGAGAGAATTAAGGAGAGAAAGTATTAGAGAGGGAGTGAGAGAGAAAAAAAAGTGGGGGGAGAGAGAGAGCGGGGAAGAAGTGATGCGAAAAAAGTAACAGCCAATGTTGCCTTGTCCTGTGAGAATAAAAAAAAAAAAGGCAAGAGACAAATTGCGAGCCAAATAGAGTAATTAAGGAGGGGAATAAACAAATTAAAAAAAATAGCGAGAGAAAGTGACAGATGCAGCTCAAGAGGGAGAGAGAGCGAGAGGAGAGAGAAAAAAGGGGAGCGAGTGAATGAAGGGGAGAGAAAGAGATAGAATGAAGGTGGGAGAGAGAGGAGAGAGAATGATGGAGAGAGAGAGAATTAGATAGGGGGGGAGAGAGAAATGGAGAGTGGGGGAGAGGGAAGAAGTGAATCAAAAAAGTAATAGCCAATGTTTCCTTGTCCTGTGGGAGAATACATTTTTTTATTTTTTTAAAAAGCAAGAGACCAATTGCGAGCCAAATATAGTGAATAAGGAGGGGAATATTTTTTTTTTTAAAATAAGAGAAAGTGGCAGATGGAGCTCAAGTGGGAGAGTGAGTGAGAGAGAAGAGAGCGAGAGGAGAAAGAATGAAGGGGGGAGAGAGTGAATGAAGGGGTGAGAAAGAGAGGGAAAGGGGGAGAGGGGAGAGAAAATGAAGGAGAGAGCGAGTTAGAGAGGGTGGAGGGAGAGAGATAGAGAAAAAGAGTGGGGGAGAGAGAGAGAGGGAAGAAGTGATGTGAAAAAGTAACAGTCCATGTTGCCTTGTCTTGTGGGAGGATAAAAAAAAATGAAATGAGCATGAGACAAATTGCGAGCTAAATAGAGTGAATAAGTAGGGGAATAAAAAAATAAAACAAATAGCGACAAAGTGAAAGCAAAACACAAAGTGAATGATTGCTGTGCACGAGTGAATAAGTAATGCTGCTATTTTGAAGCACACTCGTGCTTATCACAGTAAAAGCAAAACGCATTGCTGGCACTGCAATTGTGTGTTTGCTGGCCCGGGAGTGGGGCGTGCGTGTTAATGCTGCTATTTTAAAGCACATGCATGCTTGTCACAGTAAAAGCCAAACACACTGGTGGCACTGCAATCGTGTGTTTGCTGGCCCGGGAGTGGTGCGTTTGCGCGCAGTTGGCTCTTTTTGGAAGCACACACTCGTGCTTGTGGCGCGCTCCCGCAAGGTGGATGCCGCCACAAGCACGAGTATGTGCTTCCAAAAAGAGCAGAGTGGCTGCTAAAGGTCCTTCTGTGCAGCGCATGCGCGCTGCGTAGGAGAGACCTAAAAACAAAGAGCCTCATAGGTTGAAGACCAAAGACACCATTGGGGGCAAACCTTCATACCTTGACTATGAAAAGGAATCAGAAGGAAAAGAAGCTAAAAAACTCTGAGAGGAGGATGGACCAAACGTTGACACACAACAATGAAAGGAAAAAGTGGAGTTTGAAGAAGCCAAAATGGTGGTGCTGCTGCCAAAAGATCTTTGACGAATCCCTAAAGGGATTTGAAATTCTAACAAAGCCAAGTGTGAGCACACAGCTGAGATAGTGCATCATACCTCGAGCCAATCTTAACACAGAGCCAATCCTAAAACAGAAAATCGAGGCATGCTTCCTACTGGAAATTTTACTTTGAACACAGGTACAAAACAGTATTCTACATTATTGGCTCCTCACTTATAGCCAATAACCTAGAATTTTCACGCACATTTGCGGGGACCCCAGAACACTTTATTCTTTAAATATTTAGTCAATATGTAGATGGCGGTAAATCCCTCATTGTCCATAAACTGGTGGTACCTCCATGATCAGCAAGACAAGATAGTACTTTTCTGAATTAGAAAAGTATAGTTTAATGTGTGGCTGTAGATACACATGCTCTGCATACTCCTGCCATCTAGTGTTGGGTCCGGAGTTGTGCAGGTTGTTTTTCTTCGAAGAAATGTTTTGAGTCACGAGGTCGAGTGACTCCTCCTCTCGGTGATCATGCGCATGGGCCTCACCCCCATTATTTGACTGTTTTCCCACATGCGGGTGAGAAAGGAGTGTACAGCACTTGTAGGTAATGTGAGGACTATACTAAATGTATATGTGGTGAAAAAAGTAAATGGAAGAACCTGCAATAGCCAGAGGCGTCCAGGTAGGAGGGTGGGCGCATGTGAATCTACAGAACTACATGCCACGAACAGATGCTTACAGGGTAACATATTCAGTTTGACATGTGTGGCTATAGATACACATGCTCTGCATAGACTTTAAAGCATTCATCCTCATAATTGGTGGCTAACCTTGGGGTGTTGCAGTTGTTTGGAGAATGGTATGTATTACTGCCTGGCCTACATTAGCTTGCAGGCATGCTAAAACAGCCACACAATGTTTGCTGAAGGTGTGTGGTGTGGAACATGTAACTGCCTTACATGTCAGCTATGGGCGTGTTTCCTAAGAAGACCATGTTTGCTCCCTTTTTCCAAGTAGAGTGCGCTCTGGGAGAAACAGGTAAAGGGCTTTTAGCCTTAGCATAGCAAGTCTGAATGCATTTTACTACCCATCTGGCTGTGCCAGATTTGGATATAGGGGTGCCTTTGTCTGGAGGTAAAAACACTGTTTAGAGTTTCTGAAAGTTTTAGTTGTATCAATATAGAACACAAGTGCTCTTTTAACATCTAAATTATGAAGAGCCCTTTCTGCATGAGAATATGGTTGTGGGGACTGATTGAGATGAAAATGGGACACCATTTTAGGGAGAAATTTAGGGATGGTGCGCAGATCTTTGTCTCTATTCAATTGGAAGAAAGGTTCTTCCAAGGTTAAGGTCAGGAGCTCACAAACACACCTAAGTGATGCGATGACGACTAGAAATGTAATCATCCAAGAAAGAAATTTACAGGGCATGAACATAGGGGTTAAAAAATGGGGAGCTTGTGTATCTGGTGAGGGCGATATTGAGGTTCCACAAAGGTGCTGGTGGAACCCGTTGTGGAATAACTCATTTGAGACCCTCCATGAAGGCTTTAATCACTGGGACATTGAACAAAGAAAGGTCCCTTCTCGCACAACTCCGAACCCAACACTAGATGGCAGGAGTATGCTGAGCATGTGTACCTGCAGCAATAGATGCCGCAAGCAGATGCTTACAGGGTAAGTAACATTCCTTTAATGGAGTACGACATCACTACAGCACCTGCCTGAAGACAATGCTGTATTCTATCTGAAATAACTGATAACTTGCGCATAGAGAGGGAAAATTTAAGTAAAAGGGTCTCTGTCAGGTCCAGAGTGCAGGAGTTGCAGAGATTAAAATGCAGCTTCTACTTGCTAGCTTTTCTTTCACAGGCATTTTGCCTTACAGCCTCAGTTTTTTTACGACTCGTACTAAGTGGAGCTCAGAACGCCCTCTGAATTTCTTTACCCAATTTTTCTTCAGTTTTTCACTTAAATTGAGGATTTTTCTACTTCACTTGACGTATTCGAAGACCAGTGATTTCTTTTTTTCCCACAACAAAAAAGGAATATTGTTACAGAAATGCCTACACTCTTCATGAGATCTCTCTTGTGTGGGTCACAAAAGGCGTCCTCATCCCTTCACTGTGTGGTGCGTCTTCCTTCCTCACACTCGGTGCAAATTTTGACAAAAAGAGCCCTTAACGACAGGTAGGGCATTTGTTTCAGATAACTTGAGAACTTGTGTCAGGAGGAATAAAACAAGGAGACGAAAAAAGACACAGATGGGGCTCCCTCTTAACAAACCAGACCCTTTCTTGAGACGGTCTCCCTCAGAGAGAGCTAAAGAGAGAAAAAAGAAAAATCACTGTGATCACCATTTTAGTGACTCCTGTCATTCCGGGGAACACATCAAAAACAGTACCAACGTTGCAGCTGTCGACAGTGAGACATTTGACTGTGGGAAAAACGATGCCAAAGAAACCCCACCAGACAGCGTCTAGATCAATCTGGATGCTTTCGATGTCAAGATTGCTGTCGAGCCCCTCAACATCGCTAAAATCTATGTTTAGGCTCTCTGATGCTTGTGTGGTATAACTCACACATATAAATAACATCCGGGCATAAAATGCAGGTTATAACATACATAACACTTAACTGCTGGGCCTCTTAGGCAATCCCTGGCAATGTAAGGGAAAACAACATACATCATAACCTTAGGGCACAAAAAGGCAGCAGGCAATGAATAAACCACATGAATCACCACATCACCATAAACGGCAGTCACAGCATCCTTGCACTTCTATTAGACCCTTTATGGTAGCAAGTACCCCGTGTAGGAAGCAGAAACCTCTAAGCGCCTCCTACATGGAATACAGTAATCACTGCTCTCCGACACGTAGGCTACCAGGCCACCTGCCCTCCTACATGTGTCTTCTGTTGTCTACATTTCTTCAGAAGCACATTATCAATTTTATCAGGAAGTTCATTACCAAGACCAAGGCTGATTATACCAGCAGAAGACCCATTGCAGGTCTTCCTCGTAGACCTACTTCACCTTCTCGCACATCTATATTATCTGTATCAGTGCAGCCCCTAACTCCATTGATGTTACCAAGAGCCAGGTCCATGTCACTAGTTCTAACTAGACCACTTCACACAAGTCTTAATCTTCAGAATCCTAATCTATATTTACTCCAATTTCTCCATCTGCATTACCGTGTAAGGTCCTCACCTGTAGGTGATATCCTAACTTTTCAGGGTATCTTGAACAGAGCAGCGAATAAATTGAAGATTCAGTTTTAGATTCTTTAGACAGTTGTTGCAGTCATAATAGAGACACGTCAACCAAGGACTTCTCCAAGGCCCACTTTGCTTTGGTACCTAGATTTTCAGAACTTCCGGTCAAGAAATTCTTAACTCCAGCAACAATGAAAACTGCAATGCCAATGCTTAAAAAAAAATAATTGTAAACCATATAAACAGGATCCAAAATATTTGCAATAAGATCCTCAAGTGGATTCTATCATAGTGTGAGCTTTGAGAAAGAGACACACTTCGAGTCCAGAGACTTCAGTCCCTCCAAACAAAGAGAGCAAGAGACTTGATGCAGAGGGAATACATTCTGTGTGGCTCTGCTGCTGTTACCTTTACAACTGCAAGTGCACCAGCTCTTTTAGGGAGATACCACAATGCATTGTAGGAATCTATCTTCTTTTGCTGATGACCTCCCAAGAGAAGACTTTCTGAAAATAGTACAAGAAGCTCAAACTGTTTCCAGTCATTCATCAGTACAGCGATTGATTTAGCAGATCTTTCTGTTACACAGTTTTGGCATGGCATCACACTCAAAATATCCTTCTGGCTTAGAGTAACATCTCTGAAGCTAAATGCACTGTTAAAGATTATGAAACTTCCCTTCACTGGACCAGTGTTATTTGAGCCTCACACCATTGACAAGATGGAACAGATAAAATAGGCAGAAACCCTTAAGACCGTAAGGTCAGAAGAAAAGAAGAAATTCAACAGTTTCCAGTATAGACCGAGAGATACTAGATACCAGCTCAAACAGAGGCTTTTATCCTCTCAATGGTCTTTCTACCCTGAGTGTCCGAAACCTCAGCAATAACAGCAGCAGTAGTTATCCCAGTTCCATTGGGGAAGCAGTCAAGGTAAAGGCCAACAGCAGCAGCAAACACAACCCAGTGCCAATAAACCTTCTAGTCTTGCTCACAATCAAAACAGTGAGAAGCCCAATCCCTCTGCTCCTTTACCCAGTCCAGTGGTAGGGAGTGTATCATACCATAGAACAGAGATTGATAACCACCGACTAATGCCTTTTGCAAGTAATTGAAACTGCTACGCCATCCATTTCAATTCTCCTCTGTCAATACCACAAAAAACAGAACTAAAGCACGACTTGCTGCAATGAAAAGAGGAGGTCAAATCTCTACTCCAAAAACAAGCAATAGAACCAGTTCCTGTCTCTAAGAGGAAAAGGAATGTATTCAAGATATTTTTTGGTTCTCAAGAAAATCCCAAAAATCCATTCAGACCGATTCTCGATCTAAGACAAGAAAACAAGTGGATCAAAAGTTCAGAACTTTAGCTCTGCGCCGAATATATCCACAGCTAATGAAGACTGGTCTTTGGATCTTCAGGATGCTTACTTTTACATACCCATAACAGTAAACACAAAGTTTCTAAGATTAGCAATTGGTAGGACTTATTATTAATACGAATTCCTTCCCTTTTGGGTTAAAGTCAGCCATGAGAACATTCTCCAAATGCATGACCGTAGTGGCAGCTTACCTCTGAAGGAAAAGAACTATATCCCTATCTGAACAATTGGCTGCTAAAGACACCATCTTCTAAACGGGCACAATTGGGTTTCAACACCACAGCCAATTTACTAAAATGTTTAGGTTTATATATCACCCATGAGAAGTCCGTATCCTCCCCGTGAGGTTTCTCTACTATCTAGGAGGTACTGTGGATATTGAAAATGGAGAAGTGTGCCCTTCAGAGCAGAGGGGGTGTGCAGTTTTACAAAACTGTCACCAGTTATTTATTATAGACACTGCTTCCAATGGCTTGACAAGTCTCATCCCTACAAGGATCCATGGCATCGTACATATTACTAGTTCTCAATGCCTGTCGTCATATGAGGCCTTTACAACATTCTCTAGAGAACCAATGGAAAGACAGTTGGGATGCCAAATTATCTCTCATGACACTAGTCCAACAATCACTGACTTGATGGTGCAAGATAAGCAGTCTACTAAGAGGAATACCTTTTAGCCAGGATCTTCCAAACCAGTATGACAGATGCTTCTCTCACAGAATGGGGTGCCCCTCTGCAGCACATCACAGCACGAGGACGGTTGTCAGAAAGACAGCTACTATACCACATAAATGCTCTAGAGTTTTTGTTAATTGAATAGTGCTTATTGATTTTCACTTTAGCTTACACAACCCCAGGGGCAGTGGGAGTTATACATATTATTTTACGACATCATACTGCAATGTAATAACTACATTTATCACAATCATTAATTTAGTATTAATGCCGCTACGATCTCCTATAGTTTCATATAACACTACTAACATAACGCTTAACACATTAGCGTCTGTCGTGCACCAGTGACCGCGCCTTGAAAAACTGACAGTGCTGGTAGTGGTATTTTGTACACATTAGTGTAATCAACAATTTGTAGTCCGTAAGATCTGGACTAATCTTGCCTGTGTGCGGGGGGAATTTAATATCGGCCTGTCTGTGTGGGTACAACTGGGCTGTCTGTTCATCCTGTAAAGGTGAAAAAAAGGTGGGGCATATGGCACTTCTCACTGAGGATTAAGTTGATCCTAGGGAGACCCCAGATCAGAGGGAGTGCAGTTCAGTTTAGATTCTATAGATGTTAGGTTTCATTTCCAGTCTGGGGGGTTGGTGGCAGTGAGGTCGCTTGAAGTGTTTCAGTGTGTCAGCTCATGTTCGGCCACTAGTGCCCAGCGAAGGTCAACAAGCCACGTGTGTGTGTGATGTGCGGAGTTTGAATTCCAGGACAAAGCCAGACTGTGTTTGGCTAGGCCTAGAGCAAGGTTTAGAAATTTGTAGATAGTTTTATGTTGTGTGTTGCTCTTAGTAATGCCTAGCAGAAAGTGAGGGCCTTGCGCTGTGACCTTTGTGTCTGTGGCCTCAAAGTGTAGTGACCACCTCGTTCCAGTACGCTGTCAGCTGAGGACATGCCCACACCATATGTATAAACATGGCTGTTTCACTGTTATTTATTCTTTTATTCATCATTAATGGAACCACGTTTTCACGAGGACTACATTTCCCATCATTCCATTATCGCCTTACTATCCTCCAGTCCCCTTTTTATTTCACCAAAACACGAGCGGCCATATTCCTCTCGATTTTCTCCCTATCGAGTGATGACCTCGGAGCATTAATCGGCACCTAACCTCGGTCCGTGTTAAACGGTAAGCCATTTCGCCCAGAAGGGACAAGCGCATTCATTTTCATGCACAAAGATTACCAGCTTTTTATACATTCCTTTTATTCGCCACCAGGTATCCCAGACGGCGATGTGATGTTGCTGGTCACAACCAGAATAACTGCTGCCAACGTCAAATATTTTGTATATAAGTGAATATACTTCATTTGGTCACAGCGGGAGAGTGCCGGGCAAGACGCGACTCCACGGACTTTTTCCCGACTCGCGCATGCACCACATTACGTTGTCCTCGCGCGCTACGTCATCACGCAGCCCGCGAGGACTAGAGCGCAACACTACATATCTCCCTCTTTTTATTAAACAAAGAATATGTAGTCCACACAGTCCCTCGGGTTGCTTAGCTTCCCTCTAGTTCAAAGTCTCGGAAGTGGATTGGTCTTACCACCACTCTGCCTGCTCTAGTGCGCCTTACCGGAGTGGAGAAAGCTTCTTAGGTACCGTCCTCTGCGGGGCTCCCCACCTTGTCTCTCGGTGTACCCGGTTCTTCTCTCCTCTGGGTCACACTCTCCTCTCCAAGCTGTTCCTCCATCTCGGGTGTTACTTGATCTCCATGCTCCTCACAGCTCCCTTCTGCCCTCATGTCCCTTTCTTCGGCTGGGTTACTTCCTTCATTTTCTCTTGGCTTTAGGTCTTGTTGTGTCCTTTCGTTCTCCTCTGGGGGCCATCGTAGGATCTTGTTACATTTGGACATGCGGTCTCGGGACCACACGTTCCCATCACTGAGCAATGCTGCCCTATCGTACACTTCTTTCACTTGTAGAGGTGGGCTGTATTTGCTGTCTCCTTTCCTTTTTTGTATAGCTAATCTGACTCTCACCCATTCCCCTCTCTCCAGGGTTGTTGCCTTCACTTTTCTCCTCGGATTGTAGTACTCCGTATATATTCTCTGGGCCTTCTCTAGATTATGCTGTACCACCGCAGGAGACCATTTGCTAGTGATCGTCTTTTCTCTCCATGTTATGTTATCTTTGGTGAAGGGATGTCTTCCTCTCAAGATTTGGAAAGGGCTATACCCCGTACCGGTCGGGGTAATACGGTATGCCCATATCATGTTCTGTACCTCTTTCTCCCAATTTTTTCCCATCATGATGGCTGCTTGGATGGACCCCATTATGACTCTATTAAATCGCTCCACCTGTCCATTACTTGACGGATGATACACAGAGGTGTGTTGTATTTTGATTCCTTTCCTCTCTGCATACTTGTACCATTTTTCAGAGGTGAATTGCGGCCCATTGTCACTCGGGATGGTTCTCGGGATACCTTCCCTGAGGAAAACTGAAGTTAGGAACTTAATCACTGTCTCCGCATCCATTACTTCTTGGACGTGTATCTCCGGCAATTTCGAGTACTTGTCGACAAGAACGCATAGATATTTGGGCGTTCCTTGGGTGTCCAGCACAGGTCCCAGAATGTCCACTGACACTTCTTCCCACGGGTCACTCGGTAGTGTGAATTTCCCCAATACCGGTCTTAAGGGATTCCGCTTTTTGTCCGCTCTTTGGCATTGATCGCATTCTCTCACGTGTCTCTCCACCTGGACGTCCATTCCTGGCCACCAGTACATGTGCTTCGCTCTCATCTTGGTTTTCACTATTCCCAGATGTCCTTCGTGCAATAGCGCGACCAGCCGAGAAACTAACGCTGCCGGGGGAATAACTTTATCACCTCTGTACAGGAATATCCCTTTGTCCCCCACTGACAACTCCTCTCTGACTTCATAGAATTTCCTGAGCGCCTCCCGCAACCGTCTTTTCTCGGGCCATCCATGTATTATGTGCTCTTTGACCTCACTAATCTCTCTATCTTCGTCGTACCCTTGGGTCCACTCTTGATTACTTATCACTCTCTCTGGATCTTCCATCACAGCTACCATCTCTTCATCTTCTGTTGCTGGGTTGGGAGCTTCTTCCATAGCTGCCGCTATACTGAGGTAATCTGCTACTTTGTTTCGTGTCCCCGGTATGTACTCTACATCATACCTGTACTCTAGTAATTTTAGTGTCATCTTAGCGCGGCGTGGCACTCGCATGCCCACTCGAGGTGAGCACTTTGACTAACTGCTTGTGATCAGTTTTGAGTTTAAACCTCGTGCCCCATAGGAATTGGCGGAACTTCCCCATGGCCCACACCACCGCTAGCATCTCCTTCTCGATTATGCTATATTTCTGTTCTGTGGGTGATAACGATCTTGATGCGAAACTGAGGGTCTCCGTCGTTCCTTCTCTCCTCTCCTGCATGAGGACTGCTCCCAATCCTTTCTCACTGGCATCCGTCGTCAATACCGACAGTCCAAGCGGGTCATATCCTTGCAGTGGTACGGCTTGGCTAATGTCATTCTTCAAGGCCTCAAATTCTTTTTGTGTTTCTTCTGTCCACTTGAACGCTGTTTTGTCCCTTTTCAAATGTCGCAGGTGGTGTGTCTTGGTGGCAAAGTGTTGCACAAATTTGCTATAATATTCAGCCATCCCTAGGAAGGATCTCACCTCTTTGTTGGATGGAGCCATAGCATTGCAAATCGCTTTCACATTTGCGTGTTTAGGCGTGATGCCCTGTCCTCCTATTTCATGTCCCAAGTAGGTGACGGACGTCATTCCTAGTCGGCACTTTTCCCATTCTGCGGTCAGTCCGTTGTTTTCTAACACACGAAGTACTTTATCTAGCTTCTTATGATCTTTCCTGTCTGTCCCCATCACCAGTATGTCATCCTGGAAGTACTGAATACCCTCGATGTCCTTGAAGAGACGATGCATCAATTTCTGGAACACCGCCGCTGCTGAAGCGAGACCAAAAGGCATTCTGCGGAATTGATAGCATCCGAAGGGTGTTATAAAGGATGTCAGTTTCCGGCTTGTTGGATGTAGATCTATCTGGTGATAGGCAGAAGTAAGGTCAATGGTGGAGAACCACTTTACCCCCTTCGTCTTGGACAACATTTCTTCAATGCGCGGCAATGGGAATTTTACCACTATTAGGCACTTGTTCCGTTCTCGAAGGTCTACACATAGGCGGACTTTGCCATTGGGTTTCATTGCCACAACCAAGGGGGTTAGCCATTCCGAGCTGTCTATGGGCTCTATAATTCCATTCTCTTCTAATCTGCGTAGTTCCAGTTGTACTGCTTGTTTTATGGCTAGAGGCACGTTGCGGACCTTGTGGGATACCGGCTTGGAGTTCTCTTTGAGTACAGTCTTGTGTGTGAATTTCTCCAGTTTGCCAACTTTCCCGCCAAATACCTTCGGGAATTTGCTTTTCATCTCTTCCAGTTCCGGCCAGTTCCCTGGAGCTGTCATAAGCACTTGCATGTCCCCTTCTGGGTCTAACTTGATCCCAGGGTCACCTTGATCCATCCATCCTAGGACGGATGGGCCCTTCTCTGTTACGTATAATTTGCACTCCGCGCTTCTTCCTCTAAATTCGAAGTTCAACTTCCTGTATCCCACCATGGGAATGGGTTCGCCTGTGTACGATACTGGTCGTATATCCGGTGGTTCTAACCTTGTTCCCAAGCTGGGCTCGAATTCTTCCTTCCACACTGCTCTTTGGACGATGGTGTATGGGGATCCCGAGTCTACTACAATCTTGATTCTCACTCCTCCTATCACCATGTCACATTGCGGTTTGCGGGAGCGCTTGCCCTCGATGCCTAGCACTTGCTTCTCCACACATAGTACCCCATCTTCCTCATCTTGTTCTTCTTCTTCCTCCTGTTGATCCTGCATAACGTACTTCACCATGGGTCTCTTCGTTTTCCGGTGACAAACCTTTTCGAAGTGACCCATTATGCCGCAGAACATACATTTCGCTCAGAACGTTGGGCAACGTTTGTCCTGGGCTGCATGCGCTTGACTTCCGCACCTGTAGCACGTCGTATTGTTGTCTCTATTCTGCTTCCATGTTTGTCCCGGTTTCCCTTTCCACTTATTTTGTCCTTTCCCTTCAGACGGCATGGCTTTACTCCTTCCCTGTGGTTCAGCGTCGTCCACCTTGTTCACCATGGTCTTCTGGAGGGTCTCCCTTTTCGCTGCGTCAGCACACCTTTTCGACAATTCCGCCTTTTTTACCATGGCAATTACTTCTTTAAGCGATGCTTCACTGTTTGTCCACAACTTGTCCTACACTGTTTTGTTGGTGGTGTGCATGACTATTTGATCTTTTATGAATTCGTCATGCAGGACTCCATACTTGCATGTCACCGCCAACTTTCTCAACGCTGCTACATAATCATCTATGGATTCGCCGGTTTCTTGTTTCCTCTGCTGGAAATTGTACCGGTCAATGGAGAAACACACCGCCGGACGGTAGTGGTTGTCGAGATCTTCTATGGCGTGCCTGAATACGTCGTAATCTGCGTTCTGTCTGGGTGTGGGTACCAGGTTCTGAAAGACCCTTATGCTTTCCGGGCCTAAGTTGTGCAGGAGAATCCTTTTCCTCCTCGCGCTGGGGAAGGCCTCCCCATTTTCGTCTTCTAGGGCTGCAATTTAGTTCTTGAAGTACTCTCTCCAATCCTCCCACTTCATTTGAGGTTCTCCAGGCCTTGGCAGAAACGGGATTGGCGTCGTTAGTGAAGATGCCTGCGTGCTCATCGTGGCACGTCTTTCTGGTTCCGCCCCTGGGCCTCTCGGACTGCCTGGTGCGTCCGTGCTCTCACTTTGCGCCTGATCCTGTCGGGCTTCTCCTGCTCCCCTGTCTCTGCGTACTGCTGCTTCCACCAGGGCCCCTTTGGATTGGAGTTATTCTCCGTCCTTCTCTTGCTCTCTGCCCCAGCTTCTGGTACTTCACCTTGTGGTTGGCGTCTGTCCCTTCTTGCCGCCTCGGCCACGCTCTCCCGCTGTGTTGTACACCGTGGTGGTAGTCTTCCTTCCTGTGGTCCTCGGTGGTGGCTTCCAGGCTGGCCAGTACTTTCAGGTGTGGTGGCTAAGTTCTATTAATCTTCCTCACCACATGTTTTTTCCCAAACATCCCGTCCTCGTCGCCACTGTGATGTTGCTAGTCACAACCAGAATAACTGCTGCCAACGGCAAGTATTTTGTATATAAGTGAATATACTTTATTTGGTCACAACGGGAGAGCGCCGGGCAAGACACGACTCCGCGGTCTTTTTGCCGAATCGCGCATGCTCAATCACCACATTACGTTGTCCTCGCGCACTACGTCATCACGCAGCCCGCGAGGACTGGCGCGCAACACTACAGGCGATTCTCCATAAACAGCTTGAATACACCGCATCTGGTCTATTCAAACAGTGTCAGTACCCACAGCGCATTTTTAGGATTTATCCATGCACGCTCTTGCGCGCACACACCCCCGAATCGCACGGTAAGATTACGTGATTGCGGGTCATTTTGCCCTCCACAATCGCTTCATTATAATGTTTACTTAAGCATTTTTCCTCCTGTGTGATAGATTTGACACTATACTTTGCTCCAGCGCACCATTCAACTTGGCACAAACTTTATTCAGCCACAGTCAGTGCACTGCCACCGGCATTCCTGGTGAGTACTCCACCCGCATTTCCATTTACTAACACAATAGGACTGTTCACACACTGGACATCAGATTTACCACTCACGTTCTACTCCCCCAGGTTGATACCAGTTTTGCTTCGAGTAGATTCCTTTATTCACAAGGTACCGGTCAGCCATATTCAGTCGGTCCTCTTCTTTGCTTCTCTTTTTTCCTGTTCAACATTACAAGTATCTCCTTTCCTTTTTCTTTACTCCGTCTCACATTACCTTTGCACATTTTTCCTTTTGTATACAGCCACTTTCACGGTGACCAACATGGGTTTGCCACGCTCTTTACTCATATTCAATTTTGTCACTCTCGAGGACTATTAGCATGTTCTATTATCTTTGGACATGGACCTCACCCTATCTATTGGTCAATACTAACACCAACTACAACAGCACAATTACACAAGTAGCTACGTTTATCCTCTTATCCACAGAATTTCGTCCCTGAAGAAGGGGCCTGTGAGTCCCGAAATGCATCGGGCTAATTAATAAGCTTGCAATGTTCATCCAGCAACGATTTTTTGAATATTGTTATTTACAGCAATGTACTTTATAATATGTGCATTATAACATATTATTGTTTTTTTGCTAAATACAAATTATGATCTCAATTATGACTGTATTACTATGCAAAAGATATTACTGTTAACAATATTGTGATTCCATGCACAATGGTAATTCTACGTTGAACTGTAAAATAATTAATACATGTCAAAAGATTTTGGACTATATGTCTAGTTTATACAACCTGTGTTTATTGATTCACTAACTAGTTGAACTTTGTTCATTCGGAACAGTGCACACTACAACCTGTTAGGAGTGAGGTATTTATGTTGGAGGTAATTGAATTAAGTGTATTTAATTCTGGTATTTGTGGATATTATCTTCGGGAACCCTATGCATTGCCCCACCTGCTTGTCGGTTAGTGTGGATGACCATGCCACATCCCAGTATTCTCCGAGTGGTATTAAGAGGGATACAATATCTGATTTCAAGGAATTATACAGCTAATTGATTGCCCGCTTACCTGTGCCATGTGTTAGTAATGTTTGAATTAGTCCCGATGTTTTAGGTTCGTCGTGCGTGTTGCCCCATGTTCTGGATAATTGTTAAGTATGTGATGCATCCATTAAGGATGAGCCTGGGGATATGCCATAATCCTCCACAAGAGTTTTACATTCTCATAGAGTTGAATCAATGAACACATTGCCCCAGGTGGTTAGACCGGCTGCAGACCAGTCTCCCATCTCTGGACGTATAACTCTGGTAGTAGGGCCGGGGAGTACCCCTGTTAGCAGGTTGGGACGTAGGATGGGCGAGTGCCCTAGCCATAAGTAATGAGTTCAGCAGCTGCGAGCCGTGGACTTTAATGTGTTTCCCGTCTTCTTCAGGATCGCGGTCACGGAGCCCTG
The DNA here is from genome assembly GCF_964204655.1 of Triturus cristatus. Taxonomy (NCBI): domain Eukaryota; kingdom Metazoa; phylum Chordata; class Amphibia; order Caudata; family Salamandridae; genus Triturus; species Triturus cristatus. The sequence continues at coordinate 111,865,027 of NC_140594.1, forward strand.
CAGACATTCCAATATAATGAGTTGGCGTAGGCCGGATGCCCAACGTCCCAGTTCGGTCATGTTGCAACCTGCCAGCCACCGCATTGGCCACTGCAGCTGTGCGGCTGCGTAATAATGCTCATAATTAGGAGCTTCCAGGCCACCTTCCGTAATTGAAGCGTAGAGTTTTGTGAGGGCAACTCTGATTCTAGTCTTACCCCAGATTGAAGATGTTAGAATTGAATTTAGGTCTCGAAACAATTTCCTTGGCAACAGGAAGGGAAGAGCTGCAAAATATACAACCGCCTGAGAAGCAGCAGCATTTTAGATATGGCTATACTTCCCATGGGAGAAAGTAGCAGTTTCGTCCAGAACGTCAACGAAGAGTGAGCATTGTCAATAGCCCTGCCCAGATTGCCATCTATTAAGTCCACTTGTGAGTGATATATTTGTATTCCTACACACTTGTAGGAGTCACAAGACCAGGTAAGTGGAGCATGTGGCAGGCCCGTCCTTTGTTCCGGGGTCTGGGGAGTTTTTTGGGAACAAGAGAGACTTTCCACAATTCACCTTTAGGCCAGAGTCCATAGCAATTAAACAGTTGCATTAGGCTATATAACTGATGGCCATGGCAATATATCAACGCATCATCAGTGTAGAAAGACTTTGTGCCATTGATTGTGCACTTTGATGCTCCAGTTGATTACCTGACTGCGTAATGCACAGGCCAAAGACTCCATTGCTAAGGCAAAAATAATTGGTGATAAAGGACAGCCCTGCCTAGTGCCCCACTCAATATCAAAGGAGCCCAAAATCATGTGGCCTGTCTTGACACGAGCTGGTGGCGCGTTATATAAAAGTTTAATCCATTGTAGGAACTTGGGCCTATGCTGTAACCCGCTAGTGTCGCTCTCAGATACTCCCACCCCCAGGGTATTTAACACCTTTTCTGTGTCTAGAGAGGCGATCCATGCCTGCTCCCCTGCAGTATGTGCCCGTTCTAATAACAAGAAGAGCCATTATTTAGGTTTTCGAGATGGGGGATTCTAAGGCTGTGTAATAATTGTGCAGGATCCGGGGAAGTGTTATTTGCTCTAAGAGGAGCTGTAGCTCTGTTGTATCCTAGGACAGGGGACACTGTATAGGAAAGTGTAGTATTGGCAGAAGGCTGAGTTAATCTCATCTTGCATGTTAACGAGGCGGCCCACCGAATTATAAATGGCTGTGATGGGTGTTTGAGATGAGTCAGACTTCAACACCATGCCTACGTACTGCCTGCCTTGTCCCCCACTGCATGTCTTCTGGATAGGTATTTTTTGTAAAATGGGCACACATCCGATATAGCGTTATTTTATGGGACAGCCTAGCTTGGTCCAGTGTAGATCTAATCTGTGGGTTAGTAGGTAACAATCACTCGCAGCGCTGTATCTCTGCCTGGAGGGCATCCAATTCTCTGTTGAGGGTCCATTTCTGCACCAAATGCTGATTTTATTGTGAGTCCACACAAGACCATGTTGAAGGCATCCCATTCCACCCCAACACTGGATGCAGTGCTCATTTGTTTTGAAAGTACGATGTAATAGATTATGGCAGGAAGGTGTGTAATGGGGCATTGTTTAGTCCCTCTAGGGGCAAGCGCAAAGTAGGGATTCTGGTTTTGGTTTTCCCCCATGCCAGCTGTAGTTGTAGAGGGCTGTGGCCTAATAATGTACAGCCAAGAGATTCCCCGCGAGACACCCTGGGGGAGGGCCCCGGCAGTATAGTAGTTCTATTCTTGTGTGCAGGTCATGCAGTCCTGAATAATACGAGTACTCCCTATAGGTAGGGTGCATACCGCGCCATACATCTTGTAAGTGACATTGGTGGTCCATGCCTGTAAGTGTTGCGCCAGGGTGAGCGCCTGAAAGCAGAGGGCGTGAACCATCCTAATCTAGATCTGGGGTGCAGTTGATGTCCCCTCCCCAATAAGTTTGTGCTACAGGGTCGTGTAGGCCCTCTCGACAGAAAAGAATTTGGATTGTTTGAGGACAGTAGACAAACCAGGTTTGGAGATAAAGTTCCATGCCCTCAACACGATTAGGAAGGCCCACTAAGCGAACATTGTTCCTATGCGATCTTCCCTCCTAATCCTCCACCTTATCCCGAAGGTATTCTGCCTCCTTTTATAGTGTCTTGAGCTGTTCATCTGCCGCCTTCACCTTGGGACTGAGGGCCCCCAGGGTCGATTCAGAGTTCTTGATCCTGTCCTTTATCCTTTTGTGATCCTAGTGTATGACACCCATTTCAGTGCATAGTGACTAGATCTTGGGGCTTAGGGTGGATTGAATGTCCAGGACCGCTGCCAGGAGTTCATCAAAGCGATGTGAGTGTTCTGGTAGGGCGTCTGATGTTAGCCTCCCAGTCTGGGCATTGTCCGATGGGTGATACGCTGCCTCGGGCCTGTCCGATCTGTTCTTTCCCATCCTGAGAGGATCAGCATGGGCTGTGAGCCTGATGTCTGGCAGCGGTTCTGTGGGGTAGTAAGGCGGGGACGCCGCCAATCCTAGGGAGTGCCTCTAGGTCGTCCGCCCCCCCTTCAGCTTCCAGCTAGGCCCGTGGCCTGATCCTTCTGCCCCAGGGAGGGGGAGGGGGGTGTTTCTTGAGCCCCTGCGTGCAACATGAGATGTGGGGGATTAGTGGCCTAGAGTGTACGGTGCCACGTGATCCTTTGCTGATGCCCACTGGTCCGTCACATGCCACAGTTTGGCATTTGGAGCCCGCAGCACAGGCCTTATTTGAGGTGCGGGTGGTCCCCCGGTATCCACGGCCCGCACACCCTGCAGGAAAAAGGGGGGGCTTGAAGTGGGTTTTTCCCTGTCCCCCGGCGTTGATGCCTACGAAAGGGATGTCCCTGTTTGTGGCACCGCAGTGAACGTGGGTCCTCACTCTTTCACAGTCTTAGACCGCGAGGTCACATATCACTGCGCTCACACCGCACAACTATGGTGGTGGATCAGCGATGTTCTTCTTTCGTTCAATGCAACAGTTCTTGCGCATTCAGTCAGGGCTCTTTTCCCCAGCGATTCGCCCCATTGTGCTGTACCTTATTGTCCCATATGCAGGGTCCAGCCAGTGGGGTGGGCGTTCCGCGTGGTCCCCACTGCGCAGGCCGGGCCGTTTGAGACAAGAAGGTGCAAATTGTACTCTGTGTCCCCCCTCCCTCAGGGGAGGGAATGAGGCTGTTGGGCGCCGGCTGGTGGCACAGTAGTCCTTGGGTCCGGAATGAGAGGAGTCTATGGTCCCATTGCCACATTGCTGCCGTTGTCGCCCTCCGTGGTGTCCCAGGTTTCATTAGTCTCTTGCGCTCCTCCACTGTCCCCAGAAAGTCACACCGCGATGACGATGCTGTCGGTGTCGTGCACAATTCCAGCGGCGCCCATCCGCGCCGACACATCCCACTGAAGCTGCCCCATCGGGTGCAACGTGCCGCCCGAGTGGTAGCCTAGGCTGCAGCGAGTCAGCGTCTCCCTGCTCGGGTGCTACAGAAGTGCCTCTTCACCATGTGGCACTGCTCTGTACGTGTCCGGGGGGCCCCTCCGATGATGCAAGGCAGCCGTTGTACCTCAGGGCCCCCTTAGGGTAGCAATTATGCCAGGATATTGAGTGCGCCAAAAATGTTCTAGAGTTAAAGGCAGTTCATCTAGCCTTGAAAGCGTTTGCACCATCTCTAACTTTGAATACGATCCTGATTCAAATCAAGGAACATTTATTTAGCGCACACATCACCCGAAGGTCTCATGGCGCTGGCGTACGGCTCTTAGGTTGTCAGCATAAGAGAGACCGAGCTAATTGTCAAACAACCTTGTTTTTAGATTCTGGCGGAATTAATTATGGTCAGAGATGATACGTAGATGTAAAGGCAGTTTGTTCCACGGAGTGGGGGCAAGAATAGAAAAAGCCCAACCCCCTTTTCTGACAGTACGTACTCTGAGTGGAGTGAGGAGGGATTTGTTACAGGATCTTAAGGGCCTGCTTGTCTGGTACCAGCTAAGTTTTTTTTTTCCAGTAGCCTGGACCCCTACAATACATGTTTTTATGTGTTAGGCATAAGATCTTAAAACATGTTCTCTTCGTAACCAGTAACCAGTGGTTCACAGGTAACCAGTGGAGATGTCTAAGGCTAGGCGCTGAGGGGGTTCCTGATGGAAGATTCAGCACCAGCCAGGCTGCTGTATTTTGCAGGACCTGAAGTCTGGAAAGGAGGTCTACATTTATTTCTGACAGCAGAGCATTGCCGTAGTCCATGCGGCTGACAATCAGTCCTTGTACCAGTGGTTTCCTGGCTTCTAGCGGAATCCACTTAAACACTTTACGCAAATTGCACATAATGCCAAAACAGGAACCAATTGGAAGGTTGACCTGTTTTTTTCATTGATAATTATCAATTTGAATTCCTAAATTCCTCACTGTCGGCTTTGGGGGTGGGCAAGGACCCAGATTTGGGGGCCACCAGTCATCTTACCAATGCTCATGAGCTTTACCAATCTGTACTGATGTGACTTAAATAACTTTTTAGCCACTTGAGGGTCTTCCCCCCCCTGACACCAATATCCCAGAGCAGTTGTTCTAGAATGCTATGGGATATGGTGTCAAAAGCTGCTGATAGGTCCAGCAGGATGAGAATGGATGACTGCCCTCTATCCAATGCAAGTCAGATGTCGGTGACTTCTACCAGTGCCGTTTCAGTGCTATGTGCAGCCCTGAAACTGGACTGTGAAGGATCGAGTAAGCCATGATTCTCGAGATGGTCTACGAGCTGCCTGTTAACCAGTGACTCGAGTACCTTCCTGAAGTATGGGAGCAGCGAGATTAGGCGATAGTTGGTTAAGAGTTTTGGGTCTGCAGTAGTGTTTTTTTAGAATTGGTCTGACTCTGGCTGCTTTCCAGACCTTTGGGTCCATTGATGTTGATAGTGACCAATTGAATAGAGTTGTGATATTGTCCAGAAGAACCGGAAGAATTCTAGACAGGAAACGAGGTGACACAGGATCAATTGGTGAGCCTGATTTTTAAAATTTTTCCATTTCCATGATTCAAACAGACAATACAACAACTATACACTTTGAGCAAACAAGGGGTAATCTGATCAAAGACTTTGTTATAAGCTTGGGCAATTAATTTTCCAGGTTTTCAGAATTGTCAAGCGTCTCTCCTTAGCAGATCATGAATGGGAACGACATTTTCAAAAGACTGGGATTTTCCCAACCTATACTTGCCACAAAAAACGCTTAAACTTTCCATTTAGCATACCGGTCATTGGGCATTCGATCAGTATGTCAAAATGTTCACCTCTCAATAACACTGCACAAGAAGTTGCTTTGTAAACAAAACCTTCTATCCAGAATGAAAGGCAAAATGTATCACCCCAACATGCAATCTTGTCATATGGTCCCTCAGTAACAACAATGATCCTATGAACTGCCAGGAGTATGTGATTGTCCCTTATTTGCTTAATTTGGCTTGCTTCAAGAACAAGTTACTTCCCTTTGGTAATACCTTATTTGGTAGAGACTCTATCTAGCTGCAGATTCCTTATCTTACAATAATCCCGAGGCAGCAGACTCGATCCATACATTTTTTAGACTTACTGCTGCACGCAGGTAAGTGCCGTCTTTTGACTTCGAGTCTGCAGCATCCGCATGGGAATTGACATGTGGGGTGCCTATTTAGGTGCCAGGCCAGAACCCTGACAACAGTTTCTTTTTGGGACCTTGGCACGACAGAAGCGCAGAGCCAAGAAAGATGCTGATGGACTAATGTGCAGCGCTAAGGGCCTTGTAAGGGTGACCATACGCAGAAATCTATTTGCAAAGCGGGGAGTATGGGAGGGTCGGCAAGTAAACTGCTGCTAGATAGTCTCGACCAGATAAGGCTTTACCAAAGTGAAGTACCTTGTTCATCTGATGGAGACTTTGAGCTTTAGAATAGATACCCAAGCAATACCATCCTGCTGGTGGGTGTGTGAAACAAATTGGACCAATAAGTCCTGCAGTACCGAACAAAGTGCCCTTCACGGTGGGCCTGACTATCCAGGCAATAGTGCTTGGGGAATGTGTGCAAAGATGCCCATGTTGTAGCCTTATGGATTTCCAGAATCACAAATTGTGCTGATGCACACACTTGATGTCCATATATAGTATACAAGTTATTGAGATAAAACAAAATTCAGTTGGGCTCCTGATCTTTTAGTCTTCTTTTATTTCAAAGTCTTCCATTCCCAACGCGTTTCGTTGCTTTGGTAATCAACCGTGCGACTTCCTCAGTGCTGGAAGTAACAAATAACCACAATTGTAGTACCAACAAATGTAAGAATATTAAAAATAACAATTTAAAGTGAGCCCATAGAAAACCTCATGCATGAGGACTACATACTGTGCTTACAACAAAAAAGCAATTTCCAGTGCTCAGTATACATACATGCACCTCTTCCGCTAACCTGTGGTTCCTATTTGGATAACATCAAAAAGTATAACGAGGTGTCCCTAAGATTAATGTGTGTATGTCATACCGTAATCCTATAGTGATTGCCAATCCAATAGTTTGAAATATTATCATGCCACCATCAGTATCGAACGTGCGCCAAACACACAAACCATTAATTGATCAGTACCTTAAACTTCAATTAGGTCATATATCTAAAATAAAATAAAATAAATAGCGACAGGATGAGTTATGGAGCACATGGGGCAAGGTTTCTCAGTACGCAAAAGTCACCTCACATTTCAAAACCGAACCATCATACCTCCCGTATTCGTGTATGAATTCCAACTGTAATGTAACTCCACGTTTCAAAAGAAGATGTCCTCTGCAAAGAATACATGCAATATAATCAATCATTAATATAACTGATTATCTTTTTAGAATATGTTGTGACTCAACTATGTGTATCTATCACACATGTGCTCTTACCTAAACTGTTCTTAAAGTATTTCAAAGAATATTTTGCCACAGAAAAGTCCAAATGCTGCTATTAGTTATTTGCGTCACGTAATATCAAAAGTTGTAGCTCACACGTCCTAGAAGTACGGGGACCTGCAGGTAAAATACGATGTCAGTTTATCAGTCAGGCAAATCGAATATGCACTCATTACTAAAGATACATTTGGACTCATGGAGTCATTACATACCTTCTAAGTTCTCAACACCCGATTACAGGTGAGGCAGCGGCGGTATGATATTACCAGCGCTTGCAATATATATCGTAGACTGCGACGTCACCAACGGCAAGAAGCATGCGTATATTACCTCCCCCCTGCCGGCGTTCTAAATGGGCGCCATCTTGTAACAATAGAAAGCTTACTATTTTGTATTGTTTAGGAAGTTTCTTTACGCAAACAATATACACCAGGATTACCCAGACATGGCATAGGAATTCAAATCCGTGTGTCATATACGCAATAATAACCGTAACAGCTGCCAAATATGATACTGTTAAATTCCCGAACGATCTGTTTCGTTCAGCGCCATCTTGGAAGAATAACATCATGCGACGAATTGAAATAAAAACAGCCTTGTTCCGTTACACCCACCTTTAAGTTATGGATTTCCAGTACAGGGCTTCTGTGACCTAACACAGTGGTCACAGAGTTGGTTACGATGGAATGAGCTCAGGAAGCTGCTTTTAGCCAATGTGTAGCAGATCTTTATGCGCAGCACTATCAAACATAAGATCCATTTCTGCACAGCCTTTCCTTTCTTCACCCCGATGTACCCAACAAACATTTGATTGTCCACCTGGAACTGTTGAGCATGATCAGTGTAGAATGGCTTGGTGACAATGTAGCCTACATGGAAAGGTGGCAATACTTTCAGAAGGAATGGGGGCCCGGGTTCTCAAAACCAGTTTGTCTGGATAGAATGTCATGTAGGGGAGGGTGCACGGAAAGTGCTAGCTTTTCGCTCACCCTCTTGGCTGAAGTGATGGCCACCAGAAAAGCTGTTTATATGGTGAGGAACAGGAGTGGATGGTTGTGCCATGGCTCAAAGGATGCACACATGAGAAATATTAAGACTAAATTGAGGTCCCTTGGGGGCATAATGACGGGTCTTGAAAGAAACAAATAGTGGAGTCACTAGAGAAAACGAGTTTCAAGAGGTGACTTGTCCAGCAACTGCAAGAGAGCAGAGATAGCTGACAAGTAGCTTGTAACAGTGCCCAGCGCAGAGCCCTGCTGGGCCAGAGAACTAACAAACAATAAAACTTGGGATATGGATGCAGAAAGAGGGCAATGTTCTTGAATGCACACTGTCACAAATAAGTTTCTACGGCAGGTGTGTACTGTTTTGGTTTACGGATGCCTTACTGCCAGAATAAATGTTGAGAAGGAAGTCAAAGGCTGTCAATTGCTGCTGCTCAAACTCCGTGCAGGTTTTGTCACTGTTGATGTTGGTGGAGAAGACACCTGCCCTGCTGCTGTGACAGAAGATCCTCCAGAAGGGGCAGTCTGATTGGAGGACCGATGCTCAGAAGTTCGTAATACCAAATTCAGTGCCCAATTCAGAGCCTCAGAAATGACTTGAGCCAGGTTGTTCCTGTTTTTCTTGAGAACTCTGGGAAGGAGTGAAATTGGCGGACAAGCATACAGGAGGCCTGCGCTCCACTTGGGGCGAAAGAGTTTGAGCAAGAGCTACCTTGGAAACTCAGCACACAGAAGTGCTGACATGGAGCCTTCTCAGCGATGGCAAAGGGATCTAACCAAGTTTATCCCCAGTTTTGGAAGAGGCCTTGCACCACCTTCGGATTGAGACAGATGTTGAACCACCAGGGAAATGCCAGGACGTTCCAGACATTTCCAGATAGGCAGGGCCTCTTGACACAGGGTCCATGACCCGCCCTTTTTGTTGCAGTACCACATGACGGTGGTGTTGTCAATGAACACCTGTACTAGCCTTCCATTGATCGAAGTAAGAAAGGCTTTTGATGCCAGTTTGTGCGAAAGTGCCCTCTTTCTGCATGGTTGTCCCCACGTTTTTGCTGAACTGCTGATGTGCTTTGACTGAGTGTGCCCAGGGCTCCTGCTAATCAGGTACCCAGGGCCTATGTTCTTTCCCTAAAACTGCATTGAAACCAAAATCTAATTGGCATCCCTGGCCACAGGTCAGCCCCTGGTAAATTGTACCACAGGTACCCAGGGCGCTGTGACCAAGGAAGGCCTCTGAGGGCTGCTGCACTTATTGTGCCACCCTCACAGGTCCTGTAACGTTAAACTCACACACAGCCTTTGCAAGCTGCATGTCTTGATGCAGAAGAAAGTGAATGGCACACATCCCAGTGTTAAACCCACACTGATACCAGTATGGGATTTAATGAAAAATGCACACACACAGCAATCGTAGAGATGCCCCCTGAAAAACGACCTACCACTAGTGTCCAGGCTGAGTGGCTACTTTCAGCTGCCACCACCAGACATGTTTCTGGACCTCTGGGCCGAGAGACTGCTGCTCTCGGGGGCCTGAAACAATACACATACTGGGACGAGGTGCTAAGCCTCCTCCCCCAGGATGGGGGGTTCACGAAGGAGAAGCTTCAAAAGTTTGCCGCCTTTGTGAGCTTCCCTTTGCCACTTGCTGCTTTCAGCAACTGGTTCTGACCCCCACTTTGGGCAGGAGAACCAGCAGGGAAAACAAGTGAGGAAGAGAGGTGTGCCCACCTCTGCCAACTCCACCCCTCAGGTGGGGGGAGGCAAGGTGAAGCACAACTCTGTCCTCACCATCTTGCAGATGGAGGGACCCAGCCAACTAAGGAGTCATATGCCCCCTCCCACTGGAGGGTGGCATTATAGGGGGTGTACCCACCCCATGGAAGGGACCCATTGGTCTCAACCTTTTACCTACCACCCTTGAACCTTGCTTCCTTGGACAAGAAACCACAAGAACAAAAGAAGGACCATACAGCTGTGCTGAAGCTAACAAGAGGAGGACGCCCACTGACTTGGCCCCAGCCCTACCGGCCTGTCCCCACCTCGAACCTGCTCCAGCGAAATCCTGGTGTGTCCTGCAGTCAGCAACCTCAAGAAACCCAGAGGACCTGCCTGCCTTCAATCCCAAAGACTTTGTCTCCTGTGAACACCGGATTTGTTCACCAGCAGACACAAACCCTGCAAGGATCCGCAAGTCTGCACCAGACGCCCGAGTAAGAGTGGCCCAACACCATAAGGAGGTCTCCCTGGCGATGCATACCAAGATCCAGTGTTCCCTGACCTGCCTCCAGCCGACGCCCTCAGCCTCAAACCGGAAGGTCCCCCCATCCGCGACCAGGAGTTGGTAATAAGATCCGACCCTAAAAGGCACCCCTACACCCGATGCCCCACGGCCTTGGTTGGCCCAACCGTCAGTGCCTAACCAACCCCCAGCATCAAAATTTGCCTCTCCAAGTGGTGGTCGACTGCACCCAAGCAAGCTCCACGGAGCCAGTGCAGATTCCGCACCGGCTTCATGGGAACCGACTGGCGGCAAAGGTTTCCCTTCTGGTAGAAATCCACTAGAGGGCCCTTCCAAACCCATGGGGGCTCAAGGCACTCCAGAGGTGTCGGGCCACGCAAATATGAGATGCATAGTCTCATAAAACTTAATGATTTGGGCTGGGTTGCTCTTGCTCCTAAAAACTTGGGGAGGTGCAGTGTGGACCCAGGGAAAGGCTCCGTGGTGGGAGTGAGGCCTCAAACAATGTTGTTCTTGCACCTCGTTCGAGGACTTGGACTGGCGCTGTGAAGTCGAAGAGTGCTTCAACTTCTTGGATTGTTTCTTTTTGTAAGACTTGTCTGACAACTTGGACTGCACGGACGATCGTTGAGAGTGGCTCCACGAGCAGTCCTGGGAACTTTTGCACAACCAGGATCTTGAACGTCACCGGGTCATCCAATGGTGAGGAGCTTCAGGGAACATTCCCTCAGCATCTTGGGATTCATGGTGCAACAGTCCTCACTGATCTTAGAGTCATGGTCCTGCTCCAAGCACCACAAGCCAACCAAGTGCGAGTCTGTCACAGACATTTGCCTGTGACGAGCACTGCAGTGATTTAAGCCTACTGATTTCTTAACCCCTTCGGTGCTCATGACGGAACCGTTCCGTCATGACCACGCCCGCGCAAGATTCCGTCAGCACAGCGGCGGAATCTGCGCAGCATGGAAGGGGTTAAGAGACATGTCTAGCACACCAGGAGATAAGTGTAAAAAAAATATGTTGATAAAATGTCGAAAAAAGTCAGTCAAGAAATGACTGGGGATAGCTCTCTCCGGATGTGCGTTTACTGGCGTGAAAAGTGAAAGATCGGATGTCTGCATACTGTGGTGGTGCCTATAAAGGCATCGCACATGTCACTTCCGACGTGTCAGACACGGAGCTGAACACCACCTACCGGCGCCTAGGGTACTGCTCAAGAATTTCCGGGTCCAGTCTGAGACTTCTTAGGGATAATTCTAAGGTAATGAGTCTGCAGCTAGAAGTCTCTTATCAGATCCTCCAATTCGCCTACATTGAAGTTCATCTTGCTGATGTTACAGCATACCGAAATGGACCAACACACAGATCCTTCTTCACTATGCCAGTCATAAAACATTTCCTGGAAGGATTGAAAAAGACTTTTCCACCAATTAGATGATCTGCTCCGTGGAAGTGAAATCTAGTTTTATCTACATTAATGGCTCCCCCTTTCAAGCCCATGCATAAGGCCTCGATGTAGCACCTCTCTTGGACGGTAGCTTATTTGGGTAGTGATTATATAGGCAAGGAGAGCTTCAAGCTGTTTCCACTATAGAACCAGACGTAGTTTTTCCTAACAATAGGATAGCGTTAAGAACATATCCTTCGTTTTTACCCAACTTCGTCTCATATTTTGATATGAATCAGACATGCTGTCTTCCAGTATGTTTTAGTAATCCTTCTGTAGATGTTAGAAGTGTCCTTAAATTGTATTTGAACAGAACTAAGGATATCTGTAAAACAAACCAGTTGTATATTACTAATGGACTATTTATAACTGGTATGGGTTCTTTAATACTAACTATAGCCAGGTGAATAGTTTCATGTATTACTCTATCAATTAGCTAACAAGGCTCTTTGGGAAACTTAGAGCTAATTCTACACGTAGCAAAGCAGAATCTACTGCATGGTTAATGATAGTTTAACTAACAGATATCCGTGAGGCAGCCACTTTGAAATCAGTCCATACTTTTAACAAGCATTGTTTGGACGACAATTCAAGAACTGAAACTCTATTAGGTCAGGCTACATTAAAGAATCTTTTTTTCCTGGAAAGATTGAGTGCCAATATCTCGAACTATATTAGCTATATATTTTATACCATTGTATTGACATCCGCAGTTTAGTGATATTCTTTCCTCTCTACTCTGTTTTTGTCCATCAGCTAGAATCCTACGACGCAGAAAGAAATTTTACTTCGTTGTAATCCTTGTTCTGCATCATAAATATATCCTCACTGAAGTCATAAACTACCATCCCGCCTCCCTTGTTGTCAGTACAACTGACATCTTTTTCAGTATCATTTAACGCCATTCAGAAAGTGCTTAGGCTGTGTGGTAAACTGCCAGTACAGTGTGTACTGGGTAGTAGAAGCTGCTGACATCTTATAGCACCAGTTTATTTTTCTCTACATCTTCTGCTCTCTTGACCTGACCTACACACTTAATTTTTCTCTTTATTTGTAGGATATAGGACAGGCCACTGGAATTATGCGATTGTGCGACTGCAGTAATTTTGGCATAATCCTAGATTTGCCACGTAAGCCATCATCTGCCTCATCTGCAGATTTTAACCCCAACATTTTGATTTTTTGCTCAGTTTCTAAAAGTGCAGAGATGTGTGTTGCTGCTCAGAGGAAGGCTTCACTTTGCAAAACTTGACTGGTCACTTTTCTATTGCTTATTGCTATATTTGTGTGTTAAACTGATACTAATGAGATGTAACCAATGGCCAGACAGTGTTAATAAGTGTAGAAATAACAAAATAATCAAGAATACTGTTGCAAAATGTACTGCATTATGCCACAGAATTTGCCTTTGCTTGCTACCTAATTTATTGAACCCTGCCACATAATTGGGCCCTTTTCTGTTTCATAATGCCAGTGGCCCTGGATATAGGTTATTTTAAATAAAATACAGCATTGCCTTCAGTCAGGTGCTACAAGGTGGTCTTACTCCACTAAAGAATACATTTTTTCAGATTCAGAAAAATACAGTAAAAGCTGTCCTGGCTTGCTGATCATGGCGGTAATACCAGTTTATGGACATTTAGGTGTCTCCCCTCACCCACAGATTGACTCTAATTATGTAAAGAAGAAAGTGTTTCAGGAGTACCCGCACATGAGTGGGAATATTTTACGTTTCTGATTTCAGTGAGAATACCTATGATGCAGAGCTGGGATTTACAAGCAGATAAAATTCCCTTCTTGCCCATGTTGAACAGCATCATAGACTAGGGGAAGGAGACCTTTACAGAACCCGCATCTTCGATGCCTGGCACACCCACGGTAGAGAACAAATATAAAACCTCCCCACAGGACACTTTATGTATATAAAAAAAAATGCAGTAGCTGATTTCGCCATTTTGCCAGTGGCTAGGAAAAGCGCTAATGCTCCCGCCTCCATTGGATTACAACCAGGTGAGGATATCAAATGTATGCAATGGTAAGCCGACAGATGGAAAGGTCAGCTTCCATACAGTAGATAATTGGAAACTCCAATACTCTACTGAATACATGAAGTTATCAACAGTGAGCGGAAATAGAAAAGTCAATGCAACACCTCCTGGTCAATATAAAAAGAGAGCAAGAGTATAATTTAGAAAAGCAAGACCATAGCCAATACATGCGTAAAGTTAACCCTTGATGCAGCAGACACTGCCAGCAGGCAAATGGGTACAAGAAATACACTCCGGAGACAAATATGGATGAGGAGCTTAAAAAATCCTAGAGGCTCGAGGCTCAAGCCTCCATCGTCAACATGCTTTTCACTGGGAAGAGTTTTTTTGGCTCTGTAGTGGACGAATCCTGAAATGAAAAAGGATGACACGACCAAAGTGATAGGGCCTTCACAGTTTAGAGATGCTCTCAAGAGGGGCATGACCTCTAGTAAGGGGCCTATGGGTAGATAACTTTCAACCTGCTCCACAGCAAATGCAGTCCCACAGCCCACCACTGCCCAGGTACCAGGTACGTCATGGCAGTACCAGACAACCATTATTGAAAAAGAGCAAGAGGAAAATGCCATACCACTAGTGGGCCAGCAGCAACCGCTATGTGACTAGGGAGAAAGACCCCCTACAACAAACACCAGTAGAGTACATATTAGGTTACTCACTTTACAAGTGGAGTGAAATCATCTCTGACAGATGGAGTTAAATATAATAGGACATTGATATTGCATAGAACGACCGCCAAATGTAAAACCAAAGAGGAAGGGTTTACAGAAAACTGGAGTTAAACCTCCTACAATAGGAGATAAAAGAACAGTTATGAAACGTGTCATAAAAGAACACTCAACGAGAGAGCACAACCAAGGATTGTACTCTGTTCTTCCCCATCCCAAAATCCATCATATTTAAGCCCATCATAGACCTCTAATTCTTAAACAGGCCCACTAAAATGCAGAAATTCAAGGTGAGCAGACTTCAAGCAGTCATACCAGTGTTGAAGGAAGGAGACTACATGACGACAATAGAACTCAAGGATGCATACTTTCATGTTCCAATGAACAAGCACAGAAAATGCATCCGGTTTATGGGAAACCGCTCACAGTAGTAGTCCAAGGTGCTTTCATCTGGGATATGGTTAGTGCTGCGGGTTTTAAAAAAAAAATGGATTAATCCCCACTTCCCGCGACAAATTAGGTCTTCCTAGTTGTGACTCTGATCTCGACCAGAGGGAGGACAATCCCTGTGCAGATGAGTCTTAGCATTGACAGAGCCACTTCACCTCTACCACAAGGGACAGCCTTTGACTGTGAGAACTGTGATGAAACTGTTGGTGATAACTAATTCACGTATTCCACTAATCCCATTTACCAAGCTCCACTTGACACCAATACAAGAATGGCTCCAACAGACAACATGGGACTGGGTCCATCTTGGTTGTGACAGAGGAAGTCCTAAAAGGACACAATGGTGGAATGTAAAAAAAAATTCTGAAAAGGCTGGCTATGCAAGCAACCAATCGCTTCATGATCATCACAACGGATGCATATCACATAGAATGTGGCGCACGCATGTGGAAGCTGAACATCAGAGACTAATGGAACCCTCCGTAAGCTCTCAAGCACATAAATGTGCTATACCACAAGACAGTCTTTTTTTTGCTATAAAAGAGCCTTCCTCCTACATAACGATGGCAGGACAGTGAAATCTAACCTGACCACACAACAATGATTTTCGACTTTAACAAGGGTAGAAAATAATTTTATGCTGTCTCCAAACTAACACAAGAGATACAGAAATGGTCCATACTAGGCGATATAACAAATCTTCATGCTATAATGTCCAGGCATAATCTTATCCTAGTGATTTTGGGGAGAGAAAAGTTGAAAGGTTGCCGCACTATTTTAACTTTGTCCTGACGTTATAGCAAAGTTGGGATATTCTTCGATTTACATGTTGGTTCAGTGGTCTACTTTACTTTTAATAGAAGAGCAGTTCATTTTCCTCCTTTCTTTCTTTTATCCAGGGATTCCAGCCCCAGTGAGCTTAAAGATGGTTTCTGCAAAGATTAGTATGACAGCTTGTAGGAAAGTGCCTGCTATATATGTCATAATCACCCCCCACTTTTTGCCACTGGTACGAATGTTTTTCAACTGCTGTGCACTGGGTCTCTACTAACCAGGCACCTGTGCTCTTTTCCTAAAACGAGGAAAAATGCACTAATTGTTAACACGATTGGCACACTCTTTAGCACCCCTGTAAGTCAAAAGTGGTGCCCCTGGTACCTAGGGCATTGGTACTAAAGAGGGTCCTTAAGGGCTGCAGCATATATTATGCCACCCTAAGGGACACCCATACAAACTGCATGCAGTTTGTCCGCCATTGCAGACTGTCATGGTGCAAACCATGACTTAAAATATGACATGGCACACTGTGTACAATGCCAAAGTCACTGCATGTAACTAATGTACGTCCCCATAATGCAGGCCTTGTAGCCCTGATGCGGGGTGCATTATATTACATGTGAGGGCATATCTGCATGAGCAGCTATGCCCCTTTGCTGTCTAGATCAAATACTAGATGGTACAAGTGAACAGGGAAGCCATCTTAAGTATATGTACAGATCACTGGCCATTACGAGTTCCCCAGCTATATGATGGCTTTACTGAAACCTATAGTGTTTGGTATCAAACTCCTTGTCTAATAAATTTGTACTGTTACCAGTACAAGGTTTATTATGACATGCTCCCAGAGGGCAACTTAGAGGTGCCACCTGAAAAACCTGCCTCTATCTAGTGTACAGACTGACTGGTATTGACCAACCTGCCACTACAGATGAGTTTCTGACCCCTGCAGGTGAGAGCTGGCGCTCTCTGAGGCCACAAACAATGCCTTCGATGAAGGAAGGTGTTCGCACCTCTTCCAGCAGGATGGCTTGTGATTTGGCATATCGGGCCGGGGTCTTCAAAGCCCCTGCTGTCATTGATATGCGTCCTGGCTTCCCCCAAAGCCCCTGCCGCCTTTCCTATGCTATCCCAGCTTCCCCCAGACCTGGGAGATGCCACGCCCTGCACTGAGGCCCATTTGACACTAGGACAGGCAAAGAATTAGCTATGCAAGTAGGCGTGTTGCACCACCATTCTAGTTACATCTCTAAGGTGAGCTACATGATGTGCTTCACGAATGAAGGGTCCTACCATCTTGTCTTTGGTGAAATTATGAGTTCGAGGCATGTGGGCTGCTGAATTCATATCTGTGCATAGATCGCCGCCTAGTGTTGGGCCCGGATGATTGCACATTGTTGTCCTGGAAGAGTCTTCGAAGTATCACGAGATAGGTGGCTCCTCCCCTGGACTACAGTGCGCATGGGCATCCTCTACATCCTCAGATTGTTTTTTTCCGCCATTGGGTTCGGATGTGCTTATCTTAGCTCAAGTTAGGAAAACTTTATTTAAGGCGACAGCCTTTAGGTATCGACGGTATTGTTTGCGTTCGGTATCGATACCTTCTTAGACTTGTTACTCAAGCTTATTCACCTTCTCGGACCGAGTTTCGGTCCGACCAGCGATCGACGTTCGAAGATGGAATCGAGGACTCCCTTCAAGAGATGTCCTCTTTGTCACGCTAAATACCCACACATCGATGTCCATCCGGTGTGCAACAAATGTTTATCACCGGATCATGATGAGTCCCGGTGTATGGCCTGCGCCCGGTTCCGGTCAAAGAAGACCCTTCGGAATAGACGAGCGGCTAGATTGGAGGCCAAACAATCGGCGCCTACCCCGGTTAAGATATTCGGCACCGAGGATGAAGACGTCGAGAGCGTCGAAGAGGTGGACTCGAGCCCTGCTTCGGGGCAGGAATCCCAATACGACTACGATGATGAGGGGATCCTCGAGTACGAAGACGTCGTCGACGAGGTAGGAGACGACGATGAGGCCCTTGGGGCCGAGGAAGATAGCTCAGGAGATGAGCTAGGCCAACCCGTCGATGCGGAGGCTGTGACAGATAGTCTTGATAAGGCTCAGGTCGAGGGATCGCCTGCGGGCCTTACCCAAGATCGGTCGGATCGTTCTACAGCCCCGCCTAAAGGCCCTGTTTCGAACATTTCAAAAGGGCCAGAATTATCAAAAAAGACTGGAGTCGATTCCGTGCAATCGAAACCAAAACCTGCACCGGTCAAATCGAAACCGAAAGTGCAACTGGTTCAGGTCGGATCGAAGGCATCGACACCTTCCAATCAGTCGACACAAAAGAAGGACCTCGGAGCCGAACAACCGAAGAAGGACTTCGGTACCGAGAAACCAAAAAAGGACCTCGGCACCGAGAAACAAAAGAAGGCCCTCGGTCCCGAGAAGACGCAGAGGCCTATGGCACCGAAGGTCGGAGCACCATCGACCAAGGTCAAGGCGGTCGATCCGACCACATCAACACCGAGGAGTGCTGAGACTGCCAGAATTCCGGATAGGCAAGGCGTCGATCCCAAACTTCGGACCGAAGACTGGCAAGACACCGGAGACCGCGTCGAGGCATGCTTCCAAAGAGCCTGTCGGATCAAAAGCACCGTCGGCATTCACGTTACAACAGGTGTCGGAGTCCCTAAAGCGCATCAGGGACCGGGTCACTCTCGAACCGAGAACGGGTCCCGAACCGAACAAGGCCGCCAAGCCCCACTCGGCGCCGGCATCG
The DNA here is from genome assembly GCF_964204655.1 of Triturus cristatus. Lineage (NCBI taxonomy): Eukaryota > Metazoa > Chordata > Amphibia > Caudata > Salamandridae > Triturus > Triturus cristatus. Next base: position 111,883,381 of record NC_140594.1, read on the forward strand.
ATCAAGTTTGGATTGCCACCACCGGGGGCACCCAAGATGTTCGAACTTCGAAAAACTATCGAACAACCAAGAACAGTGTCCACAGAAAGAACTGTTGTCGAAGACTCACGGGAACAGTTTATCGACGTCGACACTGGTAGACTGTTGTTCCGCAAGCGGAGAATTATAACGGAGAAGCCTTTGGACTCATACAAAATTCCACTCAAAAGGAAACTGGCTTCCGGTTCGACACCAGTGCTGGTAGAGCATTACCACACATATGATCAGGACCCACCATCCTTTTCTCCCACACACTCGGAGACGGATGCAGTAGAGGGCTATATTGAGGATACAACTTATCCTGTGGATACTGACCCTGATGACCAACGGCAAGACCAGGATCAGGCGTGGGGTGACCCTAATGACCCAGGAGACTCACAAGATGCTCCCGACACTCATCTGTATAATATAAAACCATCTCCCACTGAAGATACTTCTGCTTTTAACGCACTCATTGAAAGAGCGGCGGCCAATCACGGAGTGGAACTTCATTCTGACTCTGTAGAGGAGGATTTCTTGGTGAACACGTTCTCCACATCAGAAAGAACGGTCAAGACTCTACCAATGTTAAAGGGGGTTGTTAAACATGCTAAGGACATCTTTAAGGAGACAACCAGAGCACGGGTATTAAACCCGAGAATAGAGAAAAAATACAAACCTGCCCCAGGAGACCCCATGTACATTAAGGGTCAATTGCCGTTGGACTCCATGGTAGTTTCCAAGGCTCGCAAGAGAGCTAACTCACAAACTACCGGGGATGCTCCGCCTCCGGACAAGGAGTCCAAAGTGTTAGAAACATCAGGGAAAAGAATAGCAGCATAAGCAGCAAACATCTGGCGCATTGCCAACACTCAGGCACTCCTGGCCAGATACGACAGGTCACACTACGATACCCTAGAAACACTGCTAGAACACCTACCAGATGAATACAAGGATGGAGCGGAGCTCCACATCAGAGAGGGACAACTCATTACAAACCCGTCCATCAAATGCGCACTGGATGCAGCCGACACTGCAGCGAGGGCAATCAACACTAGTGTGATGTTGCGGAGGCACGCATGGTTGAGAATTTCCGGGTTCAAACCTGAAATTCAAAACAACATCTTAAATCAACCAGTCAACCCAGACTTTTTATTTGGCCCCGAGGTTGACACTACCCTAGAAAAGATTAAAAAGGACACAAACTGCGAAATCAATGGGGGCTCTACAGTCGCAGCAGTTTCGGAGTGGCTCTTTTCGTCGCCCCGGGAATAAAGGAGCAGCTAGAGGTCAGGGGTCCCAGCAGCAGTACAATAAAGGAGGTACCCAGAGTACCTATAATAAAAACAATAGGGGTGGATATCGTGGATCCAGCACCAAAGGCAGAGGACGAGGACACAACAACACCAGGTCCTCCGCCACTAACAAACCGTGACGTCTTGTCACTGCCCCCCGACCACATAACACCGGTCGGGGGCAGACTCCAACAGTTCCTGCCAGTCTGGAGATCCATCACCACAGACAGGTGGGTCAGAGAGATTGTCCAATCCGGTTATTGTCTGGAATTAACATCCAATCCACCCAACATACCGCCAAGACACCGTCCTATGTCCGCAGAGCACTTGGCATTATTGCAGCAGGAAGTACTAAGTATGCTGCAGAAAGGAGCCATAGAAATCGTGCCCGTAGACCAACAAGGGTCAGGAGTGTACTCTCTGTACTTCTTGATCCCAAAAAAGGACGGGTCTCTCAGGCCTATACTGGACCTAAGACCTCTCAACCAATACATTCTGTCAGAGCATTTTATTATGCTCACCCTCCAGCAGGTTCTACCGTTACTCAGTCAGAGAGACTTCCTAGCAACACTGGATTTGAAGGATGCGTATTTCCACATACCTATGCACCCATCACACAAAAAATATCTCAGGTTCACTCTTCAGGATCAGCATTATCAGTTCAAAGTACTCCCTTTCGGAGTAACGACGGCGCCCAGAGTCTTTACCAAATGCCTAGCGACAGTGGCTGCACACTTAAGAAGACAGCACATTCACGTCTTCCCTTACCTGGACGACTGGCTTGTTCAGGCAAAGTCAGACCAGCAGTGTGCCAGCCACGTCTCCCACACCATTCACCTTCTTCACAGTCTGGGATTCTCACTAAATTATCCAAAGTCACACCTTCAAACCCGCCCACGTATGGCAGTACCTGGGCGCGACCATAGACACTCTGGCAGCCAAAGCTCAGCCAAACTTGTTGAGGATCAACAGCATGCAACTGCTGATAAAAAAGTTCAAACCTCAACACTCCCTTTCAGCGCGAGTGTTCATGCAGTTGATAGGCATGATGGCCTCCTACATTTTCATAGTCCCGCACGCGAGACTACATATGCGCCCGCTTCAGGAGTGCTTGGCACGTCAATGGAATCAGACTCAAGGACAGTTAAAAGACCTAGTGTTGGTGAGCGGTCGGGCATACAACTCTCTGCATTGGTGGAATCCACAAAACCTTTGCAAGGGCCGACCGTTCCAAGAGCCTGTTCCACAAATAATACTGACAGCGGACGCGTCTCTCCAGGGATGGGGAGCTCATGTACTCAATTACACAGTGCAGGGACTATGGACAACACAGCAAAAGAAGATGCACATCAACCTTCTGGAACTGATGGCAATCTTCCAGGCAATGAAGGCATTCAAACTACACTTGTGCAACAACGTCGTGTTGATCCGCACGGACAACATGACTGCCATGTACTACATACAGAAGCAGGGAGGAACACACTCCACAGTTGTCTCATCTGGCTCAGAGCATGTGGAAGTGGGCCATTCAGAGGAACATATTCCTCATGGCGGAACACCTCCCGGGCAAGGACAACCAGATGGCGGATCTGCTCAGCAGACACAGCCACCAAATGCACGAGTGGGAGCTACATCCGTCAGTACTCCAACCGTACTTCCAGCAGTGGGGTCATCCAGAGATAGACCTATTCGCCCCAAGGGAGAACGCAAAATGCCAAAGCTTTGCTGCCAGGTTCCCCCATCCACAGTCGCAGGGCAATTCGATATGGATGAACTGGTCAGGCAGATTTGCGTACGCTTTTCCCCCAGCGCCATTAATACCGCTAGTGGCACACAAACTAAGGCAACACTCGATTACACTCATCCTGGTTGCTCCAACATGGGCACGCCAGCCATGGTACACCACGTTTCTAGAACTTTCCGTGGTACCGCATCAAAGACTACGGCTAACGCCCAAACTTTTAACACAGAACCATGGCGAAATTCAGCACCCAGATCCGCAACAGCTGAACCTGGCGATCTGGCTCATGAAGTCTTAGAGTTTGGCTACCTGAACCTGCCTCCAGAATGTATGAATATCATCAAGGAGGCCAGGAGACCCACGACCAGAGCTTGCTATGCGGCTAAATGGAAAAGGTTTGTCATTTACTGTAAAAACAATGACATTAACCCACTGGACGCATCCATTCAGAACATCATCTGTTACCTGTTACACTTATACCGATGCAATCTGGTATACAGCTCCATCCGTATACACCTAACCGCAATAGCAGCCTATCTTCAGAACAGGCAGCACCTCTCTTTATTCAGAGTGCCTGCCATCAAAGCCTTCTTAGAGGGTCTCAAAAGAGTGATTCCTCCGACACACCCACCAGCACCGGTGTGGAACCTGAATGTGGTCCTCACCAGATTGATGGGTCCAACTTTTGAACCTCTACATTCATGTGAGATTCAATTCCTCACCTGGAAAGTAGCTTTCTTAGTGGCAATCACTTAGTTGAGAAGAGTTAGTGAACTCCAGGCACTAACCATTCAAGAGCCATTCATACAGGTTCACGCAAATAGTTGTACTACGTACCAACCCCACATTCATGCCTAAAGTGGTATCGCAGTTCCACATGAATCGGACTATTGAACTGCCGGTTTTCTTTCCAAATCCAGAAAATGTCGCAGAGAGAATGCTCCATACACTAGATGTAAAGAGGGCCCTCATGTACTATATAGACAGGACAAAGGATTTTAGGAAAACAAAACAACTGTTCGTTGCCTTTTCTCCACAACACAAGGGCAACGCCATTTCCAAAGCAGGGATAGCCAGATGGATTGTTAAATGTATTCAAATTTGCTATGAGAAAGCTAAACGCACATTAACGATTCCCCCAAGAGCCCACTCAACACGAAAGTTAGGGGCGTCCCTGGCTTTCCTAGGTAACATTCCTTTAGAGGCAATATGTAGAGCAGCCACATGGTCCACTATACATACATTTACTAAACACTACTGTGTAGATGTACATTCAAAACAGCAGGCAGCTGTAGGACAGGCTGTTCTCAAGACCCTTTTTCAGACTGCTGCAGCTGACACGGGCAGCCGCCGCTAATGGAGGGACTGCTATATAATCTATGCACAGATATGAATTCAGCAGCCCACATGCGTCGAACCGAATATGCTACTTACCAGTATGCATCTGTTCTTGGCATGTAGGGCTGCTGACATTCATATCGCCCACCCTCCTCCCCGGCGCCTGTAGCGGCTGCAGCACTCAGAATTTCTGTATAGCATGGTCATCACTTACTGTATCTACTCCATCACTGCCACAATGGCGAAAAACAATCTGAGGATGGAGAGGATGCCCATGCGCACTCTAGTCCAGGGGAGGAGCCACCTATCTCGTGATACTTCGAAGACTCTTCCAGGACAACAATGTGCAATCATCCGGACCCAACACTAGGCGGCGATCTATGCACAGATATGAATGTCAGCAGCCCTACATGCCAAGAACAGATGCATACTGGTAAGTAGCATATTCGCCTCTGTGACAGGTTTGTTCCTACTCCCCATAAGAAGGGATCATATAGGGGATGTAGTGACCCCAGGGGTAAGTAGCTCATTGGCTACTACCCTTCACTCCCCTTAACACCCCTAAATTTAGTCTTTAGGTGGCCTCCTGACACCAGGAACCCAGATTTGTCTGCCTGAAAGGACAAAAAGCTGAAGACTTGAAAGCTGCCTGGTACACTGTTCAGTCAGCCCCTGGGCCCACCGAGGGAGTAAAACCCTAGCAAGAGGTCTTTGTGCTCCAGGAGGTCATCTCTGTCCCCTCGCCGAGTTTGGAGATGCCAGGACTCCCAGGAGCCGCCCTGTACCAATAACCTAGGAACATGAACCAGTTGCAAGCATCAAGGTTTGTTTGTGTTCATTCAAAACACACCGCTGCCAAAACGTAGCTGCACATTGAGGGACTCCGAGAGAGGCCAGCTCCACACAGAGAGTGGTCCTGCTGTGTTTCTTTACCCTCTTCTGCAGGAACACTGAGAATCGGGAGAGCCTAAAACTCACTGACTCACGGGATAAAACACCTCTGCACCCAAGCTCCCCAGCCCAGGCTGTCGTTTCATTCTGTATTGTGATGGAATCCGTAGCGTGCCCTGACAAAGTCGGAGAGCTCACTGAAGCTGCTTTAGTCTGAGTGGTGGGGTGGATATAGCTACTCTGGCTGTTTGGCGGAGTAACCTGGAGAAGTACAGACAAAAGCCAAATATCAATGGGGTTGAAGTAGAAGCACTGAGGGATATAGGTGCAAGTGTCACCATGGTGACTGAAAAGCTGATATTCCCAGAACAGTACTTGACTGGACAAACCAATCCAGTTATCAGTGCTGATAACCATCCAAGGTCCATCCCATGGCAATGGTGACCTTGGAATGGGGAGTGGTTACTGGCTAAAAGAAAGTGGTTGCATCTTCTGCAATTCCAGTAGTGTTTGCTAGGAAATGATCTGGAGACCTCAGCATGGGCTGAGGTAGAGCTAAGATCCCATCCAGCCATGCTGGGAATACCTGAATGGGTGTGTGTGTGAAAATTAGAGCCTAGTGCAAAGCCCAGGGTGAAAAAGAGGACTTAGAGCCAGGAAGAATGGCCCAACCCTCCAAGGTAAAAGGCATGAAAGCTGGGAAACCATTTTCTCTTGCGACAAAAGCTCAGGCTCCCTCTCCTCAGAGAGAAGACCCAACAGCCCTTGAGTGAACTGAGCCCCAGGAACTTTAGCCTTACCAAGCAGAGCTCCAACGCCTTGGGGAACCCTCTAGGGAAGATCTTTGCCAGGGGCAGAGTACATGTCCCACGATTGAGAGCCTGAGACTGCAAGGTGCTGACCAGGAAAACGGAGATGTCAGTGACTCCCACCAAACCTATTGGCTAGCGACCCAAAACTTTGGGCTATTAGGAGAGTGGTGCTGCCTCCGAGTTTTTACTCTCTCTAGCACATGGCATCTCCCTAGCTGGGCATCTTGGCCGGACAAAAAATTGGAGTAGGTTAGTCACCCACTTCTACTGACCCGGTATGTCCTACGAAGTAAAGGCGTTTTGCGGCTTCTGTTACCTATCAGCCGGTGGCAAACCAGAGGCCCCCTTAATTCCACTACCAGTGATTTGGGTTCCCTTTGAGAGGATAGGTATTGACATTGTTGGACCCCAAACAGCCTCAGGAAACAGATGTGTGCTGGTGGTAGTGGATCATGTCACCAGGAATCCTGAAGCAATACCACTTAGGACTGTTGCTGCTCCTGCAGTTGCCAAGGCCCTCAGAAATATTTTTACTAGAGTGGACTTTCCTAAGGAGGTTTCAGACTGAGATAGTAACTTCATGTTTGCTTACCTATAAGCCATGTGGGTTGAGTGTGGGGTGATGTATAAGTTTACCACCCCATATCACCCACAGGTCAGTCCCTGGTAAAGGGTACCCCAGGTACCCAGAGCACTGTGCCCAGGCAGGCCTCTAAGGGCTGAAGCACTTATTGTGCCACCCTTAGAGGTCCTGTACCTTTACACTCACACTCTGCCTTTGCAGGCTGCGTGTTTTGGTGCAGAACAAAGTGAAGAGTCGACATGGCACACATCCCTGTGTGCCATGCCTACAACCCACTGCCCTTGCATAGATTAGTCACCCCTGTATCTGGGTGCATTATACCAGTGGTGAGGGTACAGTTGCATGAGATCTGTACCCCTACAGTGTCCAAGTCCATTCTTAGACATTGTAAGGGCAGTGCTGCCATTAAGAGTATATGGTGCTTGGAGTTTGTAATTTCGAACTCCACAGTACCATAATGGCTGCACTGAAAACTGAGAAGTTTGGTATCAAACTTCTCAGCACATTAAACCCACACTGATGCCAGTGTGGGATTTAATGAAAAATGCACACAGAGGGCATCTTAGAGATGCCCCCTGAAAAACGACCTACCACTAGTGTCCAGGCTGAGTGGCTGCTTAAGGTATTTATAAGTAATGAAAGTTGACCATAGTCGTTAGACAACGCCTATGTCGGTTTTTACATTTACCTTAAGCTTAGTACGCAGCGACTCCCTCACCATAATCGAGTAACCATTTTTAGGTCTCGCCTAGGCAGCGCGCATGCGCTGCTCTTGGAGGACCTTTAGCCATCGGTCTTCACTTTTCAAGCACTGCACTTGGGCTTGTGGCGGCAACCACCTTGCCGGAGCGAGCAGCGGCGCGCCACTAGCACGAGTGCAGTGCTTGAAAAGTGAAGACTGCTCTCCCAAGCGCTCACCTCCTGCTCCTTTACCAGACTTTACTTTTGTTTCTCTTGCTGGTTTCTTTTTTGCAGATTTATATAGCGCGAACTCGACCGGAAGGTATTGGAACGCTTTATTCGTCTTTCTTGTTAGGAGTAAGAATGGCTTCAGTCTAACACGTCGTTTTATCTCCACCTTCTAAGTGTGCGTGCTCTAGCAGATAGAATAAAGCTGAACTTGCGAGACCGCCTGTCCTCGTGCCGGTGCACTGGGGCGGTATATGTGCAAGATCTGGGCCTACCAGGCCAGGTTCTGCAGATCTCAGTCCGTGAAAACACATTGTTCTCGGCCTCGTACGTGGTGTCTGTTTTTAATTCACACGTTTGTTCTTCGAGTCGTACCTTTAAAAAACAAGACGCCTCAAACGCAAGTCGGCTCGATGCTAGATTGTGTAAGAGAGACTGCACAGAAACCAAACCAGGTCAGACTTGGAAGAAGGGCTTTAAGTTGGGTGGGTCCCGCCGGTGCTGAACTCAGGCAGTTTTAAACAGCAGGTTCCGAGACCGGTCCCTATCGTGCTCTCCATTTTTGCCATCACCCTCAGGGTGAAAACAAAAGTTCTCAACTCTGCAGCAGTTTCACCCTTCACTGCCTTTGGGGTAACTTCGGAGAGGCTTGTTAAAGTTCTTTCACAGTCTCGTCATTTCAGAACTGAAGGATTGTCCTATTATATTCAATTAAGTCATATTTGTTGCTTATGCAACTATGCCATTGGTAAGGACAAATTGTTTTAAGCCACGCCCTAAATTGCATTGGCCATGCCCATTTGAGAGACCACTCAGTTTTTCATCCCACTTAAAGCCCTGCTTGGAATGCTCATACCAGCCCCAAACACAGGAGGCTGCGGGTACGATGAGGTCACGGGCCTGTCTGGCTTCTGGCAGCCACTTCGGCTCTGAAAGCATCCCTTATCCAGAGTGGAAAGGATGCCACGGGCCCTGGTGCAGGCACGGAAAATGGGCCCTTTGACTGCTGTTGGGGTGATAAGCTGTAATAATTATCAGGGCTCAATGCTCTGGGTCTGACTCTAGCTTCGGGGCAGAAGGACGCCCGCGCTCTAGTCCTCTGCCAGCTGGGTGGTCGAGCACATCATACTGGCTGGCATCCCTCACACCCACAAACGAGCTTACATCCACACCTGGGCACTGATCTGCTCACATACAAAGTCCGAGTTACACATCTTAAACAGTGAAAGGTGTGTACGCAACAAACTCTTCATCGCTGGAGCTTTCATGCTCCGCTCTGCAGGGGGGTGGGGGGGGGTGGGGGGTGGGTGGGGGATACCTTGGAACGCCATGGATTTATACCAAGACCATCGAAAGCGCTACGAGGCCACTCTAGTGACAGAATGGGCGCTATACGAGTGCACATAAGAAAACAAAACGCACACAACAATAAATATGGCAAATATATATGTGCTGTGGCTGCTAACTGTTTAAATGCAAAAAATAGGCCGGCCGCACACAAAGGTACCATTTCTGGGCCCGGATCCGCAACGTCAATCATATACAGTGACAGGTCTTTGGAGTCCAGTGCATGTGCGCCTGCGTGCGTAGGTGCACGTGCTCTCTTTTATGCAGAAAAAGACGCTGCAAGTGAGAAGAAAGGAACACTTGAGGGTGTGCGGTCCTATTTTGATAATGGCACACCTGGGAGTTTTCTTTAGAGGTGATTAAAGTGCATTTTCCGTTTCCCGGCTGGGACGTATTCTGACTCGCTCTGTGTGCTCACACCCACAGGCCTCAGCGGACTTCAGATGAGACAACAGTCTCGTTTCACTGCTGCGCCTACAATGCAGCGCGTGTCGTGGGAGGTTTGTGCTATACATGGTCTACAAGCATCACCACATTGCCAAGGCGCTCTGCGGGTCACTGCAGCGCAGCAACCTCCTCATCTTAACATCTTAGGCTTGAGAGAGCCCCCCCACACCGTGCCTCCAGGCCACACTCTAGAGGTTGCTGGGTGGTGAAAGGCTGGTCTCAAGGCTTGGTTCAGGGCTGCCGAGAGTCCATGCGAGGTGTGACATCCTCACCCATCTTATTTTATGTTTTTGTAATTTAATACATGTACTTTCAATTTAATCATTAGAAAATGTTGACTAAATAAACTACCCCGGTAATACTCAAGTGCACCAAGTGACAGTATCCTGTAACAATTTAATATATTACAAGGATTTGATATTTTGTGGTAGAAAAATTGCTTAGCTAAACAAAATAAAAAGTTGTCGGCTGAACAGCATTAGCTATCACCTCGGAAGTCAATTTGCCAAAATGTGAGGGGTAGTGGAAGCGACATCACATTCCCTTTGACTTGTGACGACTTCGTAGGAAGTGACATCACATATCCTAACCCTGGATAGCATTACAGAAAGTAAGTACTAACGTGGCTTTTGATCCTGATGATGTCATAAGTAGCAACATCACCAAAGTTTAAAAAAGATATATTAATATTGGGAGCAAAATTTAAACCACAATATCCTTGGTGCAACAACATCAAGTGTTGCATGGCTAAACAATTATAAGGTCCCAAAGGCGAGACCTATTGGCTATGCCAATGCTTGTTACTCTTTACATTCATATAATAAAAAAACTCCAAGTGACGAGTACGTCTACATTTTCAAGCTTGTAACAATCTCTCCCTAGCGCTACGTGATTAGAAACACCAAAGCAGATATTTTCTGTGCGCTTTGTTGACGAGTAGTAACGAGTATACTTGCAAATTCATGCCTTAACAATCTTACACTAGTGCCACTTGGTGAGAAACACCAAAGCAGATATTATCAGTATGCATTTATGTAGATGTCTCCTCTATTGTGCGAATTACCAACAGTGATTTTGAATTAATATATTTACATCTCAATAAGTGCCTCATTATTTTTAAGCTCAAACCAAATATTTGTATCCCTTTTCCGAGTTTACACGATTACAGCACAAAAACAGTGCATCTCCATCTAGGGTTTTAAATTGAAAACTCTTGTTAAGATAAAGTGTAATGTACAATAGATATTCTTTTTTCAGTTACAGGTACGTCAGACCTGACTTGACAATTGAAGAGTGGTAAGTTAACCACCTAGTAGCTGCTACATGTTGCCGCTACGCACTATTTGGTCCTGAAGAAAGCCTCAAGATTTCAAGAGGCTGAAACATGTCGACCACAAATGACCACTAACAGTGCGGTAGATTAGTAACTGGATCTATGCACGCACCACCTAGTTTTTAATTTCCCACACCTCCATTTCTTTTAATAAAAGCCTCTCATATGGCGGTGTAGGGAAATTTTACTTTCTTCACTTAGAGCACCAATCACTCACCTATTGATCTCTGGACCCTACTGTAGCACCAGTTGGTCTAACCTCCGGGTGGAGGTCAGCACAACTAACCAAACCCTATGATGATGCTGTCACTGTACTGAAAGGCGGACAATCAAGATATACCGCCTGACACCTGTGTACAGATATGATAGTTTTTTAGGAAGGATCAGAATAGACCCTGGTTACACAGGACAAGCGGTCCATTCTCTTCAAACCCCCCCCCCCCCCCCCCCCTTTGATTTTTTGCTTTCAGCTGCTGCCACCAGACATGTTTCTGGACCCCTGGGTCGAGAGCCTGCTGCTCTCGTGGGCCTGAAACAATGCACATCCTGGGACGAGGTGCTAAGCCTCCCCCTCCAGGATGGGCAAAGTCCATGAAGGGAAAGCTTCAAAGGCCTGCCTCCTTTATGAGCTTCCTCAGGCCTGTAGCTGCTTTCAGGAACTGGCAACCACCGGTTCTTACCCCAACTTTGGGCTGAAGAATCAGCGGGAAACCCAAGTGAGGAAGAGAGGTGTGTGCCCAACTTTTCCAACCACACCCCTTAGGTGGGGGAGGCAAGGTGAAGCACAACTCTCAGTCCCTGTCATCTTGCTGATGGAGGACCCTAGCCAACCAGAGTGGGGTATGGGCCCCCCTCCCACTGGAGGGTGGCATAATAGGGGGTCTACCCACCCCAAGGAAGGGACCCATTGGTCCCAACCTTTACTTACCTGAAACAACCCTAAATCTAGTATTTAGGGGGCACCCCGAACCTTGCCTCCTCAGACAAGAAACTACTGCAAGAAGAAGGACCGAACAGCCGTGCCGAAGCTTAGAGGACGACGACGCCCACTGACTTGGCCCCAGCCCTACAGGCCTGTCCCCACCTCGAACCTGCAGAAGTGAAACTAGGGTGTGTCCTGCAGCCAGCAATCTCAAGAACCCAGAGTACCTGCCCTGCCTTCCAAGGAAAAGACTTTGTCTCCCGTGAACACAGGATTTGTTCACCCACAGACTCCGGTGAAATCTGTGAGTCTGCACCACTCTGCACCCGTCGCCCACGGCCCGAGTTCGAGTGGCCCAACACCACGAGGAGGTCTCCCCAGCAATCCTGACCCGAGATCCCTGACCCACCTCCAGCTGACGCCTGCAACCTAAATGCGGAAGGTCCCCCCAACTGCGACCAGGAGCTGGTAAGGAGATCAACCCTAAAAGACACCCCTGCACCGACGCCCCACTGCCTTGGGTTCCCCAACCGACAGTGTCTAACCAACCCCCAGCATCACAATTTACCTCTCCAAGTGGTGGTCGCTCCCAGAAGACCTTCGTCTCGAGCCTGCAGTGTGTTTGCAAACCGGAGACTCCCCTTTGAAAGTAACACGGTACTCTGCACCCTGCCGCCCTAGTGCTGCTGAGGGTGCACCTTTGGTGCTGTCTTGAACCCCCATTTGCCCTGATCTTAAGTCCAGGAGCTTTGCTCTCACAACCTTGTGGCTTGCTCGTAAGCTGCCACCAACTAGAGGCCCCCTATACCCCATTGGATAACTATGGGCATCAGCACTCTGCACCCGGCCGCTCTAGTGCCACTGAGGGTGCTTTGAGAGTGCATCCTCGGCCCGGGAGGACCCCCGAGTCTAACCCCAGAAACCCAATTCCCACAACAAAGTACTTGCCTCTAAACCGATAACACTATTTTCTCCCATAGAATAACATTGACTGTTTTCTATTAAAAAGTTTCTAAGTGTGGAGTTGGAAAATCTTTGAAAATCTCTAAAATTGTATCCAAATAACTCAAAACGCTTTTACTTAACTGCTTACAGGAAATGTCCCAGTACAGTATCCAGGTATACTGCACTGTGTAGGAAAAGTAATTTGCAATGTAATTCACATGACCTACTATTGAAAAGTTGTTATAAAGTATGTGTACAATATTTCAAAGTATTGCATTAACAGGAATTCTACTGCAACCAAACCAAAGTATATATAAAACTGCAATTTAAAACTGCATTATTGCTGCAAAGTATAAATCACTTACCTGTGCCAGGCTTGCTTGGTTCTAGGAAATAAAATAACTAAAAGAATATTTGTGTACAAAACCAATTGATCTGGAGTTCAGTCTTTGAGTGTGTGTGCAATCCTTTGCTGATTGAGTCTGTACAACAAATGGTTAACACTACCCTCTGATGAAGCCTTACTGCTCTACCACACTACCACAATTAGAGAGTGAGGTGCTATCTACTTTTACCTCTGCTTATCTTTGGGGTTCCACTGGACTCTGTGCACACTAGAACTCACTTTGGTATAGTGTATACAGAGCCAGCTTCCTACACTAGCTACCTGTTGAAAGCCAGTAAAGTTCTTGAGGCTAGTCAGGAGCTACAGAAGCAATGGTTTGACCAAAGGGCTGCAGTGATGGAGTTCCAACTAGGGCAGAAGATACGGGTTTTGGAGCCTATGGCACCTAGGGTCGTCCAGGACAAGTGGAGTGGACCCTACCCTATCTTAGAAAGAAAAGGGGAGGTCATCTATGTAGTGGACCTTGGCACTTCCAGGAGCCCCAAGAGGGTTATCCATTTGAACTGCCTGAAACTTTGACTGGGCTGATGTGACCATGCAGGTGGTCACTGATGAGGATCAGCAAGAAGAGAGTGAACCTCTACCTGACCTCCTCTCCAAAAACCCTCAAGATGGGTCTGTTGAGGGAGTGGTCTTCTCAGACACCCTCACTACCCAAAAGCAGACTGACTGCAGGGAAGTCCTAAGGCAGTATGCTGGCCTCTTTTCTTTGACCCCTGGTCACACGACGTGGACACTGGGGACAGCCTGCCTATTACAATATACAGGCAGTCTGACCAAGCCAAAGAACGCATCAGAGCTGAAGTCAGCAAGATGTTGGAACTGGAGGTGATTGAATCCTCTGAGAGTCCCTGGGCCAGCCCAGTGGTATTAGCGCCAGATGTACTACTGGATTTAGCATGTGCAAACGGGTTTGCGACCCGTTTGCGCATGCTATATCCTTGTGGGCCATGTACAAATACTATTTTACTAGTTGCAAATAAATTGTGACGCACAAAATAGTGTTTTGCGAGTCGCTTTTAGGAAGGGGCGTTCCCTTCCTAATAGCGACCCCAAAGCCATGTATGAATGTTTTGCAACCACAATTGCGGTTGCAAAACACTCGCAAATTACCACCCTCTTCCAGAGGTTGGTAATGCACTCGCAAAAGGGAAGGGGTCCACAGGGGACCCCTTCCCCTTTGCAAATGAAGGGGGAAAATATTTTTTTAGAGGCAAGCAGTGGTCCCAGGGACCACTGCCTGCCTTTAAAAAATTAAATGAAAACGTTTCATTTTTCTTTTTTTAGTGCATCTCGTTTTCCTTTAATGAAAATGGGCTGCATTTGTTTTTTAAAAACCTGCTTTATTGAAAAGCAGTCCCATACATGGAGGTCCGCTGAGCCCAGATGGCCACCATCCCTGGGAGGGCCAGCCATTCCAAGTGGGGTCGCAAATTGCGAGTGGCTCATTAATATTCATGAGCCCCGCATTTTGCGACCCCATTGGGAATCGCAATCAGTGTCTGTGACACTGTTGTGCATTCTAAATTGCGACTTGCGATTTGCAACTCGCAGTCGAGCGCAAATTGTGAGCAGTAATTTAGAATAATCGTACATCTGGCCCTATGTCCCCAGACTTCATTCCAAGGCAGGATATCCAGAGCTGAGGCTTTGTGGGGACTGCAGAGGCCTCAATCAATGCTGTCACTAAGACAGCTGCACATCCCATTCCAAGACCACATGAGCTCATTCACAGGTTAGGGGCAGCCACGTTTCTCAGTACTTTTGATTTGACATCAGGATACTGGCAAATTGGGATGACCCCAGGAGCAAAAGAGAAGTATGCATTCTCCACCACAGATGGGTATTATCTGTTTACTGTGATGCCCTTTGGTTTAAAGACTTCCCCTGCCACCTTCCAGAGGCTGATGAACAAAGTCCTGACTGTGCTGGAGTCTTTTAGTGCAACATTTCTTGATGGTATTGCTGTCTATAGTTACACCTGGCAGGGTCACCATATCCACCTTGGAAAGGTCCTTCCTTGAGACCCTGTGCATGCTTGACTCACTTTCAAGGCAAGCAATACCAGATAGGGCACGGCTCTGTTGTATACTTGGGCCATCTTGTAGTTGGAGGCCAAGTTCAACCCTTACAGCCCAAGTTCCAGACTATTCTGGACTGGGAAGCTCCAACAACCCAGACTCAAGTCGGGGCATTCCTTGGCTTGACTGAGTACTACAGGAGATTTGTGAAGGGGTATGACACCATTTTGACACCCCTCACTGAACTGACCTCAAAGAAGCAGCCAGAGAAAGTAAACTGGACAGTGAACTGTCAAAAGACTTTTGACTCTCTGAAGGAAGCAATGTGCTCAGCACCTATTATAAAGGCTCCAGATTATACAAAGCAGTTCATTGTGCCGACTGATGCCTCTGAGCATGTGATAGGAGCAGTTCCATCCCAGACCAACTATGATGGCCAGAACTAGCCTGTTGCTTTTATTAGCAGGAGGTTATTTCCCAGGTAACAGCGTTGGTGCACCATTGATCGAGAAGCCTTTGCTGTGGTTTGATTCCTGAAGAACTTGAGACCCTACCTGTTTGGGTCTCACTTCCTTGTTCAAACTGACCACAGGCCTCTCAGATGGCTGATACAAATAAAGGAGGGAAATCCAAAACTGTTGAGGTGGTCCATCACTCTACAGGGTGTGAACTTTACATTGAAACACAGACCTGGGACTGACCATGCCAATATAGCTTGCCTTTCCAGGTTTTTCCACTTAGACAATGAAGACTCTCTTGGAGAAGGATAGTCTCATCCCTCTTCGTTGGGGCGGGGGGTGTAGAAAAGTGCCTCTATTTTGTCATGTGTACTAAAAATATGTATACCCTCTGCACAATAAGTTCACTCAGTGTCTCATTCGTCCATGACTATTGCTTAATATTTCATGTGCTTTTACCTGCTTAACCTCACGCCTCTAAAATTAAACAATAATTCATAACCCTACTTGTTTAAGACGAAAGGCATGTATATTACCCAAACACACAAATGTAATGGTTACTCATGTTTCCTTCCTTTTTAGGGTATCTTTACTTCAGAACCCACCACAAATCAAATCTACAATGTGAGACAATACAAACACCGCACGGTAATAAATTTGCATGAACATCACATAGAGAAGTACATGACATACATTCAGTAGTACGACATACTACAACATAATGACTTTATTTTACATACACGTGTCCAACATATATATTCGCATGTAGTGGTCTTTGTGAGATAGTGTCCAACAGAAACCACTGAATGATAACCAGTTCAAACTGTTAGGGACCTCTTCTTTCCCTCAGCATTCAGCTCCTTAATTACCATATGCCTCTTGGTGTTCAGAGAAGAAATGATTCGGTCATTGGAGGCGTCAATACTCCCCAGGACTTTCCGGTGTCTATACTTGTCGTCGGACTAGATCGCTCCTGGCCACTTTTGTATATGCGCAGTGTTTCGACCTTATCAGTGAGCTAAAACATTTGCTCAGGGCAGGTTATGTGGGACAGTGCATGGAACAAAAAATAAAAGGTGAAAACTTACGCTAATTCTAATACAAAAGGGCTATTTTTTTAAAAAATCAACAGCAATCTTTATTATTGCATGGCCAAAATTAATCTCAAAGCTCTCATACCGTAGACTGAGTTTAAAGGTTCACATACGATGGATAAAAATGTAGGGAACAATGACGGACTGGATTGTATGTGCTCAAAGCATTTTACCAACAAAAAAAGGAACAAATGTTCAAGTTGCTTATGGCCCAAAACTGAGGAGCTGCTTGGTCAACACACCATGCATTATAAAAAAAGAGTTCTCCGCTTTGTAACTAATATGAGACATGATTGGAATTACTTATTTTGTGAATATCTCAAGATATTATGAGCGCTTATTATGAAACATTTAGTTTGGATACATTGTCTCACACTTGGACTGAACACATAATTTAAGAAGAATATTCCTGATTGTGGGTGGAATGTACTTCTTACTGGTATCTATGCCCTGAATTTATCTTACGATTCACTTCCCTTCAATTACCCCTTTTGTACTATGCAATTGTAACAAACTAAATACATGTTCTGTATATATTGCGTCCATCACTTACACGTGTATACTTAACATATGATAGGCTACCATAACTGTCATATGATTGCATAAGGTCAATGTTCATAATTTTATGATGTATACGGAGTCTGTCTATTGTGTATGGTGAAGGAAACTCACTGTTAGGACAACGGGCTCTCCCTTTTCTCTCCTCTCTCGATAATATCTTTTTATAATTCGGTTTATACATGAGTCATAGTTACAGATGAGACGTTACTACATTATGTCTTCACTAGTGGTCACTAGTGGCGGTCGATACGTATCAAATAATTTTATGATTATGGCCATCACCAAAGGAACCAAACAATCAATTGACACATGAAAATATTAGACATTTTGGCGAGCCTCTCCTTCCACTCTTTAGCCACGGAAAGATGGCCACGGCATTTCCATTAAAGATTGCGAGCACCGTGTCTAGATTTGAGCGGTAGCTCATGCAGGTATAAATAGGAGTTTCAATATGGCGCATGTGCTGAACGCCAAGGATCCGAGACACGCCGGGACCGCTATTCGTTCAGAGGTAAGCGGGAATACTGTGAGCTCTTTCTAGCCCAGTAATGGGAATTGGGATACCGTGAACTTTCCATAGCTATAGGCAAAGAATGCACTATGGGTTTTTGTCTTATTTTACTTGTCACAAGAATTACCTAGTTGCGAATAACTATTGTGGAAACCCCATCTACCAAACACAACATATTGGATGAGAGATGTATTGAAGTCAGGGTACTTGGAGCAATTGGATTTACTCTGTCAAGACAACAGATTTTGTGATACTGATGACTCATGGAAACCTGACTTGTTAGACACGTCCTATTGGACCAATTGATAAATATAACATTGTAAAGAGATGTCTCTGTGTAACATCTAAGGCGTTACTTCTGACATGGCAAAACTGATGACGTCTCATGTCTTTAATATCACATACATTGTTACATTAAAGTTCACTGGGAGCTTCAGTACCGATATACCGACTATTTTAGACTATGGGAGCCAACAAATTCTGAGTAGGTTCTCCTATCTCACCAACATGGATAGCGGATAGCTGAATTACAACTTCGTCTCATTACAGATCTACTGAGGCAATGACGACGTAAACAAAGTCTTTGCCAATATCTTTGGGATTATGAGGTAAGACATCCGGCTTGGGATATCTGAAAGAAACACGTTAGTTAGATTCCTCACCTTAGAATATCCCCAGGCGTCAGACTGGATCCGGAAGATTTTTCGTCAGCAATACCCCTTGCGCGTCGCTAGGCGTCGTCTGCGGCTCCGCGTCCGTCGTCGGCGTCGTGCGCCGGAATGACGTCGTCGGAGTACTTAGACGCCGCCCTCGCGCGCTGACGTCAGTTCTTCTTTTTTCCACGCCAGTAAGTGCAGATCCGGGAGAGCTACCCCTTTTAGTCTTTTTTGACTAACTTTTTTGATCCTTTTTGATCTTGTCTCGACTCCCGTGCCGGTAGGATGCCTGGTTTCAAAGCCTGTGCTGACTGCAACCGCTTGATGTCGGTTACGGATCATCACCGCCGGTGCCTTTACTGCTTGGACCACGACACGGAGTCGTGTTCGGACTGCAAGGCCCTGACCTCGAAGGCTAGACGGGAGCGGTCCCGTAAGCTCCTCGAGATTCGCCACTCGACGACGACGTCCTCATCGCTCGTCCGGCTCCAAGTCTTCGGGTAAGTCGAAGCACTCCAAGAAGTCCAAGAGGCGACACCGCTCTTCGGACTCCCCTCGCGCGACTCGGCCGAGGGTCAGGGTGGCTCCACCCCCGCGGCTCCAGCGGAGCCACAGGCGCCGCGCAAGTCCCCATACCCGCCGGTCCCTGGGACTAACGCGACGCCGGCGGAAGTTAGTGCCTTCCTCTTGGCCATGAGGAGCCTGGCTCCGCCGTCGACGCCCGCTGGCGCGCCTTCGGGCCCCGCGGACCCGACTGGGCGACCTTGCATGCTGGGGTGCCGTCGCCGGCTTCGGCCCCGACGTCGCAGGTTCCCGAGGGACCCGTCCCCGAGTCCCCGCCGACATCCCCGGCGTCGACACTGGTTCCACCCCCGACGCCGGCTCCGCTCGGCGTCGAGCCCCGGTTCAGCCCCGCTCCGGATCCGGCGCCGTTACGGCGTCGATGGACGCCGCGTACGGCGCCGTTAGAGACACATTATGTCTATCGTCCGGCTCCGATCCTTCCTCCTGTTTACCAGGAATCGGATGACGGGGGCGAATGGGAGGGGTCCGATGACCCTATGGCCGTTCAGGCTCAGCTGTCACAGGACTGGGCAGATGAACTGGGGGAGGCCAGTGGTCTGGATACCTCACCAGACACTGGATTCATCTCTCCTCCGACTGTGGCTTCGGAGGAGGGTGCTGCTTTCTCTGTGGTGCTGCGCAAGGCGGCCGCAGCCCTTGGGCTCGAGCTGCCTGCCGTGGCTGTGAGGACTAACGTCCTCACCGAGGTGCTTCAGTCTGCAGCAAGCTCCACTGAGCCTCTGCTGCAATTCAATGAGGCCCTCATTGACGTTCTGCAGGGCACCTGGTCCAAGCCCTCCACAGTCCCTCCTGTGGACAGGAACGTCGCCAGGCGCAACCGCCCTGCTCCGGGCGACCCCAGTTTTCTGTCCCAACACCCCACCCCTGAGAGCCTGGTTATCCAGGCTTCTACCTCCCAATCCTCCTTCCCGACCGCTCCGCCGGACCGGGATTCCAAGAGACTGGAACAGTTTGGCAAAAAGCTGTTCTCCTCCCTTAGTTTGGGCCTGCGGTCCTTGAACACCGCCTGTCTTTTGGACCGTTATTCCTCTGTGGGATACGGTGGAGGACGTGCTGCCCCTGTTTCCGGAGGAGGTCCAGACACGACTTACCCAGGCTCTGGCCGATGGGAGGGATGCAGCACGACATGCTATCAGATGTGGGCTTGACACTACGGACTCGCTGGGTAGGGCGATTTCTACCACGGTGGCGCTTAGACGTCACGCCTGGCTGCGGTCCACGTCCTTTTCGGGGGATGTCCAGAGCACTCTCATGGACATGCCCTTTGATGGCACTCGCCTTTTTGGTGAGAAAGCGGACAGTGCGCTGAATCGCTTTAAGGACTCCCGGGCTACGGCCAACTCCTTGGGCCTCTCGGCCCCGCAGTCGCAAACTTCCGCCTTTCGCGACCAAGGAAGGGGTGCCTCCTCACGTCCGCCTAGCCACCAGCCGCAGAACCAACCTGCGTGCGGTCGCGGACGTGGTTTCCGCCGAGGCGGTTCTGGAGGACGGCGCGGTCAGCCCACATCCACCCCGGCAGCATCCGCCTCAAAGCCTTCCTAATCCGAGCTTTCAGGCCCATTCCACGCCAGTGGGCGGCAGAGTTCGCCATCACCTGCTCCACTGGCGGTCCATCACATCGGACAGGTGGGTGCTGCAAATCGTCCGAAGGGGCTACTCCCTCCCCTTCGAGACGACCCCTCCAGCCATGCCACCGCAGCACCACTGTATCTCGGGGGATCATTTGAATCTTCTCCACGAGGAAGTTTCGGCCCTCTTGGCCAAGGGGGCCGTCGAGCGCGTTCCGAGCCCAGAAGTAGGTCGTGGTTGTTATTCCCACTACTTTCTGGTTCCCAAGAAGGGCAAAGGGGGCCTACGCCCTATCTTGTACCTCCGGAACGTCAATGCCTTCCTCCGGAAGGAAAGGTTCAAGATGTTAACTTTGGCTCAGGTTCTAGCTGCCCTAGACCCTGGAGACTGGATGGTAGCGTTGGACTTGCAGGACGCATATTTCCACATCCCCGTCCTGCCGGCCCACCGGCGTTACCTGCGGTTCACGGTGGGTCAGGAGCACTTTCAGTTCACCGTGCTCCCCTTCGGCCTTACCAGTGCCCCTCGGGTGTTCACGAAAGTGATGGCGGTGGTCGCAGCTCATCTGCGTAGATCAGGGGTTCCAGTCTTCCCCTATCTCGACGACTGGTTGTTGAAGGCGGGCTCGCCCCAGGCAGTCGTCTCCCACCTCCAGACTACGGCGCATCTCCTGCATTTGCTGGGGTTTTCCATCAACGTGCCGAAGTCACACCTGAGTCCCTCTCAGAAGCTCCTCTTCATCGGAGCGGTTCTCGATTCGGCGCAGTTCCGGGTCTATCCGCCGGAACAGCGGGTCCGGGATATACAGGCCCTGATTCCCATCTTTCAGCCTCTATCCTGGGTTTCGGTCAGGCTAGTGTTGCGGCTTCTGGGTCTGATGGCCTCCTGCATCCTACTAGTGCATCACGCCAGGCGGCGCATGCGGGCTCTGCAGTGGGACCTGAAGTTTCAGTGGGCCCAGCATCACGGCAACCTGTCCGACCATGTCTTGATCTCGGAGGGCACTGCACAGCAGTTGCAGCGGTGGCTCACGGACCGCGATTGGGTCACGGGCAAGAGCCTCTCCCTTCCCCAACCGGAGCATGTCGTAGTGACGGATGCGTCCCTCCTGGGATGGGGTGGCCATATGGGAGAGGCGGAGATCAGAGGCCTCTGGTCTCCGGCGGAGTCTCGCCTCCACATCAACCTGTTGGAGTTGAGAGCGATCCGACTTGCACTGAAAGCCTTCCTTCCCTCTGTCAGGGGAAGTGTCGTGCAGGTGTTCACGGACAACACCACCGCCATGTGGTATTGCAACAAACAGGGCGGGGTGGGGTCGTGGACCCTTTGTCAGGAGGCTCTGCGCCTCTGGACGTGGCTGGAACACCAGGGCGTCACCCTAGTGGTTCAAGTGGTTCAACATCTGGCGGGCTCTCTAAACGCCAGAGCCGACGAACTCAGCTGCCGGTGCATGATGGATCACGAATGGCGTCTGAACTCCGAAGTGGCGCAAGGTCTCTTTCAGCAGTGGGGAGAGCCTTGGTTAGATCTATTCGCCACCGAAGAGAACGCGCAATGTCAGCAGTTCTGCGCGTTGGAATTTCCAAGGCAGCACTCGCTCGGCGACGCTTTTCGTCACGAGTGGAGTTGCGGTCTGTTGTACGCCTTTCCGCCTATACCACTTCTGCCCAGAGTGCTGAAGAAGATCAGGCACGACCGGGCCCAAGTCATCTTGGTGGCTCCGGATTGGGCACGAAGGTACTGGTATCCCGAGCTACTCAGTATGTTGACCGATCCTCCGATACGTCTGCCCCTTCGGGAGGATCTTCTGTCGCAGCAGCAGGGGACGGTCCTCCACCCGAACCTGTCCAGCCTCCACCTCCATGCGTGGAGAGTGAGCGGCAGCAGTTGATGCCATTTGACTTGCCTCCTGAAGTCTGTGATATCATTCTGGCAGCCAGGCGTCCCTCCACAAAGACTGTATACGCCTGCCGGTGGAACAAATTTGTGGCATGGTGCACAGCAAGGGCTGTGGATCCCCTTTCCGCCCCTCTTTCTGAGGTTCTCGGGTGAGTGAGCTCCAGGCTTTATCATCAAAGCCTCCTTTTCTCTCTGTTCATCCGGACAAGGTTGTCCTTCGGCCTCGTCCCTCCTTTCTTCCGAAAGTGGTGACCCCCTTTCATCTTGGGCAGTCTGTCACCTTGCCCACCTTCTTTCCGCCTCCGCATCCTTCCAAAGAGGAAGAGAGGCTCCACCGTCTGGACCCAAAACGTGCGCTCTCCTTTTATCTGGACCGCACAAAGCAGTTCCGGGTGGACGACCAACTTTTCGTTGGATACGTGGGTGCTAAGAAGGGGAAAGCTGTGCACAAACGGACCATCTCTCGGTGGGTCGTTTTGTGCATCAAAATTTGTTATTCCTTGGCAAAAAAGGACCCTCCTGTTGGGCTGCGCGCCCATTCTACTCGGGCCACAGCGGCTACTACTGCTTTGGGACGGGGTGTCCCTTTGCAGGACATCTGTCAGGCGGCAACGTGGGCTTCGCTATACACGTTTGCCAGGCATTATTGCCTTGACAGCCAAGTCCGGAGGGATGGCTTCTTTGGCCGTTCTGTACTCCAGGACTTTCTGGTGTGATCTTGGTTCGCAGACCCACCACCGGGGATGGTATTGCTTGGGTATCTATTCTAAGGTGAGGAATCTAACTAACGTGTTTCTTTCAGATGAACAAGTTACTTACCTTCGGTAACGATGTATCTGTAAGAAACATTAGTTAGTTAGATTCCTCACCGACCCACCCATCCTCCCCGTTCTGCGAACTGACATCTAGGGTTAAGGCTATCCCTTTCAGGGCCCTAGACTTTTTTGGCACCAGTGTCGGTATCTTGCATGGCTCTGCGTTCCTGGCGCGGAAGGCTATGTACAAGAACTGACGTCAGCGCGGCGTCTAAGTACTCCGACGTCATTCCGGCGCACGACGCCGACGACGGACGCGGAGCTGCAGACGACGCCTAGCGACGCGCAAGGGGTATTGCTGATGAAAAATCTTCCGGATCCAGTCTGACGCCTGGGGATATTCTAAGGTGAGGAATCTAACTAACTAATGTTTCTTACAGATACATCGTTACCGAAGGTAAGTAACTTGTTCGTTACTTCTATAGCTATTAGGTACTGTTCCTGGTATCCCATTAGGATTACTGTTGTTTTCACATAATTCTGAATATATTGTCTGGATACCTTGCCAGGCATCTTCCACATTGCCACAATTGGGTACAGTTCCAGACTACTTTTCGTGGTGAGTTCAATTTTGTTCCACTACGTGGAGGCCGTAATCAATAGGGCACTTAGCAACTGTAAGAATTTCATCACTCGGCACAAATATACACCTACTACTTGTCTTGGGAATAAGGACACCAGTGGTTTGCTTGCACTTTTGATGTGGCACCCCTTACGTCCCCTTACTCATGGACGAGGGGACTTTGATATCAATATAATTCTTCCACTCTTGCATTTCACTTGTCCCTAATTTCCAACCTTAACTTTCAAAACCCCCGTCTATGGAAATTTGAATGAGAACATGCATCGGGCACTTGTGGGTGAATGAACCTGGTGACAGGACTAGATACACTCCAGTGCCCCTCTTTAGTTTGTTTTTCTTCTTTTCTTCGTTTTTCTTCTTTTCCTTTTTCTTAATACATCTTCTTTATATTCCAGCCCTGTTGAAGTCTGCTGTTAATATAATGGTAACAGACGAAACACGTGTTGACAAGGAATAAAGAGAGAAGCAGTAATGCAAATGATTGTTCAGATGTTCGAATAAAGGACAGTTGATACCTTGACCTCAACATCATTAGTGATTCATTGCGCCCTTGAACTCTTTTTGGGTCTCGCGAGCCAAAGGCTCGAAGAGACATTTTATATCTGGGCTTTACAAAGTGCTGCCGTGGCCTAAAGCTACAGTGCATGTGCGCGGGCGCGCGCGCCGCGCTTACTTTCACTTTCGCGGCCGCACGGCCGCTTTGATCACGATCACTTTCAATTTTGCGGCCGTACGGCCGCTTTGCTGCGCAGACCCAGCCTCCTCTGCCAGCACACCCACAACTGGCAACATTACTAGCGCTTGTCTATATTTTTGCTCTTACTATCCCTCTCCTGCTGTCTCGTGATGCTTTTGCTCTCTTTCTCTTTTTAATGTTTATCTCTCATTTATTTCCTTTGATATTTTGTTAAAGTGAACTATTGCTTGCTCTTTACGCTGCCTTCATATCCCTGTCACACGTTTCCTCCTTTCTTCTTTCTCTCCCTCGAATCTTTCTTTGTCTGTCTTTTTGCTTGTTCATATCACACTCATTTTGCCATCTTTCTTACACCCTCTGTTCTCTGAGCCTCGCGTTCAATTATTCTTTGTTTCTATTGGTTTAGCTAACGTTTGGTTTAGTACTTCACTTCCTGTCAGTCCTGACTCTTTTAGTTGTCCTTTCACCGCTCCGTCAGAAGAGTAGCTCCACTCCTTTCATTGACTCACACCGAACCGTGGTTAACGCAGCAGGGCCTGTGTTATCTAAACCACGGCCGCCCACGTTTTATGCCGGGACAGGATCCCATTTAGAACGGCCCAGCCCCCTCCTTCCTGCCTTAGCTCCTTGGGAACGCTAGCGCTGCCTGCATCCTTCAGATTTCCGAGTTATCAGAGCGCGCGGTCGGTGGCAGAAAATACGTTTGCAATAGTAGTCCTGCAGCATCCAGGCTGGAGCCTGCCCCTCACAAGTCGCACATGGGGACTGTGCAGTGAATCCTCGGGACTAATGTGAAATATACAGCTGTGGTGAAGGTTGAACACATCACTTACGTGGGTTATTTTACCCCTGTTCAAAAGAGCACCGAGTTGCAGCATTACCCCATTCATTTATGTACCCTATTTCAACAAGCATTGGCATAGCCAATAGGTCTCGCTTTGGAAACCTTATAAGTATTTAGTTATGCAGCACAATATCCTTGGTGCAAGATCATCAACTGTTGCATGGCTAAACACTTATAAGGTCCCAAAGGCAAGACCTATTGGCAATGCCAATGCTTGTTTTTTTTTCTATGGTGGAGAAGTCTTTTTTTCCAACTGAGGAAGATCGGGTGGCTCTCCCTCCTCCTGAGCACCAATAAGATACATGGACAGTAGCTTTATGGACTCTATATTAGAATAACCTTGTAACGATTGTGTCGTGTGCGCCAAACTTAGCCAGCCACCACCTGGTATTATAACACACCATACATGAGCTTCCTGGGATCTCCACCATAAGGGTTGGTGGTCACAGAAAAGGATCCTCTCTTAGTGGAATAATTCTTGAGGAGCTATAAGGTTGACTTCACCTGACTCATGTAATTGAATTACTAAGAACACAAAGTGCTTTTGGCCCGGGAAACCACTCAACCCAACCTTTAAACTTAAAAGTTGCACAGTGCATGCATTGTGCATAGCTGGTAACTGGCAAACCAAGTTGCTGTGCAGGGGAGTCCTTATGTTTGGTGTCGCGCATCCTGTGCTCCGTTGAGCAGCCCTTCCAGACGCTTCTTTCCCGTCCTGGAGAACAAAAGGAAATGAAAATATATATGGGTTAGAGAGCTAAATACGCAATGCGAGATATTGTCAAAGTGGGTGAATCGATGCCAAAAGGGAACAAGCATTGGCATAGCCAATAGGTCTCGCCTTTGGGACCTTATAAGTGTTTAGCCATGCAACAGTTGCATAACTAAACACTAATAAGGTCCCAAAAGCGAGGCCTATTGGCTATGCCAAGCGGCCGTGCGGCCAGGAAAGTGAGTGATCGCGATCACGATCAAACATCAAAGCGGCCGTGAAAGTAATCGCGATAAAGCGAGGCGCGCCCGCGCACTTGCACTGTATCTCTAGGCTGGCCTGGTAGCACTTTTTGGAGCCCTCTCAATAAGTCTCGCCAGACCAGCGCATTCGCTGGGTCAGGCGAGACCTAAAAACGGCTCCACATGAAATGCACCCGGCTGCAGCTGTGTTTAATTTCGGTTTCGAAAGGAGTGGCTACGGTGGGAGTGCTCACGGGGCAGAGTAAACCGCAACCTGGATGTTGCATGAACACTTATAAGGCGCGTACCTTAATCCCAGAGAACTCCTTTGGTTTTACGTATTAGTTGGCTATCACGCTGCTGATTGCAAAGCGAGACTCTGTGCATTTTGGGAAACGAAATATGGCCAAGCTCGTAACCTATTGGGTCGCCTTACCTCTGTCCCGTCTACTTCATAGCTAAGCTGGCTGAGGTGCTTCTGGGGAATGTAGTGTGACTTGCAGTACAGCAGAAAACATTTAAAACGTCTGGGGTTCCAGGACAAGGAAATGAGGCAAATTCACAGCAGTTACCGTGTTACAACAGCTGCAACGGGAATTATTATAGTCCTATATTCATAGGGTCAGAGCGCTTACTGTTGTCAGTTGGGCAGGCCGGTTCTAGCGTGAGCCTGGCCCACCCAAACAGGAGCCTTGGCCCTCGAAGTGAGGGCTTGAAGGCAGGCGCGCAATGGCATGGGGCTCAAAGGGCTGTCCGTATGTGCGTGTGCGCCCGGGCTGAGACCGCTTCCCGGGCGCGCGCGCACACAGACTGTTTTTGAGATTATCGCAGCCGCACCCGAGTACTTCACAGGTCTTTAAAAGACCATTTACATGTTAACGAGGCTTTGTTTATTTTTTCACCCCTTCATCTCCACATGGCAAAGGCACAAATGAAATCCTTTGTTTGGCCGCGGAAACCTTCGCCTACTGTCCTGCTGCGTCACGTGGATATTTCTTTTTCTATGCAGCGCAGGAGAAAATAAGTTTTATTCGTATTCACCTTTCCTGGCCCCTGCAGCTGCTTATCACATCAGTCTGTGACACAATGTTTGACTAATGGAGTAGGTAAGAGAATGTGTTACTAGTTGTTTTTCTTTTTAAAAGCTGCGCAGGCCCAGCAGGGCACATACTTCGTGTGTGCTTCATTTAAACAGTTTTTATCATTATCATGGCCGATGCAGGACAACAATAATACAAAATGCCCAGATAACGCTGGTGATTAATGATCCTGCTGGAGAGCAATCATTTGTCTGTTAGTATTAAATGCAGGTGAACTGTATTTTATGTGGATAGCTCAGTGGGATACTGCCTTTGTCACAGAGATCCTTGTGCTACATGCAGTTCAGAAGTTACAATCCTAACATAGGACAGTGACCAATGAACTGGCACCAAAGAGCTGCAAACAAACATGAATGGTATAGTTAGAACTTCGCTTTCTTTTTTTGTGATATAGTTAGAACTTCCCCAGTCTTTCATTATTCTAATGTCGCTAAAATGAGTATGTTTGGGCAGATATACATTTTTATCAGTAAAGCTGATCCCCATGGAATACGCTTTAATTCCTAAGGTTGTGTTTCCCCAGACGAAACCCTCTTAAAATATACTGCCCACCAGTATGGATGACATGTGATTCATACACCTTGTAATCCTCATTGGCTTATGTGACATTCCCTGCAGATTGATTTACATACTTATGATTCTTTGTCTCTGTATAATGTGTGCGTGGTGTAAAGTGCTGACACACACTACACTGATATGAGTAGCACTATACAACAAATGAAATGCATATTAGAGAGGGGCTACGTAAAGATATGGGGCACTGTTGGAGGGTGGCAGTGAGGGAATCCGAGGAGGAGGTAGTAGGAGGGGCTTTGGCGCGATGAGGGGCACTGTTGGAGGGTGGCAGTGAGGGAATCAGAGGAAGAGGTCATGGGGTGGAGGGGGGAGCTAGAGAGAGATGAGGGGTACTGGTGGTGGGTGGTTGTGAAGGAGTCTGAGGAGGTCATGAGGGGGAGGGACTACAGAGAGATGAGGGTCACTGGTGGAGGGTGACAGTGAGGGAATCCGAGGAGGAGGTCAATAGGGGGGGGGCCATGGAGGGATGAGGGGCACTGTTGGAAGGTGGTAGTAAAGGTATTTACGAAGAAAGAGGTCATTGGTGCGGCGCCCAAAAAAACATTCGTATCAGCGCTAAAGCCGGCCCTGTCATGGCCTTTCTGTTTTTGTTTATTTAATTAGCAGTCGGGTCATAAGGGCTACTGTGGAACATACTTTAAAGTGCGTGCTAATTATATTTACTGCTATATTCAATGTTTGAAGTTTGAAGGTGATTTTACTAATGTTTTTACCGGGAAAAATGAAAGTGGAGCCCAATGGTACCTGATATAAGGTCAGCTGTGAGATAAGGTGCACTGGAGAGGAGCAGTGGATAATCAAGCCTGTAAGGGATTGCGCTGCAGAGTCCGAGGTCAGGCGGAGGTAGTAATGAAGAGGGATTCTCCCTGAAGTCTCGCACAGAGGGAGTCCGAGAAGTGTCACTTGCCCGATACTCCCACCTCAGAAACCTCCTCTTCCCATCAAAGGAACATTACATGGAAAAAACACTTTTAGAGAGTGATAACATTTAGAAAGAGATTTGGAAAAGAGTGCATTTTACTGGGGCTTGTAAGACTAAGAAGAGATAAAGGAGGGCCCTGAAGCAGGCCTGCCCAGACATATATGCGACAAATCGAGCCCGCAGTGGCCCACCCAAATGCACCCTTGGCCCACCCAAATAAAAATTCCTGGAGCCGGGCCTGCGGGTGGGGGGGGGTGGTTAAGAGTCCATGGGACTTGTAGTTTTTCCAGAACGTCGGCGAGTGGGCTTCTAAGCTGCTCCTCGACATGCTGTCAAGACCGATGGCGTTACACTATATATGTACACCTCAAGTGAGTAAAAAATAAACATTTCATCTTGCAGGTCCCTTGCAGGCTTATCTTTGTGCATAGCATTTAACATGGAATTCACATTAGCAAGCACAGCATACTGTGGAAACAATATCCTGCTTGTTCACCAGGATGATTCTACATGCTCCGGTCTCTTAAGGTAATTAATCCAAACAAACGGTTCAAAGTGTATAATTCAAAAACATATATCAAAGGAAAAAATCATGAATTTATATCAAGAAATAGAAAAAGAAAAAAGAGAGAAAAGGAGAAAAAGAAAGAAAAAAGAAAAAACGACCCTAATAGAAAAACATACAAAATGTATTCAATAAAACAGCTCAGTGTTGTAAGCTGGTACATATAACATAGAAACATATACATAACCAGACAAGTGGCAGACTAGGAGATGGTTACATAACAAAGGAGTTTACAAAATTTGCATAAATCTCCAGTAGACAAAAAAGTGTGTCCTCCAATAGTTGCAGCCACTATAGCGTCGACGGCGTTTCGACCTGTGGTGTTAATCCATGGTCATCTTCAGGACATAAAATCTCTTCTTCTTTTTTCTTTCTTTTTCTCTTTTCTCTCTTTTTTTCTTTTTCTATTTCTTGATATAAATTCATGGTTTTTTCCTTTGATATATGTTTTTGAATTATACACTTTGAACAGTTTGTTTGGATTAATTACTAATTGCCCCTGGTTCAGGTGGTTTGGGCTGCCCCTGTGGTGGTTAATGACCGGTCTCTTAAGGTGTCATGAATTCAGGCTTCAATAAGCATTGGAGTATAACATTACGCTCCATAGGTTCCCAATGCTAGACTTGTATGTGTAATATTATCGACCCACCCCTCACTGGGCCACCGAGGCAGAGAGCAGCCCCCCAGGAAGAGGCCTTTGTGCTCCAGGAGGTCAAATCTGTCCCCTTGCAAAATGTGTAAACACCAAAACCCCCAGGAGCCGCCCTGCACCAACATCGGAGGAAACGGAGCGAATTGCAAGCACCAAGGCATGTTTGTGTTCAGTCGGAGCACCACCACTGCCAAAACATACCTGCAAGTCGAGGGACTCCGAGAGAGAACAGCTCCACACTGAGGCTACCTCCGCTGAAACCACTTCTGCTCCCTGACACCCCATGGCAGGTAAACGTGAATTATTTGTGTCTCCTTGGCCCCTGGCCCCTACTTACCTTCCGTCCAGAAGAATAGTCCTGTAAGTGTACCTATACAGTGTATTTTTCTCCCTTAGGATAACATTACTTCATTCAGGGCTCATGCCTCAAATCTGACAGCTGTCATTGTCTACTGTTTTACTATTTGATAATGTCTAAAGTACTTACCCGACTCCAATGATCGTCATTTGTCTAAAATTATATAAAGAATGTATTTTTCTAAATTGGTCTCGTGTTTCTTCTTGAGGGTGTATCTCATTTATTGACTGTTCAACAAATACTTAACACTACCCTCTGATAAGCCTAAACTGCCCGCACACACTTCCACAAAAGAAAGCATTTGGGATTATTTCAAGTCATGTAAGCCAATAAGGGTCGTCTGTATTTTCTACATAGTGTAACGCATTTTGGTACACTACATAGAAAGTCAGCTTCCTACACCACTTCAGTTTTACATGGAATATTTCAAAATTAACCTCATTTGAGAGCATCTAATGAGGAAGCGCGAGGTTGACCCCATTAATATTGTCTAACTTGGAGCCAGTTAGGATCAGCATACATGATTTACACTGAGAAATATTCATAGGTTTGCCTATTTGACAATGTGCAACACACTACAGTCTGGTGATAAATGAAATATCCTTATCCATGAATGCCCCCATGTTCCGTTCAATACTAAGGGGCACCAAATGCCCATTAAGGAATACTTTCAGTGATCTTTTGCACCTAAAATGAATATTTCATTTCAAGTCTTAAAGTAAATTCCACTAGACAGCTGTGAAACTGAAATTTTAGATTTTACTGTAAAGGCATTGTAACCTCATGAGTTGCATGTTATGAAAATTAGGGTCTATCTACAAATGACGTAGAATTAGCCTGATCATTTGTTTTATATGCAAAACATATATGCATAAAATGAGTAAAATGTATAGTTATGTCACAACATTACTATCAGAACTTTTGTTTACATTAAAAAAGATTATTTTCCTCAATATCTTGGAACTTCCATTACATATCATCACAAACCCAAGCTCCACATCTCAGTCTCCCCTATGAGAAATAGAGCGTAAATGCCAGCATTTAAATGGCTATGCTTAAAACACATAATACTCACACATATGTTGTGGGATCCCTAGAATCTCCTACCAATCGCATTCAGTAGCAATCCAACTAATTCAGACGTTTTAACTGTTCACAGTGAAATGTAATTTCTGAAGCAATAAAAATAACAATGACATTTGATAATGTAGATCCATATTCTTAACATCATGTGTTGTCTTCTCTGCAGGACTCCGGTAGTCTCCTCCTGGAAGCGAAAGTTTGAAGAGGACGAAAGGCAGACTATACCAAATGTGTTACAGGGAGAAGTGGCGAGGTTAAATCCTAAATTCCTTGTGAACCTGGACCCATCCCATTGCAGTAATAATGGAACAGTTCACCTCATATGCAAACTTGGTAGGTGCCTTTAAACCAGTGATTATTTCTACATGTCTTTCCTTTTTCTCTATATCTCAATTATTTTCTCCAATGTAAACACTGTAATTAGTGTATGAATCATGTGTTCAGTGTCATTACATTTGCATTACATTTTATAGAAACTGTTCTGTTCGAGGCATGTGTGGCTGTAGATACAAATGCTTTGTACATACTTCCGCCATCTGGTGTTGGTTACGGATGTTTCCAAGTTGTTTTTCTTTGAAGAAGTCTTTCGAGTCACGAGACAGAGTGACTACTCCTTTTGGACCAAACCATGAAGGAGCGGCTCGTCCCGAAGCATATACAGCCTCTGACTGGCTGTGTTTTGTCACAGGCTTTGCAGCCGGCACCCCTACCATCTAGCGTTAGCTCTCTTTTGAAGAGGCCATAGATTTACCAGTGCCTACTAAGAAGGACATAGCAACCAGTCCTCTGCATCCTCCTTGTCCTGCTTCTTCACTTCAGCCACCTCCTCCACCCCTTTCTCCACAACCTTCACCACATCATTCACATACTGACCCAGAGGACATTACGCCACAGTTGTCTCCACAGTCTCCCACAGAGGATCATGTTGGGGGAGGGGGATTATTCTTGCCCACAGATCCTTCGGAAAATTGATATTGATTCCCCGCGTGACACTGACCCAGATCTCTACCTGGCCAAGCCATCACCCTGATGATAATTCATCTTATCATGACCTCATTGCTAGGGCGGCAACATATCACCAGGTCCCCATACACAAAGACCCTATTGAGGACAATTTTTTTTTTTTTAAACGTGGTCCAGCACACATAGGGCATGCCAATACCTTCCTATGCTCAAGGGCATGCTGCGCCTCTCGGATGACATTTTTAAGGACCCAGTGCGGGCACCTATTATTACACCCATTGTTGACACAAAATGTAAAGCAGCACCCTCAGATCCTGTCTACATCAAGGGTCAGCTTCTCCCAGATTCCCTAGTTGTATCTATTGCCTGTAAAAGGGCCAACTCACTACCCTCAGCGGACGCTCCTCCACCTGACAAGTTCAAGCTTATTGACACTTCAGGCAAGAGGATAGCAGCACATTCTGCCAATCTCCGGTGGATTGCCAACACTTATGCTTAATTGACATGATACGACAGAGCACATTGGGGCGAGATGGAAGAGGAGTTCCTCCAACACCTCCTGTAGGAGTACAAAAAAGGACACAAAATTGTAAACGAGTGAAAATTGATATCAAATAATTCAAACAGGTGTGCTCTAGACTCAGATGAGACAGCTGCCAGGGGCATCAATTCAAGTGTACTGCTGCGTAGGTATGCATGGCTTTGTATATCTGGCTTTAAGACAGAGGTACACCAAACACTGTTAAATGTGCCATTTGAAAAGGAGCATCTGTTTGGTCCTCAAGTGGACCAAGCATTAGAAAAAATGAAAAAGGGCTCTGTTGTAGCTAAATCAGTGGGGGAACTACAAACCCTACTTATCCTGGCTCCGTTCGGTGTCCCTCATACAAACGGTGCCAAAATTACAGCCTCTCATGCCTCTACCTTCTCGTACAGGCAGCACCATCAAAAGAATACTACAGGGTCGCGGTAGGGATGCCTCGGCACGCACTGCACCTTCCACCTGAAAGCAGGGTCTCTCGTCTCATTCCACTCGACCATTTAACACTTGTCGGGGGCTGACTAAGTTTCCTCCCCACTTGGAAAAATATAACTTCAGATCAGAAGGTGTTGGACATTATCCAAACATGGGTATTGTCTGGAGCTCATCACCACAAATCCAAACATTGCACCTCGCAGAAACCATCTCTCCATAGAACATCAAAACTTGCTCTAACAAAAAGGGAAGGCTCTGTTGCTTGAAGGAGCCATAGAGCCTCTCCCTCTTCAACATCAACGTTCAGGAGTGTACTCCCTATACTTTCTAAACCTCAAAAGGAATGATCACTCTTCAAGACGTGCTTCCACTGCACCAACAAGGCAACCTTGTCAGCACTAGACTTAAAGGACACTTACTTCCACATCCCGATCCATCCAGGTCATCGCACGTACCACAAGTTCTCTATAGCCCGAAGGCAATACCAGTTCAAAGTGTTAAAATTCGGAGTCACTACAGCACGCACCATTTGTGTTCACTAAATGCCTAGCACTGGTAGCAGCATATCTGCGCAGACCAAACATTCATGTCTTCCCATATCTGGATAACTGGCTACCAAAGCCAGTACACTTCCCAGGCGTCAACAACACACTCCAACTAGTCTCCTACTACATCCATTGCAGTTTACTACCAACATACAAAAATCGCACCTTCAACCTTTACAGATTCAGCCGTATTTAGGGGCCATGCTCAACGCACAGTTGGGTTTGGCATACCCAAATGTAACCAGGATGCAAAACATACAAAGCTACTACAGCACTTTCAACCCAGTCCACACAATTTCTAGACCCTTTACTCAGATCATTCTCACAGTGGATGCATTCCTTACAGGATGGGGTGCTCAACTACAGGATCTCACAGTTCAGGGTCTCTGCAATGTCAAACACCAGGGTCACCGCATCAACTACCTCGAGTTTCAAGCTGTTCACCCAGCATTGAAAGCATTTCTAACTCACCTAGCAGGTATAGTTACCTTGTCCAGATGGACAACATGACAACCATGTACTATTAACAAAAACAGGGACACAAACTTCTCTCTACAGTTATCACACCTTTCTCAGATAATATGGCATTTGCCAGTACGTCACAACATCCACCTGCTAGCAGAACACCTCCTGGGGATGGACAACCACTTTGCCGACCTCTTCAGCAGGATGCGGCAACAACTCAATGAGTGGGAACTCCACCCCCACGTCTTCCTCCCATATTTTCACAAGTGGGGATTTCTACAGATAGACCTCTACGCAGCTGCAGACAACGCAAAATGCCAGACTTCACCTCCAGGTTCCCACACACACTCCAAGGGCAATGCACTATCTAGGAACAGGTCAGGGATATTTCCCTATGCTTTACCACCTCCCCCTCTTCCTTTTGTGCTTCAGGCAAACGTCTCTCACTCTTGTTCTAGTAGCTCCCATTTTAGCTAGACAGCCATGGTTCACCACACTGCTCGAACTCTGTAGTTCCCCACGAGGAGCTTCCCCTCAAACCGGACCTTCTCACTCAGAACCATGGAGAAATCAGGCATCCGAATCTGAAGGAGCTCAACCTTGCGATTTTACTCCTGAGGTCATAGAATTCCGTTATCTTAATCTCCCACTTGAATGTATGACTATTCTTAAAGAAGTTTGTAGGCCTACAACTAGAGCATGTTATGCAGCAAAGTAGAAAAGATTTGTCTTCAACTGTCTCCGTGAACACAATTCATTTGATGCAACTGTGCAAAACATTGTTTGCTGCCTTCTTCATTTGCAGACCTCTGACCTAGTTTACCCTTCAATCCGCCGCTTGTAGCTGCAGTTGCTGCCTATTTAAAAAAACAGGCAACGCTTATTTTTGTCCAAGGTACCTGTTATTCAAGGCATTCACGGAAGCCCTTAAACGAGTAATTCAACCTAGAGTTCCACCTGCACCCACATGGAATCTCAATATTGTACTTACCAGACTTCGGGGTCCACCATTTGAACCATTGCATAACTCCCCCCTCTAGTTCTTATTTTAGAAGGTTGCTTTTCTAGTGGTCGTTGCATCACTTAGGGGTGTCCGTGAGCTCCAGGCATTAACCTTGGAAGAACCTTTCTTCCAGCTACACAGAGATAGGGTGGTCCTTAAAACCAACCCAAAATTCCTTCCAAAAATGGTTTCATCTTCCCACCTCAGACACTCAGTTGAGTTACCTGTTTTCTTTCCGCAACCGTATTCAGTTGCGGAAAGAGCTCTTCATGCGCTAGGTGTCAAAAGAGCTCTAACGTACTATAGTGCCATAACTTAAGATTTCCGTTAGACTAAACAACTCTTTGTTGCTCTTTTGCCCCGCCACAATGGAAAGACCATATCTAAGTCAGGCATTTCTAGATGGATAATTATATGCATTCATACATGTTATGCCAAAGCTAAAAGGACTTTGCCTAAACCACCTAGGGCAAAACTCTACTCATAAGATAGGGGCTTCAATGGCTTTCATGGGCCAATAGCTGACATTTGTAAAGCAGCTACTTTGTCTACTCCACACACTTTCACCATACATTATTGTGTGGATGTCTTAGCACGCCAACAA
This sequence comes from Triturus cristatus, assembly GCF_964204655.1. Lineage (NCBI taxonomy): Eukaryota > Metazoa > Chordata > Amphibia > Caudata > Salamandridae > Triturus > Triturus cristatus. Next base: position 111,919,427 of record NC_140594.1, read on the forward strand.
GCCAATGTACATCAGGCAGTGCTACGTTCTCTCTTTCAAACTGCAACACTCGCAGGTTAGCCACCGCTTTTGGAGAGGGACTGCTTTGCATTCTATTCAGAGCATGTGTATCGACAGCCACACATGCCTTAAACGTAATATGTTACTTATCCTGTAAGCTTTTGTTCATGGCATGTAGTGCTGTAGATTCACATGCATCCACCCTTCTCCCCGGACAGCTGTGGCAGTTCCTTTAGACTATTTTATTTGCATGAACATTTCTTCTTATAAATACTTCATTACACCATTCTCACCCGCCTGCGAGAAAACAATCTAACAATGGAGTTGATGCCCATGCGCATTATCACCAAAAGGAGGAGTCACTTTGTCTTGTGACTCGAAAAACGTCTTCAAAGAAAAACAATTTGCACACATCTGGACCCAACACTAATTGGCGGACGTATGCAGAGGATGTGAATATACAGCACTACAAGGCACCTACTGATGCTAATAGGGTAAGTAACGTATTCCATACTGCACTTGGTTTACACTACGAACTAGATTGTGGAAGTACATCATTTCAGCTTACTGTCTGTGGCAGATCCTTGACAAGTAAGTCCTGTTTGGGCAAAAGGAACAGTTTGCATCTCTCACCTAGTGTGTGTGCTGTGTGGCTCTTGAAATGCGAGTCCAACCTGTCCCGCAAAAACCCTGACCGGGCCCAGCACTATTATAAAATTACCAAGCAGCTGCAGGAGGGTGCGAGTGTGAGACTATAGGGTCTGATCTGATGTGTTCTAAGTGTGATGCAATCTTGCCATAAAGGCAGTGGAAGCAGTACTCTGACACTTTTATATGCTGATGTGTTGGCCTTTATTTAGTAGGCAAAAGATAACAAGCAGGGACTAAGAAAGGTGGCAAGCATATGCTAATTACTGCTATGGCTCTTGATTTTACACTCAAACTAGGCGCCAAACAACGTGACACTGAATATCTCAAAAAGCATTTCCCGTCCTCAACTAGTCTTTTACTCAAGACAATGCTTGTTTATTGAGTAATATTTTTAATGTAGATGAATTATTTAAACCTCTTTTTCAGTCACCAGACTGTATTTGGAACCTTTTCCAGCCCTAGTTCATTACCAGCGCATGATCACGTCAGTCACAATAATCGGCTTCTCTCACAGCCTCGTCAGAAGCAACACGTTTTATTGACGGAGCCACAAGTGCCAGCCACATTAGTTCTTTTGTCTGCATATGTCTGTCCGTATTTCTTTAGGTGTTTTTTTGGGGGGGAATGTTGCTCCCAAAATGTTTAGGCATTATGCGTTGTAGAACATGCTGCGTCGTTTATTCGTAACAAACCCTCATGCCTTGTGTATTTGGTATCTGGGAAAGGAGAATGAGCTGGAATTGTGTGGGCTCTGCCAGAGGATGTATCATGAAGCACTAAAAGACTAGCCAAGCTTTTCATTACTTCTGTGAAGGAGAAGTCTAAACTGCTATTCAGGTCTTGGGCAAAGTAATGTAAGAGGTCCGAGACCCAGTTAACTGAGAGAATGCAAGGAGAAGCACTGTTCCTCACATTGTGGTAAGAAAAGGAAGAGAAAAGGGGCATTCTTCCTCTTCATCATAATCGCACCAGCCTTGCAACTTCCCTCTCAGCAGATAATTGTCCATATGTCTGTGGATTCAGTTGAGCAAATAGAAACATTCACGAAAGGAGTGCTTGAGATTTTCGCTGCCTTTCCCCCTAAGACACAACTGTCAATTCTGAGGGATTCGGTATTCTGGCTAGGAAAGCGGATGTCAAAGTGGTGCAGTGATGTCATAGACTACTTTGGCCTCAAGTCTTGTGCCTTTGCCGTCCTTGCTCCTGTTGGGGAACTACAATTAGAGAGATATTTTCTTCTCCATCATGGATTTTGATTTTGCATTAACTGGTTCTTACTCCAGCTGGGACTGAAGTCTTTTCTCAAACCATCTTTGCAGCTAATGTCTTCCCCAGCTTTCAACTCCTTATGGGCATCTGCACCGTTAAATCTGTCGTAGCTGGAATCTGCTACTTTGCAGATTGCAAAATTTCCCAGTCTTCTAGACACAAGTGTGAAATCTGCCTGAAAGAAAATAAACTTTCTGAACTACTCATAAATTGTAAAGAGGAGTCTCAAGAGGATAAATGGCCGCATTCCGATGCACTCTCTTTTCCACATCTGTATGACAAGGGAACTGATGATGTTGATGGCAAATAGAGGGATATTATATCCTCCTTAAGGACTTCTAATCTACTAATGGATCCATCTACAGCAGAACAGTCACGTAATGGTTCCAAAGAGAAACAGAATGAACACAAGTATACATCTTTACTCTACCTGGATACCTGTGGCTGCTGTAAAGCAGATGCAGACAGGTCAACTTTATAAAAATATTACACTCTGAGACCTCTGGTCTGAGACCTGCTCTCTCCCCAGCAACTCTGCTGTGTTTGCTCCGCCGCTGACCCCGCCCACCTCCGCCTGGTAGGGTTTGAGGCCGCTGTGCTCTGTGCCATTTTCCTTTCATCTGCGCTTTGTACTGCCTAGGCTTGTTCTTCCCTGTTTTTTTGCTGGCTGCTTCCTTTGGTTCTGTTGTCTGTTTCCTTGGTTCTGTCTGCCTGTTTTATTGTTGCATTTTTCTTTTAGTTCTGTTAGCCCATTTCTCTTGGGCTGTGTTTGCATGTCTCTTTAGTGCTATTTCTGTCAGCCTTCCCCATGCCTGCCGCTGCTCCCCTGTGGCCCCTGCCCCCACCTCCCAGTTTCATATCCATCCCCCTTCCCTATTTAATGGCTGTCACGCAGCGGGCGCGCCAAAGGCAAGCCCGTTCGCACACTATCAGCGCCAGGGACCCTGGAACTCCAGCCATCCACCGCTACTATGCAGCTGCCCTCCTCGCACTCAACCCCGGAAGAAACAACAACTGCCATCAGTCCACCCCAAACACAATCTAACCCACGGCCAGTTCTCCTGCTGCCAGATCTTCACCACCACCCCCGCTGCCAACACAGCTGATGCCCTGAAGTGCATCCTCCTCAACATGCCCTCCATACACAGACACATAGAGATCTGGAACCTCCTTGACACCCTCTCACCAGACGTTGTCTTCTTTACAGAAACCTGGACCAACTCCTCCTCTGCCCCCGCCATCCCGGACAGATACAAGATCCGCCCCAACCATCCGGGAGGAGGGCTTGCCACCGCGCACAAAAACTCCCTCCACCTGGAGCCCTGCCCACCGTACATCAACCACAGAGCCGCCAACGCCATTGCACCAGAAGTATAATGCGCCATCAACGCCACCTTCATGACCGGCACCTTCCCCAACGACTGGAAGCGCGCCAAAGCCAGACCCCTGCTTAAGAAATCATCATCAGATTCACATGGACCTCGAGAACTATCAGCCCATCTTTCTCCTCCTTTTCACGGCAAATGTCGCTGAGAAGACTGTCAACGCACAGCTAACAAAGTTCATTGAAGACCACTTCATCCTCGACCCCCTCCCAATCCGGATTCCTCCGCACCGAGACCGCCCTACTGGCCGCCACAGACTACATCCGCATCCTCCTCGTCCAAGGCCACATCGCAGCCCTGATCCTACTCGACATATCTGCAGCATTCGACACCGTCTCCCACCACACACTTGCGGCCAGACTACACGATGCCGGCATACAAGAAACCACCCTCAATAAGATCCACTCGTTCCTCAACCCCAGAAGCCAAATAATCAGACTGCCACCCTTCCTCTCCGAACCCACGCAAATCAACTGCGGAGTACCCAAGGGATCATCACTCAGCCCAACCCTCTTCAACATTTACACCACCATCGTCAGACAGCACGGCCTCAGCATAGTATCCTACGCCGACGACGCCCAGCTCATCCTCTCCCTCACCAAAGACCCCACCACCAGACTCAACTTCCAGGTAGGAATGCAAGATGTTGCATTGCTGTCTGTCCCGACCCTCTGGAAACATGCCATGGTCACGCCGCTGTTGAAAAACCCAACGCTGAGCCTGAGTGTCTGGCAAATTATAGACCCATTTCCCTGCTCCCCGCCTTTTCCAAATGTTTGGAGAGACATGTTCATTTGACCTTAGCCTCCTTTGTGGAAAAAAATTCTATATTGCACCCCTCACAATCCGGCTTTCGTGTTGGTTTCTCTACAGAAACCACTCTCCTTGGAGTTACTGAGCACATCAGAAACCTACTTGATAAGAGTCAGACGGTCGCGCTTGTACTTCTTGACCTAAGCGCGGCCTTTGACACTATATCACATGAAAATCTTATCAAGACATTATGTAGGAATGGAGTGCGTGGTAAGGCACTGGACTGGATTCGGTCCTTTTTGAGCGGCAGGTCTTTTCAAATAAATTCCTCCACAGCCTGCTCTGACTCTTTTGAAATCTCACACGGCGTACCGCAGGGCTCTATCTTGAGCCCGCTGTTTTTTAATATTTGAGACCTTTAGCTGATATTGCTGAATAATCTGGACTCGCCCTGATGACCTACGCCGACGACTCCCAGATTATTTTCTCCCTCTCAGAGCCCCGTCCTTCTTCTTCTTCTCTTCTTAAGTTGGGGCTGCAAAACATCCTGAACTGGATGACCAGCAATCAACTAAAGTTAAACGGAGACAAGACGGAGGTTCTTCTTCTGGGTAAACAGCATGAGCTGTGGAATTCTTCCCACTGGCCTGACCAGTTGGCCACAATCCCTTCCCCAGTGACCCATGTACGTAACCTGGGTTTTATTCTGGACAGTGCTCTTTCTATGAGTAAGCAAGCAAACAAAGTAGTGGGCCTTTGCCTTACCATTATCAAATGGCTACGGAAAATCTTATGGATGTTACCCCTTTCTACTCAGAAGACGGTTGTCAATGCTCTGATTACTTCTCGGCTTGACTACGGCAACATACTGTATCTTGGCTCTAACAAAGTGGTAGTTAACCGACTGCAACTTGTGCAGAACGCCGCAATCCATCTACTCTGCAATATCCCGAAACATTCTGGGGTCTCCATTCATCGCAAGAAACTCCACTGGCTTAAGGTGGAAAACAGAATTCGCTTTAAAGCTCTAACTCTGATGTTTAAAATCAAAGCGGGCACAGCTCCAAACTATCTTTCATCTCTAGCCCAGCTCTACCATCCAAAGCGGAGTCTTCGCTCCCAATCACTTTCAAATTTCTGTATTCCAAGATTTAAACTGGCAAGAATGGGTGGCAGATCTTTTGCCTTCCTTGGTCCTTCCCACTGGAACGCCCTCCCCCTCTTCATCCGCAAGGAGGAAAACTATGACAGGTTCCGTAAACATGTTAAAACCTGGCTTTTTGACCAATAAATTCAATCAGCTTGTTTTGGTCATAAATATTGTTTAATTGCTGAATCGCGGCGCCGGGAAACCCTTTTTGGGTAGCTGTTGCGCCTTACAAGTTCTAATAAATAAAATAAATAAATTGCATCCTGGATGAGCAACAGCTGCCTGAAGCTCAACTCTGGTAAGACAGAAGTCCTCGTACTCAGAACCACTCTGTCAGCATGGAACAACACTTGGTGACCAACCGCCATCGGCAGCCCTCCAACACCCACAGACCACGCCAGAAAACTCCGCATCATACTAGACTCCTCCCTCTCCATGAACAAGCAGGTCAACGCCATCGCTTCCAGCTACTTCAATGCCCTCCGCGGAGTTCCTCAGCCGGTCATTAATTAGCATAAATTACTTTCTGATATTGAGCGCTGTGAGAAATCGGATTCTTGGTTGGGGAGGGGGGGTTGTGCGCCATTCTTAAGCAACAACCACAGTCCTTGTCAGGGTGAACCACAAAAGTTACTAAATTAACCTCTGGTAGCAAAACTGGAGGCGCTGCTCCAGTATTTCCTAGATGAGGACAGAAAGAGGGGACACAAGCTAGTCTCCAAGGGTGAACTCATCGCGATAACCACCATTTGATGTGCCCTGCTGCTTATTGTGTCAACTCAAGTGTACTTACTCGTAGGCACACCTGGCTTCGTATCTCCGGCTGCAAGCCGGATATCCAGCAACACCAGCTCTGTATACCGTTTGAAGGGCAGCACCTCTTCGGACCGCAGGTGGAACAAATGGTGGAAAAAATAAATGAAGATGCAATGGAAGCTGTGTGCCCCCTACAAATGCCTTCCCCTCACGGGTCCTTTTGCCACACTTGCCTTTCCTCACCCTTGATCACACCTGTTTGGGTGTCTTCGACTAAGGTTCTTCCCCACATGACAGAACACCACCTTCGACCCGTGGGTCTTGTACATTATCCCACCTGGGTACTATCTGGAGCTTACTTCCATGCTTCCCACCATACCACACTGCATACACAGACTCTCCCCAGAACACCAGTGCCTACTCAGGCATGATATCACAGTGCTCCTCCTTAAAAGGGCCATAGAGCCCATCCCACACCATCTGCTGGGCATGGGAGTCTACTCTCTTTACTTCCTGATCCCCAAGAAGGACATCCCCCTCCAACCTATTCTAGATCTCAGTCCCTCAACGAATACATCCTATCACAGCACTTTCACTTGGTCACGCTCAGCTGCTACAGCAAGAGGACTTCATGGCCACCCTTGATCAGAAAGACTTACGTTCGAGGCATATGAGCTGCAGATTGTACACTTAGCATAGGTCGCCATCTGGTGTTGGGCCCGGATGTTTGCAGTTTGTTTTTCTTCTTGGACAGTCTTTGGAAGTCACGAGTTTGGTGACTCCTCCTTCGGTCCGTACTGCGCATGGGCTTCGGCTCCATCCTCAGATTGTTTTTTTCCGCCATCGGGCTCGGATGTGATACTTCGTGCTCCGGCTTCGAACTTCTACGGTTCCAGCCTCGACGGAAAATCCTCGATTCTTCGAGTTCCTTCATCATCTTCATCTCTCGAAGCGGCACTTTCTCCATCCCGTACATCGACACCGGCCTTCGGGCCCTCCGCGACTCCGGTCCCGGCCGATGGAAAGGACTCCGTTCAAAAAGTGCCCAAAATGTGGGTCTAAATTTCCCCACACCGACCTCTCATCAGGTGTGTAACCTTTGCCTCTCTCCGGAACACGAGGCTAGAGACTGCCCCGCCTGCAAGTCTTTTCGATCGAAGAAGACCATCCGAGATCGAAGAGCTCGACGCACCATGGCGCACTCATCCTCTGCAGCTCCACCGGACATCTTCGGAGACGACGCCGAAGCTTCGGGGCAAACACACACCGAGCAGGAGGAAGACGTCGTCAGCGCTTCCGAGGCCGACGACTCCGACGTGGAGGACGTTACACCAGCGCAGCGGGCCGTGAGTACTATGCCCCCTCCCACCCCCGCGCCGAAAACCAAAGAGACTCAGGTTACTCCCTCGCCTGCCGGCCTGGGCAAAACCAAAACCAAAACTTCGATCACCCCACCTTCGGGCCCGGTGTCGAAGCACCCAAAGTCTCATGGCAGCTCGGGATCGAGCCAGCCGACACCCGGTGCCGAAAAACAGCATCCGGCACCGAAGACTGCAAAATCCAGCTCGACTCCGAAACCACCGGTGCCGAAGCCTGGACACTCGGTGCCGACCAAACACAAACACAAATCTGTCGGCACCGACGCTCCGGCGCCGAAACATCATTCGACGCCGAAACACCCGGAGACCTCAAAAAAGCATGGCGCACACAGACCATCGAAACCCCCGGTTCCGAAATCACCGGTGCCGACAGACGACTCGACACCGTTGGCTCTGTTTACACCAGACCCTTTACAAAAGACTTTGTCCAAAGATCCAAAGACTGGGCTTTTGACTTTAACTACCAAGAAAAGACGCCTTGATGCTCCGGCTCCTCCTCCTCCACCCAAAAGGAAGGACTCTGCTACTTCTCCCCTCAGAGTGCCCTCCCCGCCACCGCCTCCCCTACCCCCTCCACCTCCTCCACCGCCTCCACCTCACAGGTCTCCGCCACCTTTACCTCACTACGATCCGGCCCCATCCCCAGATCCGGATGATGGGGATCCGGACAATTACCCGGCGGACGCCCCAATGGATCCCACTCCACCAGGGACCCCAGATCCATGGGAGGATTACAATAACCCTGATATACCCAATGTACCTCAGGACGACCTATACCCATCAAGGCCGTCTCCTCCAGAGGACTCCTTAGGGTTTCATCATTTAGTGCAGAGAGCAGCACACTACCATGGGGTGGACATGCACAGTGAACCAGTAGAAGAAGACTTCCTACTGGATACATTTGATATACAAGACAAATCTACTTCCATTTTACCCATGCTTAAGGGTGTCACCAAGCACGCTACAGAGGTGTTCAAAGACCCTGTCAGAGCCAGAGTACTGAACCCTAGAATAGAGAAGAAGTACAAGGCGGCACCCACAGACCCTGCTTACATCAAGGGCCCTGCTCCCCTAGATTCCCTAGTTGTCTCCACAGCTAGAAAGCGGGCTAACTCCCAATCCTCAGGAGATGCCCCACCGCCAGACAAAGAATCTAAACTTCTGGACGCGTCTGGTAAACGCACCGCCTCCCAAGCTGCAAACATGTGGCGCATTGCAAACACATATGCACTGCTTGCGTGATATGATAGAGCACACTATGACGAACTAGAGGCTCTTATGCAGCACCTTCCAGAAAAATACAAGCACAAGGCTCATGACCTCATACAGGAGGGTAAACTAATTACAAACACCTCCATTAAGTGTGCCCTCGATGCAGCCGACACTGCTTCTAGGGCCATAAATACCAGTGTCCTGCTTCGTCGCCACGCCTGGCTCAGGATCTCAGGTTTCAAGCCTGAAGTCCAGGCATCCATACTCAATCACCCCTTTGACCAGGAAACACTCTTTGGGCCAAAGGTAGACGAAGCGCTCGAAAAGATGAAGAAAGACACAGACACAGCAAAGTCTATGGGGGCACTCCAAACACAAGCCTCCAAACGTTCCTTTCGACGCTCGTCCTTTCGTGGCACAGGCAGAGGCTCCTCCACCGATAACGCCTCTACCTCCTACAAGTCCCCTCCTCAAAATACCTTTTCAAAGGGCAATCAGAGAGGTGGTTACAGGGGTAACAACAATAAGGGCAGGGGCAAAACCAACAACACCCGTTCTGCCACCCCCCCCGCACAATGACTCCCCTCCGCTCCCCCCAGACCATTCCACTCCGGTCGGGGGCAGACTACAAAACTTTATCCACGTATGGGAGTCCATAACATCGGACAAATGGGTGACCCAAATCATTCGGTCAGGGTACTGTCTAGAGCTAACATCTACCCCACCCAATATCCCACCAAGGCACCGTCCAATGTCTCAAGAACATTCCACACTGCTCAAACAAGAGGTACTCTCACTCCTGCAAAAACACGCTATAGAGCAGGTCCCCGTCAACCAACAAAATCTAGGGGTCTACTCTCTATATTTCTTAATACCAAAGAAAGACGAGACCCTCAGACCCATTCTGGACCTCCGGCCTCTAAATGCCTACATACATTCAGACCATTTTCACATGGTCACTTTACAACAAGTCCTCCCACTCCTCTGCCAGGGAGACTTTCTCACAACCTTGGATCTGAAAGACGCATACTTTCACATTCCAATACACCCCTCTCACAGGAAATACCTCAGGTTCGTGGTGGACGGGCAACATTACCAATTCACGGTTCTCCCCTTCGGGGTCACCACTGCACCACGAGTGTTTACCAAATGCCTAGCAGTAGTAGCAGCACACCTCAGACGTCAACACATTCACGTCTTCCCTTACTTAGACGACTGGCTGATAAAAGCCACGTCCTACCACCAATGTGTGCAACATACAAACAGCACCATCCAACTGCTCCACCAGCTAGGCTTCACGGTGAACTACCAAAAGTCCCACCTCATACCATCTCACACAAAGCAATATCTCGGGGCCACTATAGACACCTCCAAAGGTATTGCCTATCCAAACTCAGCCAGAATCACAAGCATTCAAGCCTTACGCAAAACATTCCTTCCCCAACACTCTCTTCCAGCAAGAGTGTTCATGAAGCTCATAGGAATGATGGCGTCTTGCATATTTATAGTGCCCCATGCAAGACTCCACATGCGTCCACTTCAAGAGTGCCTAGCACAACAGTGGAACCAGGCCCAGGGTCAGCTGACGGATCTGGTGTTGGTGGACGGCCGCACACATCACTCTCTGCAGTGGTGGAACAATACAAACCTTTCCAAAGGACGGCCGTTCCTGGACCCGGTTCCTCAGGTGATTCTAACAGCGGACGCATCGCTCTCCGGCTGGGGAGCGCACCTCCTACACCTCACAATGCAAGGTCTATGGACGCCACAGCAAAAATCGCTCCACATCAACCATCTGGAGCTCTTGGCGATCTTTCTAGCCCTAAAATCTTTCCAAAAACAAATTTCGGGCAAAGCAGTCCTCATTCGCACAGACAACATGACTGCGATGTATTATATACAAAAACAGGGGGGGGACACACTCTCCCCAGCTCTCCCGCTTAGCCCAGAGCATATGGAGATGGGCAATTCCCCAAAACATCTTTCTCCTGGCACAGCACGTTCCAGGAGTACAAAACACCATAGCAGATCTGCTCAGCAGACAAACGCAACAACTACACGAATGGGAACTGCATCCACAAGTTCTTCACCCATTCTTCCAACAGTGGGGGCATCCTCAAATAGACCTCTTCGCCACCCACGAAAACAAAAAATGCCCAAGCTTCGCCGCCAGATACCCACACCCATTGTCCAAGGGCAATGCGATATGGATGAACTGGTCAGGCAGATTTGCATACGCCTTTCCACCTCTCCCACTAATTCCATTAGTGGTCAGGAAGCTACAAGAGCACTCCCTCACACTCATTCTGGTAGCTCCAACGTGGGCCAGGCAGCCGTGGTACACCACGCTACTACAACTATCAGTGGTACCACATCAAAAACTGCACCTTTCCCCATGCCTCCTAACCCAGAACCATGGAGAAATCAGGCACCCGGACCCAGCTCAGCTCAACCTGGCGATCTGGCTCCTGAAATCTTAGAATTCGGATACCTTAACCTTCCCCCTGATTGCATGAACATCATCATGGAAGCCAGACGTCCTACCACTAGAGCATGCTATGCCGCAAAGTGGAAAAGATTTGTAATTTACTGCCGTAACAATACAATCAACCCCCTAGATGCATCCATACAGCACATCATATGCTATCTGCTCCATCTTCACAGGTGTAACCTGGCATATTCATCCATACGCCTACACCTAGCAGCGATCGCTGCTTATCTACAAAACAGACAGCATTTATCACTCTTCAGAGTGCCCGCTATTAAAGCCTTCATGGAAGGCCTTAAACGAGTAATTCCTCCCAGGGCACCACCTTCCCCTGTATGGAATCTAAATTTAGTTCTTACACGACTAATGGGTCCGCCCTTCGAACCAATGCACAAATGTGAGCTACAGTTTCTCACCTGGAAAACAGCTTTCCTTGTAGCTATCACTTCCCTTAGAAGGGTTGGTGAAATACAAGCGTTCACCATACAGGAACCCTACATACAAATGCATCACAGCAAGGTCATACTTCGCACAAATCCGAAGTTTCTGCCCAAAGTCATTTCCCCCTTCCACCTCAATCAATCAGTGGAATTACCTGTCTTCTTTTCGCAACCCCAATCTGTTGCAGAAAGGGCCTTACACACACTTGATGTAAAAAGGGCGTTACTATACTACATACAAAGAACGCAACCCTTCAGGAAGACTAAACAATTGTTCGTTTCCTTCTCTCCACCACATAAAGGCAACCCCATTTCAAAATCAGGGATAGCTAGGTGGATTGTAAAATGCATACAAATTTGCTATCAAAAGGCAAAGAGAACATTATCTGTTCCCCCTAAAGCCCACTCTACAAGAAAGTTAGGGGCTTCTATGGCTTTTCTAGGGAATATACCCTTAGATGACATCTGCAAGGCAGCCACATGGTCTACACCGCACACCTTCACAAAACACTACTGTGTAGATGTGCATTCCAAGCAGCAAGCTAGGGTGGGCCAGGCTGTACTAAAGACACTTTTTCAAACAGCTGCAACGGATACCGGTGGTCGCCGCTAAGGTTGGGTACTGCTATATAATCTATGCTAAGTGTACAATCTGCAGCTCATATGCCTCGAACGGAATATGCTACTTACCAGTATGCATCTGTTCTTGGCATGTAGAGCTGCAGAGTTGTACACGCCCACCCGCCTCCCCGGCTACCTGTATCCGTTCCAGTACATCTTATTTAGATACAACACATGGGTTTCTCACTGTTATTACTACGCTCCATCATTTCCCTGTTGGCGAAAAACAATCTGAGGATGGAGCCGAAGCCCATGCGCAGTACGGACCGAAGGAGGAGTCACCAAACTCGTGACTTCCAAAGACTGTCCAAGAAGAAAAACAAACTGCAAACATCCGGGCCCAACACCAGATGGCGACCTATGCTAAGTGTACAACTCTGCAGCTCTACATGCCAAGAACAGATGCATACTGGTAAGTAGCATATTCCTTCCACATACCAATCGACAGGCGTGTTGCCTCTATCTAAGGTTTTTGATAAATGGAAAACATTGCGAATTCAAGGAGCTTTCCCTTTGGTATCGCCACTGCGCCTTGAGTGTTCTCAAAGTGACTAGCAGTGATAGCCGCTCACCTGCGTAGACTCGTAGACACAACTTCCACGTCTTCCCCTACCTGGACGACCGGCTAATCAACAGCGCAACTCCTTAACAATGTCACAAACACACACAGGTGACAATAAACCTTGTGCGCTATCTTGGGGAAATTATCAACTCAAAAATCGGCAATTCCTACCCAAACCCTGCCCGAATACAGTCCTTCCAGACACTAGTTCAGCTCTTCCAACCTGATCGACAGGTCACGGTCAGAACAGGCATGTGCCTCCTCAGCTTGATGTATTTCTATAGTTCCCCATGCCAGGTTACACATGCGTCCGTTGCAGGAGTGCTTAACGTAGCAATGGTCTCAAGCGGAGGGTCATTGCGACGATCTAGTGTTGATTGTCCACTGCACTCATCGCTCTCTGTAGTGGTGACAATATGTTGCAGGGGTGACCTTTTCTCGTCCAGTTCCGCAAATGCCCATCACAACTGACGCCTCCCTTGCGGGTTGGGCGCACTTACATGTCCTGACTGTCCAAGACCAGTGGAAACCCAGACATCAACTACTTGGAGCTGTTATCCGTACACCTAGCGCTGAAGACTTTTACTATCCCAAGTGACCGGCAAGGTTATCACCTGGTGGTACAACATGACGGCCATGTACTACCTTCGGAAAGAGGGCGGTACTCTATCTTGCCTGCTCTCTCAGCTCACCAAGAGCATTTGGCGGTGGCCCCTTCTCCACAAGATCCATCTGCTAGAGGCGTACCGCCCGGGAGTGGACAACGACTTTGCTGACCACAGCAGGTTGCAACAACTAGTCCACGAGTGGTAACTCCTCCCACAAGTCCTCCCCGAACTTCCACCGGTGGGGGTTCCCACAAGCAGACCTCTTTGCCACCGCGGAGAATGCCAAATGCTCAAGCTTCGCCTCCAGGTTTGCACATCCACAATCCATGAATTGGTTGGGGATATTTGCCTATGCCTTTCTGCCTCTGCCCTGCCTTTCAGTATGTGGTTTGGAGGCTATGGTAAGCATCTCTTACACTCATCCTAGTGGCGACCACTTGGGCCTGAAAACCCTGGTTTATGACTGCTCGAACTCTCGGTTCGCTCCGCATATGATGCTCCCCAACAGGCCCATACTTCTCATGCACAACCATGGAGAAATAAGGCACCCAGATCCCAGGACATTCAATGTTGTTATCTGGCTTCTGAAGTCCTAGAATTTGGGTAGCTTAATCTACCACCCGAATGCATGAACATCCAGAAAGAAGCATGCAGGCCTACCACACAAGGGTGTTAAGCTGCGAAATGTAAAAGCTTTGTCAATTATTGTCATTCCAAACAAATAGACCCTTTGATACCCAGGGTCCAGGATATAGTCTGCTACCTACTCCACATGCAGACATGTGGTCTAGCCTTTAATTCCATTCGCTTTCACCTCGCCGCAATAGCTGCATATCTTAAGAACAGACAACACATCTCCCTCTTCAGAATAGCAGTCATTAATGCTTTCATGCAAGGCCTTGAGAGGGTCACCCTACCTCTTGTCACCCTGGCCCGGAATTGGAATCTCAACATTGTCCTCATAAGACCTATGGGCCCACCTTTTGAGCCTCTCCACTCCTGCCCTCTCCAATTTCTCTCCTTGAAGGTGTTTTTTCTTGTTGCCATCCCAGTGCAGAAAAAGAATTACGAGGTAAAAATATCGAATTGCACAAATGTTGTGATAAATATATATCGTGGGTCAGGAATATCAACTGTAAAATCCTCGTGGTCAAGAATATTTATTTTAGGTAAGTAATATTGATTGAAAAAATATCGGTGTTTAATGCGCACTATCACCGAAAGGAGGAGTCCCCTTCCTCGTGATTGGAAAAGACTTTTTTGAAGTGCAAATATCTGGACCTAACACTAGATGGCGATCGATGCACAGCATATGACTCTACCGCTCTAGATGCCAAGAACAGATGCATACTGGGTAAGTAGCATTTTCCTTGTTAAAAAATATCGATATTTAGGGCTCGCGCCTGCGTTGCAGTGCACAGCACTGCTCGCGCAGCGAGAGCCCTTTTGCATAGGGTTTTGAAAGCTGACCACACGCTCGTGCGTGTGATCAGGCTTTCACCGCCAGGCATTGGCTTTCACATGTTTAAAAAAAAAAAATGCACGCGATTGGGCAAAGGCGGGTGCATGTCCCGCCTTTGCAACGCCCATTCCCTTTGCCGCGCTCCCTGCCCCTCTCCTCTGTGGTGCGAGCGCACCACTGGTTTAAGCAGGGTGTCCTATGAACAAAGGCATGGAAGTGAAGTATAAAAGCAGCTATACAGAGCCTCCCTTCGCTGCCTGCCCATCTGTGTCCTCCTCTTCCCGCCTCTCCACAGTCAATCCCTCAGAAGCCGACCCTGCCTCCGAGACGCGAGGGCAGCGCAGGGGTTAAAGCGTTCAATCCCCTCGCCCCAACACCTGAGGGCTTTAATAAAGTGGGAAGTGCTGGATCACAGGATTGAAACTGCATCATATGCAAGTGCCCTCATAATCACTTCATCTACCACTCATCGAAACTGTCTGCTTCAATTTCTCACCGCCGCAAATATGTAAAACAGGGCCTGCTAGGAAACCGGATTTACATATCTCAGTGGAGCGAAGCCGGCGGAGACGGCTCTAGGAGTGGTTTTAGAGGGGGCGTGCGCCAGGCCAGGGATGGAACCAGTGGGGCCACCTGCAAAGAGCAAACGTAACAGAACGTGCGCGCGCGTGTATGCATGTTTGCTCAAAAGGTTAGCATCTTTCTTGTATGGATATGAGTACATATCCTTCTCTATGACACACACATATACAGACAGAAGTAGAAAGTCAGAATTGAACTTTAAGCACAAACATAGGCTCGTGTATTGCCAAAAAAACTCTGCTTTGCGGAGAAAGACTGATGAACAAGTCAATATGTGGGGCAGTGTGTGAGTATTTTCTGTGTTGCCTCTTGGCACGTTCAAAATGTGCGGTGGTGTGGAACAAGGTGGGGCCGTGACAAACAGAGCTGGGGAACAGGCCCCATCTGCCCCCCACTAGTAACGTCACTGACAACCTACATTCCAAGCAGGGGCCGCCTGGGATCGGAAATACCCCCCTGGCGATGCACCTGAGGGATAGCAGAACATACATACTGCCCGCTCTCGGGTGATACTGCCTGTCCTTGTACATGCAAAGGGATAATTCTGTGGAGACTAAATTCACTCTGAGTTTCAAGTCTCAAAGCAGTTTCTCATGTACAGGAACATGGCGGATTACAAGGAATTCCAGCGTGCAACCAAGACCGATGACGAATAAAAAAAAAAGTCCCTTACTACACAAGCCTTACCAGCATAACTCATGACACTGTGCAAACGTCTGTCTGCATGCACATGTTGTGTGTATCGATGTTCGTATGAGTGCTGTAGTGTGCCTTTCTAAGCTTGTGTCGAAGTCTTTGTATTATTATTCACGTCTTTTTATGTGTGGGTATGCCTCTGTTTCTGTAATTCTTTGTCCTTTCATCCTTGGGTATGTGTGCCTCGATTTGTGCCTGGCTGGATATGGTCATATGGTCTGTGGTTTGCCAGTGCTTTTGAGGGATCGTGTGTGCGAGTTTTGTTA
Source organism: Triturus cristatus (assembly GCF_964204655.1). Taxonomy (NCBI): domain Eukaryota; kingdom Metazoa; phylum Chordata; class Amphibia; order Caudata; family Salamandridae; genus Triturus; species Triturus cristatus. The sequence goes on from NC_140594.1 coordinate 111,935,707, forward strand.
CAGTAGCTGTCTTCACAATTAGCATATCATGTTTTGTTCTGTGGAGAAAAGCTGTTCTTGCCCAACATTTGCTTCCTGATTGGTAGAGTGCTTGCTCACAGTCAGGAAAAAAACTAGGATCCGCATTAAACAGGAGGAGGAAAGAGCTCCTAAAACTGGTGTAAAATAATAATGTAGAGTTTAGAGAGCTGGTGGAGACCTGCAAACAGAAACCGCAATTTTAAAACAATGCATGCAAGCAGTGATGTACCGAAATAAGCAGTGCTACTTGACATTCTGCAGCTCGATTCGAAGTGGATACACTTTTCACTGGCAAGTATTTTTATCAAGTGTAGTTTGGAACAACACTAACCGTTTTCAGCACAGAAGTCGTAAATAAAAAGCAACACAACAGAATGGAAATAAAAATTAAATGTTTGAATAAATAGCCTGGAGGTAATAGATGTACTTATTCATGTGTTACATAGTCTTTATCGATAACCATACTAGATGACTTGAACATACCTCTACATTGCCCCATTTTGTTAAGAGAAAACCATGTTCGAGGCATATGAGCTGCAGATTGTACACTTAGCATAGATCGCCATCTGGTGTTGGGCCCGGATGTTTGCAGTTTGTTTTTCTTCTTGGACAGTCTTTGGAAGTCACGAGTTTGGTGACTCCTCCTTCGGTCCGTACTGCGCATGGGCTTCGGCTCCATCCTCAGATTGGTTTTTTCCGCCATCGGGCTCGGATGTGATACTTCGTGCTCCGGCTTCGAACTTCTACGGTTCCAGCCTCGACGGAAAATCCTCGTTTCTTCATCATCATCTTCATTTCTCGAAGCGGCACTTTCTCCATCCCGTACATCGGCACCGGCCTTCGGGCCCTCCTCGACTCCGGTCCCGGCCGATGGAAAGGACTCCGTTCAAAAAGTGCTCAAAATGTGGGTCTAAATTTCCCCACACCGACCTCCATCAGGTGTGTAATCTTTGCCTCTCTCCAGAACACGAGGCCAGAGACTGCCCCGCCTGTAAGTCTTTTCGATCGAAGAAGACCATCCGGGATGGAAGAGCTCGACGCACCATGTCGCACTCATCGTCTGCAGCTCCACCGGACATCTTCGGAGACGGCGCCGAAGCTTCGGGGCAAATACACACCGAGCAGGAGGAAGACGTCGTCAGCGCTTCCGAGGCCGACGACTCCGACGTGGAGGACATCACACCGGCGCAGCGGGTCGTGAGTACTGTGCCCCCTCCCACCCCCGCGCCCAAAACCAAAGAGACTCAGGTTACACCCTCGCCTGCTGGCCCGGGCAAAACCAAGACCAAAGCTTCTATCACCCCACCTTCGGGCCCGGTGTCGAAGCCTCCAAAGTCTCACGGCAGATCGGGATCGAGCCAGCCGACGCCCGGTGCCGAAAAACAGCATCCGGCACCGAAGAAAGTAATATCCAGCTCGACTCCGAAGCCACCGGTGCCGAAGCCTGGACTCTCGGCGCCGACCAAACACAAATCAGTCGGCACCGACGCTCCGGCGCCGAAAACTCCCTCGACGCCGAAAAAACCGGAGGCCCCAAAAAAGCATGGCGCACAGAAACCATCGAAGCCCTCGGTTCCGAAATCATCGGTGCCGACGGACGATTCGGCACCATTGGCTCTGTTTACACCAGACCCTTTACAAAAGACTCTGTCCAAAGATCCAAAGACTGGGCTATTGACTTTAATTATCAAGAAAAGACGCCTTGATACTCCGGCTCCTCCTCCACCGCCCAAACGGAAGGACTCTGCTACTTCTCCCCTCAGAGTGCCCTCCCCACTACCTCCTCCCCTGCCTCCTCCACCTCTTCCACCCCCTCCCCCTCCCAGGTCTCCGCCACCTTTACCTCATTACTCTCCGACCCCGTCCCCAGATCCGGACGACGGGGACCCGGACAATTACCCGGCGGACGCCCCAATGGATCCCACTCCACCGGGGACCCCAGACCCATGGGAGGATTACAATAACCCTGATATACCCGATATACCTCAGGACGACCTATACCCATCCAGGCCGTCTCCTCCAGAGGACTCCTTAGGGTTTCATCATTTAGTGCAGAGAGCAGCACACTACCATGGGGTGGACATGCACACTGAACCAGTGGAAGACGACTTCTTACTGGACACATTTGACATACAGGACAAATCCACATCTATTTTACCCATGCTTAAGGGTGTCACCAAGCATGCCGCAGAGGTGTTCAAAGACCCGGTCAGGGCCAGGGTACTAAACCCTAGAATAGAGAAAAAGTACAAGGCGGCACCCACAGACCCTGCATACATTAAGGGCCCTGCTCCCTTAGATTCCCTAGTTGTCTCTACAGCTAGAAAGCGGGCTAACTCCCAGTCCTCAGGAGAAGCCCCACCGCCAGACAAGGAATCCAAACTTCTAGACGCGTCTGGCAAACGCACCGCCTCTCAAGCTGCAAACATGTGGCGCATTGCAAACACACAAGCGCTACTTGCGCGCTATGACAGAGCACACTACGACGAACTTGAGGCTCTTATGCAGCACCTTCCCGAGAAACACAAGCGTAGGGCTCATGAACTAATACAGGAGGGTAAACTAATTACAAACACCTCCATTAAGTGTGCCCTCGATGCAGCCGACACTGCTTCTAGAGCCATAAATACCAGTGTCCTGCTTCGTCGCCATGCCTGGCTCAGGATCTCAGGGTTCAAGCCTGAAGTCCAGGCGTCCATACTCAATCACCCCTTTGACCAACAAACTCTCTTTGGGCCAAAGGTAGACGAAGCGTTGGAAAAGATGAAAAAGGACACAGACACAGCAAAGTCTATGGGGGCACTCCAAACACAAGCCTCTAAACGTTCCTTTCGACGCTCCTCCTTTCGTGGCACAGGCAGAGGCTTCTCCACCGATAGCACCTCTACCTCCTACAAGTCCCCTCCTCAAAATACCTTTTCAAAGGGCAACCAAAGGGGTGGTTACAGAGGCAACAACAATAAGGGCAGGGGCAAAACTAACACCACCCGTTCTGCCACCCCGCCCACACAATGACTTCCCTCCGCTCCCCCCAGACCATCCCACTCCGGTCGGGGGCAGACTACAAAACTTTATCCACGCATGGGAGTCCATAACATCAGACAAATGGGTGACCCAAATCATTCGGTCAGGGTACTGTCTCGAGCTAACATCTACCCCACCCAATATCCCACCAAGGCACCGTCCAATGTCTCAAGAACATTCCACACTGCTCAAACAGGAGGTACTCTCCCTCCTCCAAAAACACGCTATAGAGCAGGTCCCCGTCGATCAGCAAAATCTAGGGGTTTACTCCCTATATTTAATACCAAAGAAAGACGGGAACCTCAGGCCCATTCTGGACCTCCGGCCTCTAAATGCCTACATACATTCAGACCATTTCCACATGGTCACCCTACAACAAGTCCTCCCGCTCCTCTGTCAGGGAGACTTTCTCACAACCTTGGATCTGAAAGACGCATACTTTCACATTCCAATACACCCCTCTCACAGGAAATACCTCAGGTTCGTGGTGGACGGGCAACATTACCAATTCACGGTTCTCCCCTTCGGGGTCACCACCGCACCACGGGTGTTTACCAAATGCCTAGCGGTAGTAGCAGCACACCTCAGACGTCAACATATTCACGTCTTCCCTTACTTAGACGACTGGCTGATAAAAGCCGCGTCCTACCACCAATGTGTGCAACATACAAACAGCACCATCCAACTGCTCCACCAGCTAGGCTTCACGGTGAACTACCAAAAGTCCCACCTCATACCATCTCACACAAAGCAGTATCTCGGGGCCACTATAGACACCTCCAAAGGTATTGCCTATCCAAACTCAGCCAGAATCACAAGCATTCAAGCCTTACGCAAAACATTCCTTCCCCAACACTCTCTTCCTTTTTTTTTTTTTTTTTTTTTTTTTTTTTAAATTTTTTTTTTATTAATTTTCGCTTGACTTAACAAAGAAAGAACAGAAGGGCACAAAGCTTAGGCAATCATGGTTCACAGTACCAAATATAAAATCACTGTCCGGAACATTACAACAAGCAGTCTCAACAAAAAAGGGGAGAGAGAAAAAATATAACACTTGGCCCAACCAATTTACTTGCTATACCAAATCGAAAAAGGGGCCCAAATCTTTAGGCCCTTATCCCGCCTTCTTCTCCCGCTTTTTAAAATGACTGCTGATTCCAAATTATAGAGGGCCAGCATTCTCGCTCTCCAATTCAAAAAAGACGGGGCTAAGTGGCTGATCCATTCAGAAGTTATGCATAAGCGAACTACAGACATTGCAATACAGAGAAAGGCAGATTCAAAAAATGGTCTCTCCATACTAGGATCTGTCATGTAGCCCATAATTACTAATTCGGAAGACAGTTCTACCTGAATGTTCAGTGAATTATTGATAAACACTTGGATATCCTGAAGAAAACTATACAGTTTAGTACATGAAAAAAACATGTGAACATCATTTGCTGCCCCCGAGCCGCACCTAGGACACCCCTGAACACCCCCACCACCCCATTTAGAAATCTTGGCTGGGATAAAATATAAATCATACATAGCCATATAACTTTGTGAACGTAAACTGCCTGAAACTAATACAGAATTAGACAGATCCAATGCATAAGCGATATCTATATTTGCCTTTCCAAATTTGCCTCCTAATTTAGCCGTCTGGAATAGAAGATCATCAGGAAGACTTTTTAGCAAGGTTTGGTAAAGGATACTCAGACGAGTCCTCCTTAAGATTAACTCCATGAGAGCATTCTTACTTAATGCATTAGGAGAATTGATCAGAAGACGGTCTATATAGCTGCGTAGCTGTAGATATTAAAAAAAATCACACGCATTCAAAGCATATTTATCTTTTAAAAATGCGAAAGAGGCCATTTTACCCTCGCAGAGCAAGTCCCCCAGCGTAAGAATACCTTGAGTTCCCCACCTAATTGTGACTGAGTCTTGAAAGATTGATGGTAGCAACCTAGCAGCAGTCAATGGAGTGTAAAAATTTATTTTAGGTATTACCCATTTTCGAGAGATCTTCCTCCAGGCAGAATGCATTGCTGTAATGACCTTGAATTTTGTTTTTTTATAATAACTCGGCTCGAGGACCTTAAGAAGCACCCCCTTGACCTCTTGTCCTAAGCTGATCTCGAAAATAGAAGGACTGCAGGATAAGGGAAGTGAACTGCGGAGCCCGAATAATGGGGGAGCCAGATGTTGAAGTAAAGCGGCTCAATAATATAAAGAGAGACTAGGGACTGACCAACCTCCTCTGTCCAATGTAAGGATCATCCATTTAGCAGCTCTTCGAGGCATATGATAGCTCCACATAAATCTGTTACAGCATCTTTCTGCGCTATTAAGACTAGCCTTCGAGAACTCCAGGGGTATAGTCCTAAAGATGTATAGAAATTTTGGCACGATCAGCATCTTTAGCACATTCCTTCTGCCAAATAAAGAAAGATGGAGATTGTCTAGCCTACGTAAAGTAAGACTGGCAGCATCAATAATAGGAAGAATATTCATATCTGGTATTTGTTCTACTGCTGCCGAGATTTTAACCCCCAGATATGTTGCAGTCTGTACCACCGGTACTTCCGTAGGTGGCATAGATGCAGACTGAATAATCTGAGTCTTTTGGACATTAAGTTTATAACCTGAAAGCCGTCCAAATGACTGAGCTAAGTTCTTAATAGCGGAAAATGCCAGACACACATCCCTTGTTATAATTATAATGTCATCGGCATAAGCTAATGCCTTAAAGTCAACTGCATTGATCTCAACAGGTAGGATCCTAGTGGATAGCTCTATTTTACTCAAAAAAGGATCAATATAAAGAGCGAATAACAAAGGCGAGCAGGGACAACCCTGCCTAGTACCTCTATTTATTGCAAATGGTCTTGAAAGCTTACCTGAAATTGACAGACTTGCTTGAGGAGCAATATAGAGTGATTGGAGAGCCTGAATGAAGATAACGGAGAAGGCCTTCCACCGAAGAACTCTCCATAAAAATTCCCAAGCTACCCTGTCAAACGCCTTTTCGGCGTCCAACAGGATAGCTGCAAGAGGGGAATGTCTAACCTGCGCCCAGTCCAAGAGAGCAATGACACGGCGTACATGATCCGCCGTGTCCCTTCCAGGAATAAAACCGTGCTGGCGGATAGAGACCAGGGGAGTTATAACCAAAGCCAATCTACTCGCCAGGATCTTTGAATAAATTTTGCTATCCGTGTTTATCAATGAGATTGGGCGGAAGGAGGCGGGGTTCAGCTCAGGTTTATCCTTTTTCTTTAACAGAATGATAGAGGTGAAGCGCCAAGAATCAGGAATAATTCCTCGCTGGGCATCTCTCAAAACCCGCAGAAAATCGTCCTGTATTTCTGAACAAAATGTACAATAGAATTCTAACGGGATAAGGTCGGGGCCCGCAGCCTTCCCACTAGCCAATGAATTCATTGCTGAAATCACTTCCTCCCATTGGATTGGGGCCGTCAAAACCATATTCTGATGGTCTGAAATTTTAGCTGTGTGCAGACTCTCGATAAAATCAGCAAATTCGAGGTCCAATGTTTGTGAAGTGGCTTCCTCGGAGTATAGGGAACGATAGAAGTCACAAAATACCGAAAGAACCCCTTCGGGGGTATCATAAATGACTCCCAGGGGATCCTCAATCCTAGTGATGCGGTTAGCTAATCCACGCTGTTGAAGTCGCTTGGCGAGAACCCGCCCAGACTTCTCACCATACTCAAACATTGTCGAGCGGAACTGCAGATATTTAGCCGCCAAGTCCTGTCCAAAAAACTCCTGCAGTGAAGCTTTAGTCTGTGCAACCTGCGTTTGAGCTATAACAATGTCCCCACCCTCCCTGATAGTAGTGGTGAGTAAAATTTCAAATCTACGTAATTCTTCCATCCGCTCCTGAATTCGGTCTTTTATTTGTTTATGGCGAAAAAAAGAAAAACTTTTAGTTTCGCCTCGTATAGCAGATTTAAACGAGTCCCAGAATATGCTATTAGAAGTTGAGCCCCTATTAAAATTCAAAAACTCAGTTGCCCATGGTCTCATATGATCCAAATAATTAGGATCCAGAAGAAGCTTGCGCTCAAACGTCCAAGATCTTAAAATGCGCCTGTCTGCTGATATATTACATTTCATAACATTCCTTCCCCAACACTCTCTTCCAGCAAGAGTGTTTATGAAGCTCATAGGAATGATGGCGTCTTGCATCTTCATAGTGCCTCATGCAAGACTCCACATGCGTCCACTTCAAGAGTGCCTAGCACAACCGTGGAATCAGGCCCAGGGTCAGCTGACGGATCTGGTGTTGGTGGGCGGCCGCACACATCACTCTCTGCAGTGGTGGAACACCACAAACCTTTCCAAAGGGCGGCCGTTCCTGGACCCGGTTCCTCAGGTGATTCTAACAGCGGACGCATCGCTCTCCGGCTGGGGAGCGCACCTCCTACACCTCACAATGCAAGGTCTATGGACGCCACAGCAAAAATCGCTCCACATCAACCATCTGGAGCTCTTGGCGATCTTTCTAGCCCTAAAATCTTTCCAAAAACAGATTTCGGGCAAAGCAGTCCTCATTCGCACAGACAACATGACTGCAATGTATTATATCCAAAAACAGGGGGGGGGACACACTCTCCCCAGCTCTCCCGCTTAGCCCAGAGCATATGGAGATGGGCAATTCCCCAAAACATCTTTCTCCTGGCACAGCAGGTTCCAGGCGTACAAAACACCATGGCAGATCTGCTCAGCAGACAAACGCAACAACTACACGAATGGGAACTGCATCCACAAGTTCTTCACCCATTCTTCCAACAGTGGGGGCATCCTCAGATAGACCTCTTCGCCACCCACGAAAACAAAAAATGCCCAAGCTTCGCCGCCAGATACCCACACCCATTGTCCAAGGGCAATGCGATATGGATGAACTGGTCAGGCAGATTTGCATACGCCTTTCCACCTCTCCCACTAATTCCATTAGTGGTAAGGAAGCTACAACAACACTCCCTCACACTCATTCTAGTAGCTCCGACGTGGGCCAGGCAGCCGTGGTACACCACGCTACTACAACTGTCAGTGGTACCACATCAAAAACTGCACCTATCCCCATGCCTCCTAACCCAGAACCATGGAGAAATCAGGCACCCGGACCCAGCTCAGCTCAACCTGGCGATCTGGCGCCTGAAATCTTAGAATTCCGATACCTTAACCTTCCCCCTGATTGCATGAACATCATCATGGAAGCCAGACGTCCTACCACTAGAGCATGCTATGCCGCAAAGTGGAAAAGATTTGTAATTTACTGCCGTAACAATACAATCAACCCTTTAGATGCATCCATACAGCACATCATATGCTATCTGCTCCATCTTCACAGGTGTAACCTGGCATATTCATCCATACGCCTACACCTAGCAGCGATCGCTGCTTATCTACAAAACAGACAGCATTTATCACTGTTCAGAGTGCCCGCTATTAAAGCCTTCATGGAAGGCCTTAAACGAGTAATTCCTCCCAGGGCACCACCTTCCCCTGTATGGAATCTAAATTTAGTTCTTACACGACTAATGGGTCCGCCCTTCGAACCAATGCATAAATGCGAGCTACAGTTTCTCACCTGGAAAACAGCTTTTCTCGTAGCTATCACTTCCCTTAGAAAGGTTGGTGAAATACAAGCGTTCACTATACAGGAACCCTTCATACAAATACATCACAGCAAGGTCATACTTCGCACAAATCCGAAGTTTCTGCCCAAGGTCATTTCCCCCTTCCATCTCAATCAATCGGTGGAATTGCCGGTCTTCTTCTCGCAACCTCAATCTGTTGCAGAAAGGGCCTTACACACACTCGATGTGAAAAGGGCTTTGCTGTACTACATACAAAGAACGCAACCCTTCAGGAAGACTAAACAATTGTTCGTTTCCTTCTCTCCACCACATAAAGGCAACCCCATTTCTAAATCAGGGATAGCTAGGTGGATTGTAAAATGCATACAAATTTGCTATCAAAAGGCAAAAAGAACATTATCTGTTCCGCCTAAAGCCCATTCTACAAGAAAGTTAGGGGCTTCTATGGCTTTTCTAGGGAATATACCCTTAGATGACATCTGCAAAGCAGCCACATGGTCTACACCGCACACCTTCACAAAACATTACTGTGTAGATGTGCATTCCAAGCAGCAAGCTAGAGTGGGCCAGGCTGTACTAAAGACACTTTTTCAAACCACTGCAACGGATACCGGTGGTCGCCGCTAAGGTTGGGTACTGCTATATAATCTATGCTAAGTGTACAATCTGCAGCTCATATGCCTCGAACGGAATATGCTACTTACCAGTATGCATCTGTTCTTGGCATGTAGAGCTGCAGAGTTGTACACGCCCACCCGCCTCCCCGGCTACCTGTATCCGTTCCAGTACATCTTATTTAGATACAACACACATGGGTTTCTCACTGTTATTACTACGCTCCATCATTTCCCTGTTGGCGAAAAACAATCTGAGGATGGAGCCGAAGCCCATGCGCAGTACGGACCAAAGGAGGAGTCACCAAACTCGTGACTTCCAAAGACTGTCCAAGAAGAAAAACAAACTGCAAACATCCGGGCCCAACACCAGATGGCGATCTATGCTAAGTGTACAACTCTGCAGCTCTACATGCCAAGAACAGATGCATACTGGTAAGTAGCATATTCCTTACTGCTCGCTGACTTTCAACAGATGGATCACTTAGGGGGGATATATGGTGAACCAAAGAAGGGGCAGGTGGGGGCAAGAGAGAAACTCATATTGAGAAACTCATCATATCGCCCTGGGTGTGGAGGGCAGGGGTGTGTCAAAATGTCTTTATTGAATACTATAGCAAGTCAGTGGGTCAACATGCCATGATGTCATATTCCACATGTATGAAAGCCATGTAAACTTGTGGCAATGGCCGCCGGTCTTTTGTCTGTCTGGCCAGCAGGTTGTGGAGTGACCCTATGACGACAACACCGTGGCTCTGCTCTTCACACTCCACACCTCACACACTGATGTATCTCCAGAATGTTAGAAGCAGCTCTTTGTGCAGTTGGGAGTCAGCCTTTAACAGCCATGACAAAGAATAATCTGGCATGTATGGATCTCCGAACTGTGACTATATTCTGCGATAAATGTATTTCGGAGCCGACATTCAGCACCATGGATGCGGTCACAGGAACAACCCGCGGGGGGTGGGGGTGTGTGTGTGTGTGTGTGTGCGCGCTTGTGTGTTTAGTTGTGTGTCCAGCACCGAGGATGGGCCACACGCACACCTCGACACTTCTGTTAACCCCTTCGGTGCTCATGACGGAACGGTTCCGTCATGAGCCACGGTTGAGCTGTGCTCATGACGGAACCGTTCCGTCATGACCACGCCCGCGCAAGATTCCGTCAGCACAGCGGCGGAATCTGCGCAGCATGGAAGGGGTTAACATAAATACACATGCTCTCTCCTATCTATTTAATATGTGTATTGCATCTGTAGAGAGCTTGCAGAACCAATAGTACACCTACTCTTACCTATCCATTGTGTGTCATCTGGTGTGTGTTTCCAGACGTGCTCTCTGTTGCCCAGCCCCCTCTCTCTCTCTCTTTCACTGTTCTGCTGTCTCGCCTTACCCTGCATGGGCGAGGATGTGCGCTGTGGGGGACACTTTCACAGTTGTGCTGTCTCTCCTGATTTTTGTTTTAATCTCTCCCTTCCTCTATTACCCCACCCCCATCCACTGTCAGAGATTATCTTGGGTGTCACTGCTACAGATGTCTTATGGCAGCTCCAGACATGTGTAGTAGTTATTTGAACCTGGATACATTGCACTAGAGTTGTGTGTACATCCCTAATGCAGCGCACTAAACTAAGAACTGCACCCAAGATGCAGAGCACTATAGAGGTGTGCACAACCCACTGTACCAAACGTCTGTTTGCAGATCATGGATCTATTAAAGCACCTTCAAGTGTGCATATTCATGATCTCATTAACTGAGCCAGTTCGGGTTGTCACAACACTCGACTTGTGTGCACACTTCCCGCACAGTAACTAGTTTATACAACTCCAGATGAGGTTGATAGTGAGACGGCTTCCTAATGTATGCAAGTGTGTAAAATTACGATGGTACCAGGTCCAATTCTAATACTGGAAAAGTATCTGAAAAAGCAAGATGCTTTAAAAAGCTGTGGAAAAATACAGCATGATGGATGCACTGTGTAATTTCAATGTGTTCATTCAGAATGTGTTATGTCAAGAGCTGCATGATCTACAAACAAAAGTATTTTCCTGGCTAAGAACATGACAGATTATGTTCATGGAATGCTCATTGCTTGTGTAAGCCTCACCATAAAGGTCTCGGCATCTGCGCCAGGGCCACACGGACATTGTCACGGGCTTCTTGCCTTAATCAGTGTCCCATCAACACTGGCAGGGACCCACCGCAATGGTCGGTGTTTTAATACGGACGGATCACCTGGCAGCCAGGGCCCAGCATGTGTGGCCCTAAATCTACTTCTACTACAAGCCATGCCTGCAATGAGAAGCTTTGTACCTAACTCAATGCCTTCACTGTGACACTTCATGCCACGCTCACAGAAGGAATAGTAGATTTTGTACCGCACACTTCGGCATACAATGTGCAGCTTCGTAGAATACTTTGGGCTGGGTGTGTAGATATGTAGCCTACTCCTGGGCCTGTGAAGATCTGCTTTATAGCTCTCACCTTTTCAACAATATGCTGCTTTGTAGCGCACTCATACTCAATGTGCGGCTTTGCAGCTCACTCGTCTCCCTGCGTTTTACGTCTTGGTTGCCTACTACTGGTTATGCGATGTGCAGTTGTGTTGCCCGCTCTGAGGCCTGTGGTGTGCACCTTTATAGCCCACTCCAGGGACTGAGAAAGATCATTCCAAATATAAGTCTTCCTAACACATTCCAGAAAGGTGAACGACAGCCATGCATTTACTATGGAGTTTTGCCACAGAAAAAAAGCATTTGCAATGCAATAGGTCTCGCATTTATGCAAGTTTGAGCTCTTGGCATTGTAAATGACAATGCCTTTTATTTATGTTTTAAAAAATAAAACATCAATAAAAGGAATTTTCATTTACAATGCCAATAGCTCACACTCGCGTAAATGCGAGACCTATTGCATTGCAAATGCTTGTTTTATTAATGTTATGTATTTTAGTATATATTTTGTGTGGTGTTTTTTTTTTGTATAAGAATTGTTTGTATTTTTATTATGTGTTAACATTTTAATACTTAATACATTTTTTAAAATTGAGTTTTGCGTTTTTAGTTCCGTAGCGGGTTGTGGGTTTATAGGGGAATAGGATGGGAAGTAATTTAATTATATAAATTTGAATGTTTTTTTTATAGTAGTAATTACATTTTTTTTATTTGACATTTGCGTTTTTAGTTCAGTTGTGGGTTTATAGGGGAATAAGACGGGAAGTAATTTAATCATATAAAATGTATTGAATAATTTTTATTTAATAGTTTAATTGTGATGTTATAGTGTTAAATGTGTAAATCTATTAATAATTGTTTCATTTTAGGTGTGTTTTGTGGTTTTTATAGGTCTAAATGGTGGGAAGTCATTTATTTTTTATTGATGAATTATTAATTAGTTAATTTAAATTAATTAGTAATTAATTATGGTAATTGTGTAATTAATTTTGGGGGTGTTGTGGTGTTTATAGGTGTAAATGGGAAGTAATTTTTATTTGTGAATTATTTAGTTAATTTAAATTAATTAGAATTCATAATCTTAATTGTGTAATTTTAGGTGTTGTGTATATTAGTGTTAATGAATGTCTATTCTTTTTATTAATATATTTTAAATTCATTTTTAATTGTTAATTGTGGAGAAAAAATACAATAAAAATTGTCTTTATTGGTGTGGTGTTATAGGGAAGGAAATAAAATACATTTGTTTTAAATAATTTGTGAACATTTTTTATTAAAAAATATTGTTTATAAATGGGTTTTTTCATCATATTGTCGTTTTATATATAATTAACATTATAATATGTGTTCTTTTTATACGTTTAATGTATTTAATCGTACATTTTTAAAATATCAATTTTTATGATAATTTAAGTTTTTTTAAATGTTATTAGTAATTTTTGTTTTTTCTGCTATCCAATACTTTCCCTATTGTTGCACTCACTGGAGTGGGAATTGTCATTTTTACCCCTCCGCTATCCAGTACTTTCCCAACTGTTGCACTCACTGGAGTGGGAATAGTAATTTTTACTCCTTCGCTATCCAAATTTTTCCCTACTGTAGCACCCATTGGAGTGGGAATAGTAATTTTTACTCCTCTGCTATCCTATACTTTCCCTACTGTTGCACTAACTGGAGTAGAAATAGTAATTTTTACCCCTCCGCTATCCTATACTTCCCCTACTGTTGCACTCTCTGGGGTGGGATTAGTAGTTTTTACCCCTTCGCTATCCAGCACTTTCCTTACTGTTGCACTCACTGGAGTAGGAATAGTAATTTTTACCCTTCCACTATCCAATACTTTCCCTACTGTTGCACTCACTGGAGTGGGAAGGGTAATTTTTACACCTCCGCTATCCAGTACTTTCCCTACTGTTGCATTTATTGCAGTTGGAATAGCAAATGTAATTGTTTTGCGATCCAACATTTTCTCTACTGTTGCATTTGTGTTGCAAAATGTACGGTTTAAGTTTGTTTTAATTGTTTAATGTTTTAATTATAGAATGCTTTTTAATTTGTAATTATTAATATATGTATATATTTTATATCATTTTAAAGTTAAATTAAACATAATAATTAATAAATTATTTTAAAGTAAATATATATGTATAAATTATTGTTTGCGTTTATATATTTTCTAAATTAAGTTGGATTTTTATATTCAGTTAAAATGTATATTAAATTGAATTTATTTTTAGATATTCTTATATTTTTAATATAGATTTTATTTTATTTTTAAATCGATATTTTTTACATCTATATTTTTAACTTCGACATTTTTGATTCAATATTTTTGTACTTAAGTATAGGGAGTCGATATTTTTACTATCTTCTTTTTTCAATATTTTTACCATCGATGTTTTACCATAGATATTCTATCAGTGAACCACTATCACTTCACTCAGGCATGTTAGTGAGCTCTAGGCATTACCACTGGAACAATCTTTATTTCAAGTACACAGGGGTAGTGTGGCCTCAGTACCAAATTCCTTCCAACACTGGTCTCCTCGTTCCACCTGAACCAGTCCATTGAACTTCTCATTTTGTTTCCACAACATGATTTGGTTGTGGAACATGCCCTCCCTACCTTAGATGTAAAGCGAGCACTCATGTATTACATAACAGGGCAAACCCTTTTAGAAAAACTCTTGATTCATTTTCTGAACCCCATAAAGGGATGGCTCTATCTAAATCAGGCATAGCTAGATGGATAGTCAAATGTATGCAAACAGGGTATGCAAAAGAGCTTTGCGTAATCCTCCAAGAGCCCACTCTACACAGAAGAAGGGGGCTTTTATATCCTTCATGGGAAACATTCCCATAGTTGACATCTGTAAGGCAGCTACCAGCTACATGGTCCACACCCCACATATTCACAAAACACTACTGTGTGGATGTGCTGGCCCGCCAATAAATCAACGTTGGCCAGGCAGTACTCTGAACACAGTTTCAATTCTCTGCAACAGTCACTGGCTAGCTACCACTTATGTGGGGAGGACTACTTCACTGTCTATGCAGAGCATGTGCATCTACAGCCACACATGCTTTGAACGGAAAATACATTCAAGGCATGTGTGCTGTAGATGCACATGCTTTGCATACTCCTGCCATCTAGTGTTGGGTCCAGATGTTTGCAAGTTGTTTTTCTTCAACAAAGTAGTTTCCAGTCACGAGGTAAGGTGACTCCTCCTTTCGGTGATAGTGCGCATGGGCATGAACTCCATTGTTAGATTGTTTTCTTTCCGCCATCGGGTTCGGACGTTCTTTGCGGCGCTCCGGTTTGAAACCATTCTTCAGGATCCCCTCGGTGCGCAACCCACTGTACCCTCGTCAGTATGGTTTCGTACACATCCCCTTATTCCTGCGTGTTGAAGAAATAAGAAAGTTCCCATCTTTAGTCGAGAAGACGTCAATGACGGCCTTCGGGCCTATCCGTGTCGGTTGACTTCCACTCCATCATAATAAGGGCTCCCGGTTTTATGGTATTCATTTTTTTAGCACTTCTGTCTGTATTTATCCATATTTATTTTGTGTTTTGCTGATAAATGAAGTTGTAAAACTGTACATTTCCATATTTATTTAACTGATAGATGCGCACTCATACTTTGATGTCTGTCTGTTTGAACTATTTCAGCTGCCAAATATTTAACAAAAAATCCACTGGTAAATATTAGCATTATACCACAAATGTATGTTGACATAATTAGTTAACTAATTTGATGTTATGTGGCTCTTCAGGCAGACAATTTATAATGCTCAAATCCGTTTTTGTCAGTTCTTGCCATAAATGTGTTGCAAACATGCTGTTTTAGGTACAAGTCTCATGGTGAACCCCACATCATCATTTCTACATTTTTGATTTAGAGCTGTGAAAGGGCATATTATTTGCTAGATTCTCAACTTAGTAACCCGGTCAGTCACCTCAACATCTTAATTTGAGCTTTCAGTTTAAAGGGGTCGTACATATGGCCAGGATGTTTAATGCAAGTTACTTCTACCAGTGGAAGGATAATGATTTGGTTTTCAGGCTGGAAAATACCTTGAATTATTTTTCTACCACTTCCCTTGGCTGATTAGCAGTTGTGCCTTGGAGGGTTGCATAATTGCAGCAGCACGTTACATATTCAGACTTTGTTAGTCTTTCCCCAATGTTGGTAAATCTGTTCAACGACTGCTGTGTTCGGGGTTTTAGTTTTCCTGTAATAAGGAAAATTCTCTGTTGGATGGGACATAGCACAGATCCTATTTTTACTAAGGTCCAGTCTTCTTCATTTGGTGACACAGGTCATGAACACCCTAGACTAGTAGACAAAGAAATATGACCTTGTGAAATGGAATCATTTCTCAGTACTCTAATGCCCTTGGGCGAAGTTCACACTTTGTATAAAAAAAATTACAGGGTGCATGTAGGGAGATCTGCGTTGCTCATGTGAAAGCAGTGGAGGCCTAACCTAGGAAGGGACGTTGTTGTGTGAGACTTACTTAGTCTGTTGATGATGGATACTACCGCCATCAGTTTAGAAGGAAAACGCCACACAAAAGTTTTATTTAAGGGTAGGAACATAAGTACCACAACTTTAGCGATTTAAAGGCAATTGGTATTAGCAACTGATCACAATTTCATGACTACCTCATAGCGCAGGGACAGCATGCCCATTAGTGCCAGCAGTGCTAATCTGTAGCTTTAGGAACAAACAAAAGCAGAAGCATTTCAAAGCCTCTAAATTTAGGGTCACATGAATATCTGGTGTGGTAGTGCAATCAACATTTTCTAATGTTACTCTGAATTTCCTGGTCAGCTCTAAATGATAGCCTGTAGAAGAACAGTGTGCTGACAAATACCAATGGTGTCCCAGTTGAAAGGATGCCAAGTGTGTTTGAGTCTTGTATGTCGTCATCACTAGTATGGCGATTTAGAGTCTCCTTTAAAAGAAGCCACATTTTCTGTATTTATTTACTTTAAAAATAAATGCAGACAGAAAACACATTGTTTTCTGTCTGTATTTATCTGTAAAAATCCGTAAAAACTGAAAACTGGAAGCCTTAATCATAATCATCCAGTCTTCTGCTGATGGAACTAACTCCGGTTCAATTCGGTCCTTGATGCCACTCCAAGTATCCGCTCACCGACCTGCATAAAGTCTGCAACTTGTGCCTCTCACCGGAGCACAAAGAAGATTGCGACGCTTGCAGATCGTTCTGATCAAAAAAGACTTTGCAGGGAAGTCTAGCTCGACGAACAGACATGCAGCGGCAGAACATCGGAGAAGATACCGAGCAGGAGGAAATGGAAGCATCGCCTTCGGAAGAGGAGGAGGCCTTCTCTATCCAGGAATCAGACTTGGAACTGGAGATCAACTTGGAGTCCGAAGAACTTCCAGCTGGACAGGGTGCCATGAGTAACAAAGTCCCTTGGCCCACCAAATATGTTTCCACCAAAAAAAAAGCCTTTTGGGCCACTGCTGCCTTCGAGACAGGGTCTGCACTGAGAGACTGCTTCTAACGACCACCTTTGCTCGGCCCCGAAACAGCATACATAGCCTTCTGGCTCGAGTCACGACAAAACACCCTTGGAACCGAAACCTTCGGCTCCAAAGGATAAAAAAGGTGGTCCAGCTTGGCACCGAAAACTTTGGTACTAAAGCTAAAAGATACCCTTCAAAAACCTCTGGAACCTATCCTGGAAATTATGAAGGAAAAACTGGACCCGAAACTTTACATTAATCTAGACTCTGGACATATTTTGGCCAAGGATGTAACACCTTCCAAAAGAAAGACTATTCCAGAGGATACTAGCTACAAAATTCCTCTAAAAAAGAAAAAGGACATGGCTACCCTATCCCTCAGTTCCCTCCACCACCTGCACCACTACCAGGCTCAAACCCCTTAGATATCACACCACAGGGTTCTCTACAAGCACAGCCTGATATAGAGGAAGGGGGTTGACAGTAGTCCACCACCAATAGATCCATTGAATGATTATAATATTGATCAACCTATGGATAATGATCCTGATTTATACCCTGCAAAACCATCACCTCCTGATCACACAACGGCTTACCAGGAGTGGATTTCAAGGGCAGCATCACACCATGGAGTTACACTATACAGGAATCTTTAGAAGTGGATTTTTTATTTGAAACACTAGGTTCTACACATAGAACAACTCAACGTTTACTCATGCTAAAGGTATGATGAGACATGCTGTTGATATTTTTAAAGACCCCGTACATGCCTGTATATTGAAACCTAGGTTCGATTAAAAAAAAAAAAAAAAAAAAAAAATACAAACCTCCAGCATGTGACCCAATTCTGATTAAGGGACAGTTGCCTTTAGGTTCCCTAGTGGTATCCAATGCCCGAAAAACTCTCAAACTACAGCAGAAGCATCTCCTCCAGACAGAGTCTAAGTTAATAGATGCATAAGGCAAAAGACTAGCTGTACAATCCACCAACTGTTGGTGCATTGCCAACACACAAGGGCTGTTGGCAAGATATAATAGAGCCGACTGGGACGAAATGGAGGAGCTACTCCAACACCTACCAGAGGAGTATAAAAAAAGAGGACAGGAGTTAGTGCAGGAGAGGAAATTAATATCTAATTCCTTCATTAGATGTGCACTAGACACTGCTGACACTGTGGCAAGGGGAATTGACACCAGGATTCTCCTTAGAAGACATGCATGACTCAGAATCTCGGGGGTTTAAACCAGAGATCAACATTCTGTTCTAAATGTTCCCTTTGACAAACAAAACACACAAGATAATGGATGGAATGTTGCACATTGGCAAAACATTCACCCCCAGTCACAGATCTGGGTTTTATCCATCGTTATTTTGCTCACCACGCCACCCCAGTTCAGACATGGCCATATGCAAATCAGTCTTGACCCTGTGCCTCATGAACAGTCCAGCCCGAACTGCCAAGCCATGTCTTCCCTGGACCGGAATCAAGCATCCTAGGACCGGTTTCGGGGTTTCACCCCTCTTCAGCCAGGATAGCTTGACTCCATGGAACGGCATAGTGAGCAAAACAACAATGGATTTAGGCCCAGATCTCTGTACTGGGGTGAATGTATGACATTGTTCTGCATTCTGTCCATCAACTGTTGTTTTTGCATTTGTCACCCCGAGTGGGAAGGGTATGCCCAGATATGGGTCTCGTGCTCTCCATGCCACTGGAATCAAGCTATCCTGGCTGAAGAGGGGTGAAACCCCGAAACCGGTCCAAGGATGCTTGTTTCCAGTCCAGGGAGGACCTGGCTTGGCAGTTCGGGCTGGACGGTACCCATGAGGCACAGGGTCAAGACTGACTTGCATATGGCTGGGTTTAAACTGGAACGGCATGGTGAGCAAAAAAACTATGGATTTAGACCCAGATCTCTGTACTGGGGTGAATGTATGACATTGTTCTGCATTCTGTCCATCAACTGTTCTTCCCTTTGACAAACAACACCTTTTTGGGCCTCAATTGGATGAGTCACTTGAGAAAATGAAAGAGATAGAGAGGTGGCAAAATCAATGGGAGCCCTTCAGTCGCCATCAAGTCACTCATTTTATAGAGGAGGATCCCAAAAGCAATCCCTCAGATTCAAATGTATCCTCATACATATCGAACACACAACCCTCTCCATCTAGGGGTTTCTATAAGGGCGGTTACAGAGGGAACAATTTTGAAGGTAGAGGCAAAGGCACACCAACACGTACCTCTCCATCTGCCAATAAACAGTGACTTACCTGTAATTCCCCCAACCACCTTACACCTGTAGGGGGAAGATTACAACACTTTCTTCCCATTTGGTAAGCAATAAGAACAGACAAATGGGTCCTAGACATTATCCAACATGTCTATTGCCTAGAACTCACAGGCAATCCTCCCAATATTCCACCTTGCAATCACAAGCTCTCATTACAACACCAGCAGCTCCTCAAATAAGAGGCACGAGCTCTTCTAACAAAAGGAGCTATAGAACCAGTTCCATTACAACAAACAGGATTAGGGATTTACTCACTTTATTTCACTTCCTAATCCCCAAAAAGGGCGGGTCTCTACGACCACTCTTAGATCTCAGGCCATTAAATCTATACATACTGTCAAGGCACTTCCATATGGTTACCCTTCAACAAGTGCTTCCACTTCTGCAACATGGCTCCTTTATGTGCACACTAGACTTGAAGGACGCATATTTCCATATTCCTATCCACCCAGGACATCGCAAATATCTCAAATTTGTGATAGCAGGGAATCACTATCAATTCAAAGTACTTCCATTCGGAGTCACTACTGTGGAGAAGTGTGGCTCAATGATTAGAGCGGCAGACCCTGATGCAGAGATCTAGCCCGGGACCAGGGTTCAATTCCCCGCGTCGGCGGGTCTTGGGCTCAAAAATTCCACGGACCTGATAATTCTCGCCTCGGTGCCATTCCAGTCATGGAGTCCCACTCTGCAACTCTGGGCAATAGCTTGCTTAATCTCCACAACGGCCCCCACAACGCTAAGGATGCCTGGCCTCCACCTTGGGGGTGCCCAGGAGTGGACGCCTCACAGGGAAAGCCAGGATGGGTTCCACAGCGGTATTCGTACAAGCGCCTTGAGACCCTTGCGGGTGAGTAGTGCGCTATACAAGTATCAATTTACATTACATTTTACACCCAGAGTATTCACAAAAGGTCTAGCAGTAGTAGCAGCTTATCTAAGGAGACAACAAATTAATGTCTTCCCATATCTGGACGATTGGCTTATCAAAGCCAACACGCTCAAGCTACCATAAATCTTCTCCATCAATTAGGATTTACAGTCAATACACAAAAGTCCCATCTTCAACCCTCACAACTGCAAACATATATAGGAGCAACGCTAAACACTCACTTAACTTTAGCCAGGATTCAAAACTTTCAAACTTTATTACTACAGTTCGAAAGCAACCAGTTCCTAATAGTGAAGACTTTCATGCACACGTTAGGAATGATGGCATCATGCATTACAATAGTGCCTTGTGCACGATTACACAAACGTCCTCGAGAGGATTGTTTAGCACGTCAGTGGAATCAATCACAGTCAATAAAACGATCTAGTGTTGGTGGACCGCCCCACTCATCGCTCTCATCGGCCCCATTCCACATGTCATACTAACAGCAGATGCATCTCTCACAGGGTGTGGTGCCCATCTCCAGCATCTAACAATTCAAGGTTCATGGGACACCAAACACAGAAGTCTCCACATCAATTACTTGGAGTTTCTAGCAGTTCAACTAGCACTAAAAGATTTTCAGACTCACCTAATAGGGAACGTTGTCCTAGTCCGAACAGACAATATGATAGCCATGTACTTTTTACAAAAACAGGGGGGGTGGGGTCACACTCTCTACAGTTGTCACGCCTCTCTCAGACCATTTGGTGTTGGGCAGTATATCACAAAATTCATCTTCTAGCAGAACATCTTCCAGGAATGCATCACCAGTTTGCCGACTTCAGCAGAATGCGGCAACAAGTACACAAATGGGAACTTCATCCCCAGGGTCTCCCATGCTTCCAAAAATGGGTATTCCCACAAATAGACCTCTTTGCCACAGCAGGGAGCTCATGCTTCGCCTCCAGATTCCCACACCATCTATCCAAAGGCAATACCCTATGGATGAACTGGTCAGAGATATTTGCTTACGCTTTTCCACCTCTCCCTCTACTTCCACTGTTGGTTCGGAAACTCAGACTTCACTCAAACTGATTCTAGTGGCTCCCACATGGGCTCGTCAACCATGGTTTACCACATTACTAGAACTGTCAGTGATTCCACACCAAAAACTACATCTCACTTCCAACCTTATTGCAAAAAGCAATAGAGAAATCAGACATCGAAACCCCAAGACGCTCAACCTAGCGATCTAGCTCCTGAAGTCATAGACTTTGGATATTTAAACCTACCACCAGATTGTATGACAATCCTGAAAGAAGCAAGAAAACCTACCACTAGAGCAAGTTATGCAGCAAAGTGGAAAAGGTTTGTCATCTATTGTGAAAACAACACAATTGATCCGCTTGAAGCAACTATACAAAATATTATTTGTTATCTTTTGCATCTACAGCGAGTTGGCTTAGCTTACACAACTATTCGATTACATCTTGCAGCAGTAGCTGCATATCTGCAAAACGGACAACATCTGTCCCTATTCTAAGCTCCAGTAATTAAAGTTTTTATGGAAGGCCTTGGAAGAATGATACCACCCAGAATACCACCTGCACCTATCTGGAGCCTTAACATTGTTCTCACAGGGCTTATGGGTCCACCTTTTGAACCAATGCACAATTGTTCATTACAATTTCTCTCATGGAAGGTTTCCTTTCTAATTGCCATCACTTCATTGAGACGCGTGTTGGTGAGTTACAGGCAGTAACCTTAGAACAGAGGTCTTTAAACATTTTTGCTCTGAGCCCCCCTCACCCAAAATATTTTGAAGTCGGGCCCCCCTCCAAACTGTTATGGATATTTGTGAGGGTTAGGCCTGAGCGCAGGAAGTGGGGCTTATGAGATAATATATGGGGCACTTTTTCAGTAGCTCAAACTTCACACTAGATGTATAACAAAGCGAACCCATACTAACTGAACTAAACAAAAAACACTGCTCCCATTAATTGAGGTCCTCATGCTCTTGGGACCCAATGCAATTGCGCCATCTACACTAATGGTAGCTGCAGCCATGAATAGTAGGTGATCCCCTCGGTCTTTCACCCCTTCCCCACCACATCTGCCAATCTGTCCATTATTTTTTTTCTGTAGAGTTTTATATAGCGCGAACTTGACCCGAATCCAATCGGGTATCCGAGCGCTTTACATAGCACCAGTTATGTTACATGAGGACACACATTCATTTTTTGTTAGGCACGAGGAGATTAAGTGATTTGCCCAGAATCACAGGATGTTCAGCGACATTACTGAGACTCGAACCCAGGTCCGAGGTCGAGCGCCTTAGCCATCTCCTCTCCCCAAACATTCTTGTAACAGATTCTCTGTCCCTTACAGAAAAAATTAGCGCCCATGTGTGAACTACCTCATCCCTAATGCTCTCCTCGTGTCGTTTTGTAAAGTATAAGACCGTCTTAATTGTGATGCAGTGGGCCCTTCACACTACTGAACCCAGTGCCACTTTGCTTGCATCTCTGATGAGACATACTGCCTTGCGAAGTGGTAAGTCTTCTCCACCCCATGTTAAAGTCCTCTTCCCATCCTCCTTTCTGCCATCTCCCTGAAGCCTAAAGCAAAGGTGTGTCCTCTGATCCAATTATTCTCTCTCTTGGGCTATTGGTCTGATGCCGGAAACATCACTTGCACAGCAAGGGTGGACTGAGCCCTAATGCAAGAAAGTAATGAGTAAAGCAGCAATAATAGGAGTTTAGTTGGGCCCTCACACCCCTGGGTCCTGGTGCCACTGCAGCACAAATGATGCCTACTCTTCTGCCCATTCCACTGGCTTTTATTTCTAGGTCTGACTCCCAAAGCAGACTGTCTGCCCCATTGTTTCGAAAAATGAGGGAAAATATCCACATTCTCCCCCCATTGCTTGTAATCTGGGCTCTAATGCTAACAAGGAAAATGGCTTCCCACCCTTTGTGCTAGTGCCTCGCTCATTATTGGTGTGCATTGGCCCCTCGCACCATTGTTTCAGTGCCAATGCAGCTGCTACACTAATGGTAGTGGTGGTCAAAAAAAAGAAAAATTAACCTGCATTTCTGAACACCTTCTTCAGGCATCGCTCTTAGGATGGGGGGGAACATGTCTCATTTAGCAACGAAAACATTCATTTCCACGTTGCGCGTCCTCCTCTGGCCTATCTCTTTTGATGCTATCCATGGATTTCACGCCTTTACTCTTTGTCCTGGGCCATTACCGCAAAATCCCAGGGGTCCGGGCGATCGGGCTGCTGAATATGACCCTTTTGGTCTCTTCCCTTGTACTCTCTCAACTCACCTGAAAGGGCATCTGCATGTAAACAGAGGCCAAAGTTGACAGGGTGGTATGAGGACTAAGGTGCCCATGTGTTTTTAATTTTGCAAAGACTGTGAAAAACAACCATCCCTGGTGTGTTAATGGGGACCAGGAGGTACCTCTGTGTGAGAGTTAAAGGAGGGGGTCTAATGTGATTTAATTATGGAATAACTTTAAGCATCATGATGAAAAATATATGCATTTTTTAGAGGCAATGTAAGGATGTTCAGTTTTGAAAAGTGTACTTTTAATGGTCTTATAAAAAAAATTCCTGCAATAGCTACAGTCTGGTTAGCTATTACTTCAATGTATTCTTTGAAAGTACTTGTTTTATCTCATACAGGGCCGCTGGAATTATGCGATTCTGCAGCCGTGACATTTTTCACATATTTATGGATTTGTCACGTACTCCACCACCTGCAGTAAAACATGCAGATTTAAACAAATTTAGTTTGAAGCTCATGGATCAATAGTTACTAAAAACATGGTGACATGATTGTGCGCATTGGAAGCCCTTCACAAAGGCTAACTGGCCAACTTTCAGTGGCTTATTTCTGTAGTTGGCTGTTTAATTGGTACTAATGAGGGGACATATTTGCCCAGACAGTACAACCAAGTGAAAAAAAATGTAAAAATAACTAATACTTGTAAAAATGTGCCGAATTATACTGCATAATTTGTCTACGGTGCTCCCCTTCCACATAATTCCATTGACCCTGATCACACACAAAATCATTGTATGGCAACCTATCTCATACAGTGTTTAATACAATTTTAGAATAACGCCCTACATATTCACATTGCTTTCTGTTACGTGCTGGGACCTTAAAACATTATAAATTCACATGTCACTATTATGTACTGCACCATCCTGGATTCAGTTTTGTGACTCTCTTCTCATACAGACATCTTCATGGATCACATTAAACAAGTTTCATAATGTGAACATGTGCCTGTCCCATCAATTAGTTTTATGTGCATTTATTTAACACCTCATTTCTCGCTTGTAGGCGTGAGCAGTATTTTAAATGCAGTTGCTGAACGTGTAAATACAACAAAATACTTATCAAATATTTTGTTGTTTTTAGCCAAGCTGTTGACTTCGCGACCCCAAAGTTCAGGATCACAGCTGCCTTACTTTTCTCGACACTTCAACTGTGATGTAATTGAAGACGGCCTGGAAAAGCGAAAAATAAGCAAAGTTGCTCTTTCAGGTCATCTTCATTCTTAAGTACTTAATGAGGCATTTGCAACCCCCTGGAACTGCTGCCATGGACCCCCAGGGGAGGCGCTCTCCACAGTTTGAAGACCTCTGCCTTAGAAGACCTGTCTTTCAACTTCATAAAGATTGTGGTTCTTCGTACAAACCATAAATTCCTTCCAAAAGTAGTTTCTGCTTTTCATATTAACCAATCAGTTGAGTTACTTCCCTCAACCTGATTCAGTAGTAGAAAGGGCTCTACACACACTTGATGTGAAAAGAGCATCGTTATACTATATTTATAGGGCACGATATTCGCATAACAACTTTTTGTTGCATTTTCTCCACCTCATAAAAGAAATCCTATCTATAAAGCTGGTATTTCTAGGTGGATTGTCAAATGTATTCAAACTTGCTATGTTAAAGCTAAAAAAAAAAACTTAAACTATACCTCCTAGCGCACACTCAACACGCAAAATAAGAGCATCTATCGCCTTTTTAGGTAACATTCCCATAGCTGACATATGTAAGGCAGTTACATGGTCTACATCACGCACATTTACCAAACATTATTGTGTGAATGTCTAAGCACGTCAACAAGCTAATGTAGGACGAGCAATGCTAAAAACACTTTTTCCAGAACTGCAACCGCTTTTGGAGGGCACTGCTATACAATCTATGCAAAGCATGTGTATCTACAACACACATGCCTCGAACTGATTGTTACTTACCCTGTAAGCAACTGTTCTTGGCATGTAGAGCTGTAGATTCACATGCGTCCTCCCCGGACACCTGTGGTTGTTGCAGTTATTATTATTCACATTACATACACATGGACATCTCTGTACCACACTTATTTACTCCATTCTCACCCTCTTGTGGGAAAACAGTCTAACAATGGAGTTGAGGCCTATGCGCACTATCACCGAAAGGAGGAGTCCCCTTACCTCGTGACTGGAAAAGACTTCCTCGAAGAAAAACAACTTGCAAACATATGGATCCAACACTAGGTGTCAGAAGTATGCATCCTTTTGACCTCTTCATAGGCATGGAGGGCTACCTAGAGGTCCACCTTAGTGGCCTTCTTCCCTACGTTTAGCCCCTTTGCTTTGCAGAACTTCTGTAGCTCAACCTTGCTGAGGTTATCCAACTTGATTTGCTTCATCTACATTGTAGCAAAAAGGAGGTGAGGTAGATTTAATTCTGGAAAATAAAAAATTGGCCAAATGAAAATAGAAAACTAAAGATAATGTAAAAAGAGGTCAAGACTTGTATCAATTTATTTCTGGCATTTTTATTGTCACACCACTCACTGTAAGGCCTGCACAGACACATGTGCTGAATCCCACCTCTGAACACCAATGTGAGAGATGGGGTTGTTGGTTGAGGGGGGTGTGAGCCCTTCTTTGTCAGGGTGTACCACAATTGTAACTAAGTTAACCTTTGCTTAACCCTCTGGTAGCTTGGCACAAAAGCGGTCAGGCTTAACTTAGAGGCAATGCATGCAGTATTTGTGCACCTTTCAAACATTAATAAAGTTAAACAAATGTGAAAAAACAACTTGAGAAAAATCCCACTCCAATTAAAAAAGTAAAGTAAAATCTATTAAATAAAATGACACCATAACAACAAAAATCCACTCAGAACCCGGAGTTATTCATTTATAAGGTTTAAAAATAGTACCAAAAAGAGCAAAGCGCCAGCCGCGGGTACCTGGTCGTGTGAAACTGGGGAAAGTCTCAAATTAAGGCCAACTGAGATGGAGCACGGCCAGAGACACAGAGTGGATTGGGTCCAGTCTTTGTACTTAAAAGATTTTTTAAAGAAAAATATCCAAAATGGTAAAGTTCAGCAGGGCAAAGTAGTGTGCCTTGTCTGAGGTGGAGGTGTCATCGTTTGAGAGCCACTAAACACAGTTGCGGTGAAGATTTCTTAGTTCGGACTTAGTCTCTCTTTTTTGGAAGTCAAAAATCTCCAGTGGGACAAGGTGGCAGGCTGTAGTTGACAAGAGTTCCACAAGAGTGGATACCCCTTCTGCAAGAAGCCACTGAAAAGAGTTTGCTGCTGCAGAAAAGCAAGTAGCGTGAGCTACTTGAAGTTAGGCTGACCGGAGATGCATCATCTTGTGATTGACTAGCAGGTAGGTTCCCGCTCTTCTGACAGTTCGCATAGCACTTTTGGGCAGGAAAATGTATACTCAAGTTTTGCTTTATGGCTGTATAGACACCTTTAGCACCACTTCCAAGTATCCACGACTGTATTAGCACCACTTGGAGTATCAGGACTCACTCAGGCTGGGTCCAGGTGCATGTCCTAAATAGTTGATGCCTTTTTTTGTCC
Source organism: Triturus cristatus (assembly GCF_964204655.1). NCBI lineage: Eukaryota > Metazoa > Chordata > Amphibia > Caudata > Salamandridae > Triturus > Triturus cristatus. The sequence continues at coordinate 111,962,997 of NC_140594.1, forward strand.
CTGTGACTCTGAACAGGAGGCCATCCAACCAACCCTGGGAGTCCTAGGTTCAAGCAGAAGAGCAGGTCTCAAACAGCAGGGCACAGGGCAGCTCTTTTGGAGCAGCAGAGCAGTCCTCTGAAGTGCACAGCAAGTATCAGGCAGAAGGACAATTCTCTGGAAAGTCCTCCGCAGGGTCATATTTTTACACCTGATGACTTCTTTGAAGTGATCTTTCAGGATGGTCCTTTCTGCTAACATCCAGTCCCCTTTTGTAATATTGTGTGGGAGGAATGCACAAAAGCCAACTACACCTAGTCATGAGACCTAGGAAACAGGCCTCAAGTCGTTAGGACAAGAAAGCGCCAATTTTCTTATAATGACATTTTTAGGTCTCGCCCGGCTGTTGCGTAAGCGATCGCTCAGCGAGACTTATGTAGGGGCTTCCGAAAATGCTCCCAAAGGCTTTCCAGGCGGATCGGGTGGCGGTTACGCGCACAACCACGCGCATTCCATTTGCCACCAGCTACTTCCTGCGCGTGCGCTGCCTCACGCATTCAGAGAGATTTAGGGGCACAAGACCTTAGGAATGTGGTTTATGGCCAGTGCATGTGAGGCATTCAAACGCGAAGCTGGCATCTGACTTGAAAGCAGCAGACTGCTTTCGCCAGAACTTTCGTTCTAACTCACACCCCATATGCTCGTTCCCTCCCACCCTTCCTTTGATGTCCGCTTTTCTTGTTGTTTACAAACCACGCCACACACTGCTGCACGCCGCACACTGCTGCACGCCGCACACTGCTGCACGCCACACACTGCTGCGCACACTGCTGCATTACACACTGCTGCACGCCGCACACTGCTGCACGCCGCACAATGCTACACGAAACACTGCTGCACACCACACACTGCTGCACGCCACACACTGCTGCACACTGCTGCATTACACACTGCTGCATGCTGCACGACACTGCTGCACGCAGCACACTGCTGCACGCCACACAGTGCTGCGTGCCTCACACTGCTACACGCCCCACACTGCTGCACGCCACACATTGCTGCACGCCGCACAGTACCGCACGCCACACACTGCTGCACGCCGCACACTGCTGCACGCCGCACACTGCTGCACGCCGCACACTGCTGCATTACTCACTGCTGCATGCTGCACGACACTGCTGCACACCGCACACTGCTGCATGCCGCACACTGCTGCACGCCGCTGCACGCCACACAGTACTGCATGCCTCACACTGCTCCACGGAACACTGCTGCACGCCGCACACTGCTGCACACTGCTGCACGCCGCACACTGCTGCACGCTGCACACTGCTGCACGCCTCACACTGCTGCATGCCGCACACTACTGCACGCCACACACTGCTGCGCACACTGCTGCATTACACACTGCTGCACGCCGCACACTGCTACACGAAACACTGCTGCACGCCTCACACTGCTGCACGCCGCACACTGCTGCACGCCGCACTGCTGCACGCCGCACACTGCTGCACACCGCACGACACTGCTGCACGCCGCACACTGCTGCACGCCGCACACTGCTGCACGCCTCACACTACCGCTTGCCACACACTGCTGCATTACAAACTGCTGCATGCAGCACACTGCTGCACGCCGCACACTGCTGCACGCCGCACACTGCTGCACGCCACACATTGCTGCATGCCGCTGCACACTGCCGCACACTGCTGCACGCCGCACACTGCTGTACGCCGCACACTGCTGCACGCTGCATTACACACTGCTGCATGACACTGCTGCTTGCTGCACGACACTGCTGCACGCCGCACACTGCTGCACGCCACCGTGCTGCATGCCTCACACTGCTACACGAAACACTGCTGCACGCCGCACACTGCTGCACGCCGCACACTACAGCACGCCACACACTGCTGCGGACACTGCTGCATTACACACTGCTGCACGCCGCACACTGCTGCATGCCTCACACTGCTACACGAAACACTGCTGCACGCCTCACACTGCTGCACGCCTCACACTGCTGCACGCCTCACACTACTGCACGCCTCACACTGCTGCACGCCGCACACTGCTGCACGCCGCACAATGCTACACGAAACACTGCTGCACGCCACACAATGCTACACGAAACACTGCTGCACGCCACACACTGCTGCACGCCACACACTGCTGCACGCCACACACTGCTGCATTACTCACTGCTGCATGCTGCACGAAACTCCTGCAGCACAGTGCTGCACGCCACACAGTGCTGCACGCCACACAGTGCTGCACGCCACACAGTGCTGCACGCCACACACTGCTGCACGCCGCACACTGCTGCACACTGCTGCACGCCGCACTCCACACACTGCTTTTATGCGAGTTTATGCTACTGACATTGTAAATGACAATGCCTTTTATTTGTTTTAAAACCAAAACATAAATAAAAGGCTTTGTAATTTTACAATGCCAATAGCTCAAACTCTTATAAATGCGAGACCTATTGCATTGCAAATGCTTGTTAGAATTGTGACGTAAATCAGACTTTACCATTAAAGAGGATTTTGTATTACACATCTTTAGAGACCAAATTTGCCATTTCTCCCTGTTCCCAAATAAAATATATCACTTATTAAATGTAATAAGGTATCCCAATGTTATCCTATGGGAAAGGTAGGCTGTGCTTTAGTGAAAAACAAATTTAGGTGTTTATCACTACCAGGACATGTACAGCTTAAGAGTACATGTCCAACTTTTAAAATATTCTGCACCTAATGGCTGTTTAGGTCCTACCTTGGGGTGACTTACACGTATTGGGTTTAGGCCTGGTAAAGAAATAATTTTGCCAAGTCAAATCTCTTAGGAAGACTTGAAAATCGGAACCCCGCTCGATCAAGAGTCTAATATCTTTAATACTTTAATATTTTTCCCACAATGTAATGTTATGCTTAACCTCCATTAGTTCATTAACCTCTCCCCCCCCGACCCACTGCTAGCCAGTAGTTAAGTGTCTGTTTTCTCTTTAAACATGGTTGACTTGGCTTACTCCTCATTAGCACATTTACCTTGCCTGTAAGTCCCTACGAAATAGTATAGAGAGTGAAATCCTCCATTTTAATTATCACCACACATAGGCCTTGTAGCCCACAAGGAAGGATACATTGTATTTAAAAGTGGGACAAGTAGAAATTGTATGTCACCATATCCTGACATTGACAAAGCCCAAAAAAGCTATTTTCATATTGGCAGGCCTAGTTGTCCTATGTAGAAAATCAGATTAAAGATTAAATTACTAATACTCTATCTCAGAACAATAATTAAACTACTATTTTTAATAGTTATTAGAAATGTAATTCAGTTGATGAAGTCAGATTTTTTTTTTATTCTTTATATTAAGCAGTTGCTCAGTACACAACAATACATTCCGAATAGAGAAGCATACCACTTCCTTTTTCAACAGTGATTAACTTTGCGTATATATTACATACACAGTACCTTGGATGTGACCCGTAGCAGGTTTGACAAGGGGTATCCCTGGGCCCTCCCTCTAGCACCACCCGCAGCCCCCTTCAGGACCCCCTGTGTTGTGCCCAGTTGCCCCATACTTTCTCGTCTTTGCGGCCCGTACCCAGCTCTGATATACCTTGCGTTCCGCCAATTGGCACCAGTTCATATTGTTTTTCCAGTTCCTGATGCTCGGGGTCTATTTGCGCCCCATGCTTTGGCGATATTTCATTTTGCCACCCCTGCTGTCAATGTCAACCACAGTGCGGAATATCTGGGCTATTTCACCTCCGCTATCTGGCCTCCAGTGAGACCTCCAAGCCCTCAACCGTGGCCATTACAGTTGTGACCTCCCTCCAATATTACTGGATCTCAGGGCATTCCCAAAGTGTGTGGAAAAAGTTCCTCTTTCGCCACAGCCTCTAGTGCATAAGTCAGAGTCGCAGCGACCCATGTGGTGCAGCCTGGATCGAGAGTAGTAAGACCTATGAAATATGCGCAATTGTATCAGTGAAGTCGGATTTTTAATACATTTTTAATATATTCAATATTAAGGAAAATTAACTTTTAGAAAGTTATCCTTTACCTTCCTGAATTGTCAGCAGGCTAATTACATATAATCCTCTGCCAGGCTGCAGGCTGGAAGGGACGTAAATAAGAACCAGAACCCAAATACTACAAAATGGTAGTTACCCCACCTCCCTCCCCAGACCAATGGAGCCCTCCAGGGACGTAATTTAAGGAAAGAGTCCTCTAATTCTCTATTAAGAGAACACTTCAAAAACCAAGGGCAAGTGTCTCATTTGGTTTCAAGATGGGATCCAATAAAATAGACTGTTGGTCCTGACAAAAGTCATCGACCCAGAGGGCGCAAAGCAGGCTGAATCATGTTACCTGGCTCTTCCTGATATAGATGTGAGACACCTAATACTTTCCTATTCATATCTTCTATTCTTTAATCATACCACTATCCTCGCCCCCCGTTGTATATAAATCATATATTGCTGAAGGTGGGAGGAATTTTTAAACATATATTTTCACACGATGGATCCCAGATAGTCTTGAAACCAGAGACAATTCCTCCTTGTGGAGGATAGACCTAATGATGTGACAATCCGTTACTAAGTACGCCAGCGGAAAATATACCTCTGGCAGAACAGCCCTGTTGAGGGTCTTACAACAATTTTGGTGTTCTCCTCACCTCTAGTAACCCTTCATCACTTGAAAAGAATAACCTGATAAATTCATAGGACAAAGGTTGAGCATGAACATTTAAGATGCTCTGGCTTTCTTTAGTAACCAGGGTTTGGCACTATTTAGTAATGTGAAGTGATTGCCAACAACTGGTAATGACTTAATCAGTTATGCACCCTTTCTTCACTACCCATTCTTGATAGTTCTAATGCCATACACTTTAATTCGGTATCCCTGATCTTGGTAATTGATGTAGGTGCTTCAATCATGGAATATTGCAGTTCATGTTTCACTGCGATTTGTTTGCAAGAATCTCAGGCTAGGAGCTTATTGAACCTTGTAGGCAAACGTTAACTTTGTCAAACTCCCTTTACTGACTACTGGTGGCGATGCAAGTGGAGGAGTAGCTAGTCTTTTGACAACTGTGTGGTTGTATAATGTTAGCACTGCATTTTACTGGCTTGAATTCTATGCAGGGTAGACTGAAACCATTATTTCTTTACACATATTGTACTCCAACGCTTGAAGAAATATGGACTTACACAATTTTTAAAGATTGTTAAAGGATTTGTTACTTTAAACGGTTGTCACTGAAGAGTTTAGTCTGAAAGTAATACCAGTCTCATCAGTAGACTTGTATGATGACATAGCTCAGTGTGACGGAAGACCCCTCACAGACCAGTTCATTCCCATTTCAGAGGAAAGATGCAAATGGAAATGATTTGGTTACTTTTTTATAAAAGTATAATTTGAGGGCGGTTAGTGGATGCAATAAGGGTGACGCTCATATTCTTAGCAGTCTTTCACAAATATGAGATTTTAACGTGTGAAGAGGTTCTTTCATGGTGCTAATTTAGTATGTGCATGAATTGTCAAATATTAGGAATTTCTTTTAATAAACTTTTAATTGCTAATTATATTTGGAACTGGTTACTCAACTTTTCTGTTTAGGTATTTGAGATCAGTACATTTCCTTGTGATGAATTTTAGTGTAACTTTTTGATTAACTTCACCATAAAGAATTACTTGCAGCACTTGTAAACTGTAAAATTTAGGTGTTAAGCAATGTGTAAGAACAAGCTGTTACATAAGTCTTATGTTTTCTAGATGACAAGAACCTCCCGAGTGTACCGCCTTTGCAGTTGAGCGTCCCAGCAGACTATCCTGATCAAAGCCCACTCTGGATAGACAATCCCCTGCAATATGGTAACCTGCCTGGCACTTTCAGTGCTACCAACTGTGGGGATAGTATGAGGGCTGGAGGTTAGTTTACCTCTGTCATCCATACACTGATAAAAATCAGAGGATATTGCTTCCAAGTTTTACCTTATTGCTGCTTAGAGTCAAATCAAAATTCAGTTGTAAAATCTCTTCATTTGCAGATATATGTTTAGCCCTTTGGGAAACTGTACAGGATTCATTTTTAATCTGATATTGCTTTATTGCACATTATAGATGCCAGTAGGCTATACCGTTCTCTATAATAGGAGAAAACACTAGGTGAGTTGCAACCAGTTGGAGGTTGAGTGGCAGTTGTGTGTGCAAGGTATGAGAGGATCAGACATGGAGGAGGAAGTGGGCTAGTTGACCGTATGGGGGGGATTGATGGCAGTCATTGTGGTTGGGGACTTTGTAGAAAGATTGCTGGGATAAGTAGCTTCTGATTTACTTTGATTGAAAGTAGGTTAGGTGGATTCCTGATGTTCGGAACTTAATCTAGAAAGGTTGTGGAGGTCTGACACCGGAAAGACTGCTGTCCTACCCCATGTTGAATCAGTTGCCTACTTCGGGTGGTTGTTGCATTAACTGACAGTTTATTGCCCGCGTAGACCGATTTCTTAGAGTATTCCGTGGCTTGTAAGAGGTGCAGCATTATTTCCAAGTTATTGGAGATTAAAATAAATTATTGCAGCATGTATGTGCCTTGCTACCAGCATTAAAGGCCTGCTATGAATCTTGCAATTATGTTTTTGATTGATACTTCTACCTGTAGATTCCTCTCTCCTTTAATCTCCCAGACGCAAGACTGGATTCTGAAAGAAATTGAAATCTCTCTTTGTGCCTGCAGGTGGTGCTCGGCTGTGCCTCTGTGCCAGGCGACACAAGAGACATGGCATCACCGAGCCATAAAAGTGCGACGTCCCAGTGCTCCAATGTCAGTTTCTTTTTTTCTGCACCCTTGAACATGAATCCAGAGAACTCTTTTAGGAATCACTTGTGGTATCTGGGTCTGAAGCACAATTCCAGATGGTTTAAGAAATATGGCCTCATGCATACCAAAGCCATCAAAGAGCAAGATGCCAAGCTGTACATGACACAAGCCTCAAGCTGGTTAAGATCAAGGTCCCAACCTAAAGTGTAGCTGGTTATAACCTCTCTCAGGGCCTTCCCACGTCCTCACAGGATGCTGGACATTCAGGATATCATTCTGACATTTCAGGAGGCGACTTTTCTTCTGCTTCTGCTTGACTTCCTAACATCCTGTATCCTGCTGGTCACTCCTGCTCCTTGGTACATGTGCTGCCTTCATGATGTTTTGGTGTCCATTGGGCTCATCATTGGGGTGTGCTGATGGATACCATCAGGATTTTTTCCTGGAGGCAGCTGCAGATTTTCAGTAGTGGTCAGTGACAGGAAACCACTTGCGGATGCTCTTTCTGCCGTTTGCCAGCAATGGCCACTTTAGCGGTCAGATGGGGTGCCCCAGATGAGGTGGCCACCTGTAACCTCAGATATTGGAGTACCTTGGGTCTAGCTTTGAAGGTGTTTGCATGTTAACCAGGCTCAGACTGTTTAGGACTTCACAGACTGCACACTCATGTTGTACCCTCAGTACGACTCCATAAGTTCGACAGGCATACCCATCTGTCGATCTGGTCTGGGAACTGGGCAAAGTTCGTGGCCCTTTGCTTGGACCACTGGGTGGATCTACTCAAAGCGAAGCTTTCTGACATGCTTCTCTTTGTTCTGTCATTTGCCTGGGAAGGTCTTGCCATGGACAATCTTAAAAGCTATTTCTTGACCATGTCAGCCTTTTTACATTTACCTGATCAGCCCTCCTTATTTAAGTCACCTGTTGTACCTCTTCTGAAAATTCTTTACATGTGTTTCCACCCGCACGTTTTGCTATGCCACAGTGGGAACTTGATTTGGTGCTTATGTTCTTGATGGACCCACCTTTTGAGCTTATGCACAGCTATTGTGAGGTTTCTGTTTTCCTTTTTGCGTTTAATTTCACGCTATGACAGTGAACCACGGGTGCTCTCAGTGCAACCACTGTTTACCATCATCTTTCCAGACCAGCTGTTGCTTTCTGCATGGGCATCATTGTTGCCGAAGGTGTAGTCTCTCGCATTCCCACATGCAGGGTAGTCTATAGTCTGTTTAATGAATGCTGTAAAAACATTTATTTCCAGTGGCATGCAGACAGGCATATGAAATTGATTTTTAATATGAGAAATGTTTCCTTGTGAAAGTGTTCCCTGATCCAGCAAACAAGTAGAAGTAGTATTTAATGTTTATGATGTAATGAGATTCTCGTACTGAAGAACTCAGGCTTCAAGCGAGTAAATTATCCTTTATCCCCTCATGCTAAAGTTGATTCTGCGTTAACTTTATATGTGTACACAACAAGTTTTCCTTGGTAACCGAGGTAAAATAGACTCACTTATTTCAAGGCATATTGACTTTTTTTTTTTTAAAGAAAGTCATAAAGTACATTTAAAACCAGCTCCTAAGTGAAACCTAGCACTATAAATAATGTTGCATAATACCTGTCCCAAATCAAGTGTGAGTAGTGGATGCAGTGTACTGGAGTACCTGCTGTTGTCGCCCGTTTTAAATGCTACAAAATGAGAAACGGAAGTCAAAGAATAAAACTGGTCTGGATGTGCTATTGGATGTAACATGGGTCATTTGGAGATCACTTGATATTTTCCAAGCCTGACCGACATTGCCTCTGCCTACAGTGCAGGGGGTCATGCACCTCTACCTTAATTGCACACTCTAGGTTCCTCTCTCCTACCTTGAATAGTCTACTATTGATGTGGTTTTCAGTCTTTAAATTACAATCTCCAGAGGTTTTTGCAGTAAAGCGGAGTATGCAACAGCATCCTCAAATTAATACATTTATTTCTATGTACACTCAACTGGATGGTCTGTTCGACTAAACACCGGCCACGCGAGGAGTCTCAGAAGTGTGCTCCGTACCTAATACACTGACATCATGAGATGCTTATGCTAAAAAGTCCCCTACCGAAATAACACAGTAGGAATTCTTAATCTGGGGTGCCCTTAAGGTCTAATTTACCTCCTCAGACTCGAGAAAGAAAGAAGGACCGAAGAGCCATGCTGAACAATAAAGAAGTACACAAACTGATTTTGCCCCAGCCCTACCGGCCTGTCCCGACTCCAACCTGCCTACAGAGAAGAAACCGGCATGTTCAGCAGCCCCACGGGACCCGGAGGACCTGCCCTTCATTCACCTTACAGACTGTGTCCCGTGAGCATCGGATTTGCTCAGCAAAGACTCCAAGACCAGAATCCGGATTCCGGTAACTCTGCGATTCTGCACCACTCTGTACCCGACACCCACGGCCAGTGTTAGTGGCCCAACACCACGAGGAGGTCTCCCCAGTGATCCTGACCTTGGATCTGGTGATCCCCTACCTCCCTCAAGCTTCAAGATGGCGCCTGCAGCCCCAACCTGAAGGGCCCCAGCGAACTGAGCTGGTAAAGAAACCCGATGCCAAAAGACACCCCTGCACCCAAAGCCCCATGGCCTTGAGTGGCCCATCAAACTGTGGTCACTTTCAGGTAGTCTCCCTGCCCGAGCCTACAACAACTTTGCCGTATTGAAGGTCTCCATTGAGAATCACAGGACCCCCAAAGTCTTCTTGGCACCCTGCACCTGGCTGCCTCAGTGCCGCTGGTAGTGCAGCTCCTGTGTTGACCTGAACCCCAGGAGCTTTGCTCCCACACCAGAGTGGCCCGTCCGTAAGCAGTCCCTAACGATGGCCACCTTAGCCACATTGGTTAACATTGGGCCCATACACACTGCACGCGACAGCTCTAGTTCTGCTGGTGGTGCAACTTGAGTGCCTACCTAGACCTTGGTCCTAACCCCCAAAGACATTTACTTATCTGTGATGCTGATAACCATATCGGAAAGAAACAGTTAGTTATAGATTCCTTACCTTAGCATTATCCCCAGGCGTCAGACTGAATCCGGAAAGGTTTTTGTCAGCAGAGCCCCTGCGCGTCGAAAGGTGGGGTTGGTCGGCTCCGCATCCTTTGTTGTCGTGGTCGCCGGAATGACGTCGCGGTAGCTCCATAGGCGCCGCCCTCGTGCGCTGACGTCAGTTCTTTCTTTTTCCGCGCCAGCCAGCGCAGATCCTGAGAGAGCGGTACCTCCAGTCACTTTTTGACAGATTTTCTTTTTCTTGACTTTCGACGACGCTGTTGTTGCTGAGACTATCGATTCCTGGTGCACGAGGAATGCCTGGTTTCAAGGCTTGCGGTTCCTGTAGACAGCTGATATCGGTGACGGATCCGCACCGCATGTGCCTGTTTTTCCTGGAGCGCGACCTCGATCCCAAGTCGTGCTCCGACTGCCAGACCATGATTCCGAAGTCTTTGCAGGAGAAGTCCAGAAAGCTTCTCGGGGGCCGCCAGTCGGCTCCGTGCTGTTCGAGGTCCCGGTTACATGGTAGGTCGAGGGACCTGTTTCGGAGCCACCACCACCAGTCTTCATCAAAGTCTTCGCACTCCTCAGGTAAGTGGAAGAACAAGAAGTCGAAGAAGCACCGTCGCCCTTCGACTTCTCCCTGTCAGTCGGCCGATGTGACGAGGGATGCGGGTGGTGCCCCTCCCTCGGCCCTGCTTGTGGAGCCCGAAGGGTCGACTGAGTTTCACTCCCTTCCAGGAACCCAGAGCGACCCCTGCCCAGCTACGCCAGTTTTACGAAGTGATGCATGCCATCTTTGGGCAGCCCGACTCTGCCGGCGCGCCTTTTAGACCCCGCGGACTCGCCTGGGGGCCCTGGGCTTTCGACATTAGCGGCTCCGGCACCACAGGGCCCCCTTGGATCCAGGCCTGGATCCAGACGTCGCTGGTCAACCTTGTAACACCTCCCCCAGCGCTGATTCTACTGCACCACGTCCACAGCCGACGCTGGTTGTGTCCCCAGCCAGTGTCGAACCCGGCCTCTAACTCAAGGTTGACACGGAGCCGGACCGGCATCGACGGATGCCGGATCCGGCGCCGACTGGTACTTTTGTGCCCTTGTCCTACCCTGGCTCGTTTAGATTGGCAGCCAGAAGAGGGTGGGGATGACTCGGAGGCGTCTGGAGACCCTTTAACTGACCAGTTAGGTTATGAACCGGACTGGAGAGAGGAACTGGGGAAAGCCAGTGCTCTGGATACCTCCCCAGACCTTGGCATGTTGTCTCCTCCTACCGTGGCTACGGAGGAGGGAGCATCTTACGCTGTGGTGTTGCATAGGGCGGCCGAGGCTCTCAACCTCGAGCAACCTACGGTGGCATTCAGGACTAACCTCCTGACAGATGTGCTTCAACCGATAGTCAGCTCTTCAGAGCCCCTGCTACCAAATTAATGAGGCACTCACTGATCCTTTCGGGCCCCTGGTCCAGGCCCAACACAGGGGCTCCTGTGGATAGGATGATTACCGGAAGCCACCGCCCGGCCGATCCCACTTTCCTCTCCCAACACCCCACCCCTGAGAGCTTGGTGGTCCAAGCCTCCACCTCCAAAGGCGCATTCCCGAACGCACCACCTGTTAGGGAATCCACAAAGCTGAACCATCTTAGGAAGATGTTGTTTTCTTCCTCCAGCTTGGGACTGCGGTTAGTAAACACAGCATGTCTGGTGGGCTGTTACACCCACTCTGTGTGGGATGAGGTGGCTAAAGTGCTGCCCCAGTGCCCGGAGGAGGCCCGGCCGTACTCTCCCATGCAGTTGCCGAAGTTTACAATCCGCTGTGGGCTGGATACCGCCGACTCACTAGGCAGGATGATTTCCACGTCGGTAGCCCTTCGATGCTACGCCTAGTTGAGGTCGACTGGTTTTTCAGGAGCTGTCCAGTCCACTCTTATGGACCTACCCTTTGATGGCTGTTGCCTATTCAGCGACAAGGCAGACAACGCACTGGAGCGCTTTAAGGATTCTTCGGCTACGGCTAGGTCCTTGGCCCTCTCCACCGCCCGCCCTGCTCAGTCTGCTTTTGCCCCGGAAGGGGTGCCCCGCCATGTCCTGCCCAGAGCCACAGGCCAGCACGAGCTGTTAAGCCCCTGCGCGGCCGGGGACGTGTGAACCACCGCCGCAGTTCTGGGGGCCAGCAGGCAGGCCAGTCTATCACAGTCCCCTCTGCAGCAGCCTCCAAACCCTCCTAGTCTGACCTTTCAGGGCCACCAATCGCCAGTGGGCGGCAAGATTCGCCATTACCTCCCCCGCTGGCGCACCATCACATCGGACAGGTGGGTTTTGCAGATAGTCCGATGGGGCTACTCCCTCCCCTTCGAGACTACCCCTGCATTCATGCCACCTCAGTACCATCGCATGTCGAAGGATCATCTGGCCCTTCTTCAACAGGAAGTTTCAGCACTCTTGGCCAAGGGAGCCATCGAGCGAGTTCCTGTCCCAGAAGTAGGTTGTGGTTGCTATTTCCACTACTTTCAGGTGCCCAAGAAGGACAAAGGCCTGCATCCTATCTTGGATCTCAGGTACGTCAACCGCTTCATCTGGAAGGAGAAGTTCAAAACGTAGATGCTAACTCAGGTCCTGGCTGCGCTCGAGACTGGATGGTAGCATTGCACTTGCAGGACGATTATTTTCACATCACCGTCCTGCCGGCCTTACCTGCGGTTCACGGTAGGCCACAAGCACTTTCAGTTTACGGTGCTCCCCTTTGGCCTTACCAGCGCCCCTCGGGTGTTCATGAAAGTGATGGCGGTGGTCGCAGCTCATCTGCGCAGATCAGGGGTTCCAGTCTTCCCCTATCTCGACTACTGGCTGTTGAAGGCGGGCTCGCCCCAGGCTGTGGTCTCTCACCTCCAGACTACAGCCGACCTCCTGCATTCGCTGGAGTTCTCCATCAATGTGCCAAAGTCACACCTGAATCCCTCTCAGAAGCCATGTGGTACTGCAACAAACAAAGCAGGTGGGGTTGTGGACCCTATGTCAAGAGGCCCTCCGCCTCTGGACATGGCTAGAACATTAGGGCATATCCCTGGCGGTTCAACACCTGGCAGGTTCACTGAACGCCAGGGCAGACAAACCCAGCCACAGGTGCATGGTGGATCATGAATGGTGTCTTCACTCTGAGGTGGTGCAAGGTCTCTTTCAACAGTGAGGAGAGCCTTTGTTAGATCTATTCGCCTCCGAAGAGAACGCGCAATATCAGCAATTCTCCGCTTTGTAATTTCCAAGGCGGCACTCGCTAGGCGACACTTTTCGTCCCAAGTAGAGTTGCGATCTTCTATACGCCTTTCCGCCTATACGACTTCTGCCTAGAGTGCTGAAGAAGATCAAGCACGACCAGGCCCAAGTCATTCTTGCGGCTCCGGATTGGGCACGAAGAGTCTGGTATCCCGAGCTGCTACACATGGCCATCGATCCTCCGATCAGACTGCCTCTTCTGGAGGATCATCTTTCGCAGCAGCAGGGGACAGTCCTCCACCGAGCCTGTCCAGCCTCCACCTCCTTGCGTGGAGATTGAGTGGCGGCAGTTGAAGTCGTTTGACCTGCCTCCCGGAGTCTGTGATGTTATCTTGGCAGCCAGGCGTCCCTGCAGATGGAACAAATTTGTGGCATGGTGCACAGCAAAGGCTGTGGAGCCCCTTTCCGCCCCTCTTTCTGAGGTCCTCTTGTCTCTGCTCTGGGCACTCTAAAGGGCTACCTCTCAGCCATTTCAGCATTTCATAGGCATCCTGATAAGCCTTCTCTTTTCAAGTCTCCTGTTGTAAATCGCTTCCTTAAGGGCACTACTCATCTTTTTCCTCCTGTCCCCTTCGTAATGCCCTAGTGGGACTTGAACTTCGTTCTTATATATCTTATGTGCACTCCCTTTGAGCCGCTACATAACTGTCCTCTCAGGCTTCTGACCTTAAAAACTGTCTTTCTGGTGGCCATCACCTCTGCGCGCAGGGTAAGTGAGCTCCAAGCACTTTCTTCTAAGCCTCCTTTTCTGACTGTTCATCCGGACAAAGTTGTCCTTCGAACTCGTCCTTCCTTCCCAAAGTGGTTACTCCTTTCCATATCGGACAGACCATCACTTTGCCTACCTTCTTTCCACATCCTTCCAAAGGAGAGGCTCCATCGTCTGGATCCAAAGCGTACCCTTTCCTTTTACTTGGATCGTACAAAACAATTCCGGGTGGATGACCAGTTCTTTGTTGGCTACGTGGGCACCAAAAAAAGTAGGGCCGTGCACAAACGGACCATTTATAGATGGGTCGTTTTGTGCATCAAAGCTTGTTATTCCTTGGCAAGGAAGGAGCCTCCAGTGGGGTTAGGCACCCATTCCACCAGGGCGACGACAGCTACCACTGCTTTGGGACGTGGAGTACCCCTTAATGACATCTGTCATGCAGCTACGTGGGCATCGCTGCACACGTTACCAAAACACTATTGCCTGGATAGCCAAGTCCGGAGAGACGGCTTCTGTAGTAGGGGATCTCGGTGTATAGTCATAATCTAGTGAATAGTCCCGCCCATGTGCGCGGACCCCGGAGCAATAAAAATAATCTCTTAAGTTGTCAAGTCATGCAGACCTGCATCTACACTTAAGAGAGAATTTCAAAGACAGATAATGCAGCCTATATCCACAGGCTACACTGTCCAGTACTTCAACTAGAAAGAATTCCACCAGCAACCACCAACAGCACTGCCTGTCCAGTTTTTTCCATGGAGAAGAAACCTGCCTCTTCCCGCAAAAGCCTCTGGAATGATAGTGAGGAAGTAAAGGACAGACAAGCCCCATGGGCTGCCATTATGTGGCTCAGAACAGGATACTGTGCCTTTAAGAAAACTTTCCAGAACTTTTCCAGTATCCCAGAATGCACAGCAGGTCCCTTTTACTTTCAGTTCTTTTTTCCGGCTCCTGCTAGCAGGACCCTGGAGCATTGAGCTCTCCCTTTTCAAGGGTTTATTGGTGTTTTTTGTCAATTTTTCAAGTGTTTAGTGTTCTGGTGCTGTCAACATGCCTGGCTTGTTCGACAAGTGCCCAGAGTGCGACAGGAAGAAGGCTAAGTCAGATCCACACAAGGTGTGTATAGGCTGCCTTCCCCAGTCCCATGTGCCTGAAGAGTGTGATATCTGCCACTCGTTCTCAGCCAGGACCCTGAGGGAAAGAATGAAGATCAGGCTCCAAGTCCTGGAGGACAGAAGGCTGAAGGCACAAGGTGGGTCAGGAGGGGCTGATTCTGCCCATGCTGAGGCCTCCGGGGGGCTCCCCAGGGGCAGGAAGACCGGCAAACGCCCCCACACTCCACCGGCGTCGACTAAGGCGTCGAGAGGGATGACCACGGTGTGTTCACCGTCCCCCCAGGGCTCTGGGGAGAATCGACGTCGAGGGAACTGACCGGACCGCCGTCTACGACTTCGGCATCATCGACGCGGTCAACGTCTCCGTCGAGGCATCGACGTCGAGATCAGGCCCGGCGTCGGCGCTCACCGTCGAGGGAAGGTTGCCGTTCGCCGTCGGCGAAGAGGAGGCGTTCGCCGTCGCGGAGGCGCTCGACGTCACGGAGGCGCTCGACGTCACAGAGGCGCTCGACGTCGAAGGATTCATCGACGTCGAGGAGGCGCAGGGGGCGCCCGGAGACCAGGAGTCCCTTGACGGAGTCCCCGGGCTCGGGGTACTCAGTGGTATATACGCCGCCTCCTCCTCCGCTGACGCCACCACCACCGCCGCCGCCTCCTCCTCCTGCGATTCCGCCTCGCAGGCCTTCGGGCCCACCACCGGTTCCGACACGATCGGTCTCATTGCCCAGGTATCCGCCGCTGCCGCAGGGAACCCCTAAGCCGCGGCGCCAGTGTAAGCCACCGTCGCCGGGCCCGGCGAGGCCGGCGGACAGACCGAATCCAAGAAGATCGCGCTCCCGCTCCGGACGGAGAGGGGGATCGCGGAGCCGTGGGCGTTCGTCGTCAACATCAAGACGGCGCCACAGGAGGTGCAGATCTAGATCGCAAACTCTATCATCGGCCAGGGACTTCTCACCGACGCTGTCGGACTCACCCGGGACGAGGGTGTCGCCGGTTGACGATCTGGTCTCCTTCCAGGAGGTGCTGCTGAGAGGTGCAGCCAAGTTGGGAATCACGGTGACTGTACCGACACCCACGACGTCCGTGATATTCGAGACGCTGCACAAGAAGCACCTGTCTCGCCCCCTGCTGCCTCTCGTGCCGGGTTTGGTGGAGCCCGCTAGGGAGTTGTTCCTCACTCCGGCAGTGACGAAATCCACCCCCTCCTGGCTTATGAAGAAGTATCGGGCTCTGGACTCGGACCCGACCTTTTTGAGGACGGACCCTTAGCCGGATTGAGTCATTGTGACAGCGGCGAGGAAGCAGCATGCTACCACCCCCTCATCAACAGTTCCGCCCGACAAGGAAAGCCGCTGGCTGGATTCGGCGGGCAGGAAGGTCTGTGGTACGGCTGCCACCACCATGAAGGCGGTAAGTGCCGGGGCCCTATTGGGGCGTTACGACCGTGCCCTGTGGGAGTCTCTCCAGCAGTATGCGGAGCTGCTGCCTCGTGACAAGAGGGAAGACTTCTTAGAGACTGCGCGAGGGGATGCTAGTCTCCAACCAGGTGATCAGTGCGGCAGCGGATGTGTCCCTGCTGGCGGCGCATGGGTACTGTCATGGCGTCCACCAACGACGGCACGCTTGGCTTCGCCTTACCTCGCTCAAGCCGGAGGCTCAGCAGAGAGTGGCCAATCTGCCTTTCTCGGGGGAAACCCTGTTTGGCCAGCATGCGGACGATGAGATGGCCCGCATGAAGACTGAGGCGGAGACCCTGACGGCTGTCGGTTTGGAGAAGCCAGAAAAGAAGAAACGCCCCTTCCAGAGACGGTTCGGGTCTGCGGGCAGAGGGCGTGGGCAGGCCTCGGGACAGCAGCAGCACCAGCAGCAGCAGTTCCGTAAACCTTTCCAGAAACGCCAGAAGGGTAGAAGGGGCCAGCAGTCCGCTCCGGCTACCAAGGGCCCGGCCGGGTCGCGGCCCTGAGCATTTACTTCCCCTGCAACCGTTACCCACTCCAGTGGGGGGAAGCATTCAATTTTTTCCGGCAGAGTGGAGAAAAATTACTCAGGACAAGTGGGTGCTGAATATTGTTTGCAATGGATACTGTCTTCGATTCATCAGACCGCCTCCAGCGATTCCGCCGATAAGCTCGCGGTATCAACTGCGAGAGCTCCAGGCGGAGGCAGACATCCTGTTAAGGAAAAAGGCGGTGGAAGACGTACCTCTGTCTCAAAGAGGAAGAGGTCTGTACTCTCGGTTCTTCCTGGTTCGCAAGAAGGACAAGAACGAGTTCAGGCCCATTCTGGATTTGCGGCAAGCAAACAAATGGATTCGCAGAGAGAAGTTTCGCATGCTGTCGTTGCATCAGATTTACCCTCAGCCGCAACAGGGAGACTGGCTCTGTGCCATAGACCTACAAGATGCGTACTTCCATGTGCCCATTGCACGGAAACACAGGAAGTTCCTGCGGTTCCAAGTCGGCGCCAATCATTATCAATACACAGTACTGCCATTCGGGCTAAAGTCTGCCTCAAGGACCTTCTCGAAGTGCATGGCAGTGGTAGCGGCGCACCTACGAAGGAACAAGGTGTTTGTCTACCCGTACCTGGACGACTGGTTGATCAAGGCCTCATCTTTTTCGGAAGCGCAGGCGCACTTCCGAAGGACGTGCGCTCTCTTGAACAAGCTGGGGTTACACGTTAACATGTCCAAATCTGTCCCGACTCCGGTCCAGTGCATACAGTACTTGGGGGCCTCCATCGATACACGGTCATCAAGCGTGTCTCCTTCGGAGGAGAGACGGTTATCGCTCCTTCGGAAGGCTCAGGACCTCATGGCCACTCCATCGGCGACGGTGAGGAAGGTGTCTTCGCTGCTGGGGTCGATGGCCTCCTGTATCTTCCTCACGCCGCACGCACGGCTGCACATGCGACCACTGCAGGAGTGTAGGAAGGTGGATATCTGACTATGGTTACCCCCAACTTTTTGCCTAGTGTCTAGCTGGTTTTTCGACTTAGTTGGCCTGAGATCCTGCCATTCAGGGTCTCAGGCTGTCTGCTCTCTCTTTAAAATGGACTCCATGTACCCTAGGTACATAATCAATTGGTAAGGATCACCTTATTGGACCCTGTACAGTGTACCCTAGGTACCCAGGGCATAGGTGTACCCTAGGCCTCCCAGGGGCTGCAGCATATATTATGCCACCCCTGGTCTGGCCTTCCAATCAGACACAACTGGCTGATCACTCAGCTGGGGCAAGGTCGTGTAATCACCCCTTGCTTGGATATAGTATGCCTATATCTACCCTTATATATAGACACATGTGTACCTATCAGTCACTCCTATGGCAGGCCTTAACAATCCTGGAGGCAGAGTGCTTGGTAACATGTGAGATGGTGCTCTAGCATGAGCTGAGCCTGTCTGCAGCTTTCGGAACCATGTCCTTATAGCTGTTCTATGATATAGCCTACCATATACTCTTAAAGTGCCTTATAATCTTAAACGGTTATGGTAACTATGGTTTGGCTTTATCAAAACATGTCGTGTAAGGTGTCTAACACTTTGGAATAATACCCCCATACCATTTCTGGTGATGAGGATATTATTCCTCCCTTCTAGAGGGAGAGACATGTTAAAATCCTACTTTGCTGTTTAACTCTAACCAAAGCCTCAGCATCACAAAATGGATGCTGCTGCCACAGACACAAGTCTGACCTCCTGCAGCTGGGAGTGATCCCAGCCAGGGAGGCCTGGACAATAGGTTTCCTGCTTGGGGAGGTGCTAGCACCTCCCCAGACAGCCTTTAGTGTATTGGGGCAGGGTGGGCTGAAAGGAATGAGACATGCCTGGGGCACACAAGGTGTTCCTTGCATAGTCCAGTTCAAACCGGCGCTGGGGCACCCCAGCCCCAGCTCTGGCGCGAAACTGGACAAAGGGAAGTGGGTGTAACCACCCCCTCCCAGGTCCCACCCCTAAGGCGTGACCTAGCAGGTATCCCAGCCCCCCAGATTAGTATAAGAGTGTGAGTTGGGCCTCAAGACTTCAGATTATCCTGAACCTGCAAAACTGAACAGAAACTCTGGACCTTCGACATTCGACGAAAGAAGAAGACTGAAGAATCTCCCTTGTTGCCAAGGAGTGGCTACCCTGTGCAAACAGGCACCATCAAGAGACTACCCTTTGCTTTGCCCACGTTCTACGAGGAACCGACTGCAGAGCCTGACCAGAGCCTTGACTTCCAGACTTCTCCGACCCTGATCCACATCTACAGCAGAGCTGAGATCCGTGGAGGCGACGAGCGACGTGGGACCGGCTACCTGGAAAAAGTGGCTAGTAACTTAAAGCGCAGCTTCTGAGGTACCCTCGAAGTTGTGCACCGGGGATTGAGAAGCCCCAACCCCAAGCACCATCTGCACCGAAGATCAGCCCCCCACACTCCACGAGTTCTGCGTGGGGCCCTTCAGCATTTTCCTGCTTGCCGCGTCTGTCCGGTTGCTTGCCCGCCGGCTAGTGGCCTTTGTGACGACGCACCCTGAAATCTTCTGCGCTGGTTTGGCTCCTCCAGACTGGCTCCCGCTTCTCTGCAAAGAAGAAGCACCCCAGACCTTCCTGGTCTGCACCAGAAGCAAGTCCTTCGTTCTTCGTGGGTTCCGCTTGCCAAGGCTTGGTGAGTCCTAGTCCAACTTCGACGCCGCCGACAGCAAGAGCCTTCGTGGGACAGCTCGCCTCCTGGTCCTGGTCATCCTCGACGCTTCCTGGTCCTCCTGGCTGCAGCGACAAGCTTCACCTTCACCTGCAATCTTCACGACATCGCCTGGTTCCTTCCTGGTTCCACGTGGTCACTGGCTAGTGACCTTGACTCTGTCCCTTCTGCTTGCAGGTTTCTTCTCTTCTTGATCCCAGCCTTGGGATCCACCGGACACTCTTCACTGACTGCCTGTCAGCATCTTTCTTCAGGCATCCATAGGAGTCGACGACGAAAACGACGCATCTTCACCCCTATGCACCCGCAGCCTGTGGGCTAGGTAACTTGGGTACTCCGGTGCTCATCAGGATAGTGACTATCCTAGTGCCTAGTTTTCAAGTCTCAACTTCCTAGCTACTCCGGAAGTGTCCTAAATCTACCGTTTTCTAAACTGTACTATTGCTATTGACTTTTACGCATTACGCGTGAGTGTTTCCACTCTGCACACGAATCCCGTGGGCCTCCCACTTCCTAACTAACGCTAGTGTAGTGTAGCCCCAGCGATTCCCTAGGCCTAGGCCTATTCTATTTCCGTGACAGTGGTTCTTATACCACTTACTTAGTATATGGTTTGCGTGGCCCCTAGGGCCTAACTGTATTACTTACCTGTGTGACTTAATGTATGCTTAAATAAGACTGTGTTGTACTTACCTCTAATCTCAAAGAGTGCTGAGGGTTTGACTAGAATAAATACACTTTATTTTATATATATATCTGTTGTGGTGTCCTTTCATTTGGTATTCAAGGGATTATATGTGGTATCACAGCTGGCTTCACATGCCATTCAGAGTTTAGCCTAAGACTGCTCTTGTCCATGCTACCACTAGGATAGCTGGTCTATAAGGTTGACTTTACAACCAATCACCATAAGGGTATTTGGACTGATATAAGGTGTACACTAGAACTAGTGACATCATACATCAGGCCAACTTCTCACAAGGAGTGCTTGGAGGATCAATGGGATCAGAGAACAGGTTCTTGGGACAACAAGATCCGGCTGTCTCTACATGCTCTTCAGTGTCTGAAATGGTGGTGTTCGGCGGAGAATCTCCTCAGGGGGGTTCCCTTCCACAAGGACATTCCCGAGACGACTATCGTGACGGATGAGTTACTCCAAGGTTGGGGAGCACACTCCGGAGACTTACAGATACAAGGAAAGTGGTCCCCGTTGGAGTCGACGTACCACATCAATATCCTGGACCTCAGAGCCGTGTACCTGGCGTTGAAGGCTTTTCATCCGTCCTTCCAGACAACCTCGTTGCTGATACAGACTGACAATACAACCACGATGTATTACCTCAACAAGCAAGGGGGGTCGAGATCGCGCACTCTGTCGCAGGAGGCGCAGGCGATCTGGTGCTGGCTTCTGGCCCGCGGACTGATGATCACGGCCACGCATTTGCCGGGTGTGCAGAATGTTCAGGCGGACGCGCTGAGCAGGCTGCTTCAGGAGAACCACGAATGGGTCATAAACTACAAGGTACTAGGAGAAGTCTTCGCAAGGTGGGGGACTCCAGACGTAGATCTGTTCGCCACCGCCGAAAACAGCAAATGCCGTGACTTCGCATCCAGGTACTACCAGAAGGGGACGCTGGGGAATGCGCTATGGATCGACTGGTCGAACAGCTTTCTGTACGCTTTCCACACATTCCCCTTATTCCGGCAGTGCTCATCAAACTGTCCAAGTCCAGGGCGCGGATGATCCTGATTGCCCCGGAATGGCCCAGGCAGTGGTGGTTCACGGATCTGCTTCACCGGTCTCTCCTTCCTCACATGCGGCTGCCGTGCAGGCCGGACCTTCTCACGAAGTTCGGGGGGCGGATGGTGCATCCCAACCTCTCGTCTTTGAGTTTGGCGGCATGGCTCCTGAGATAGTGCAATATGGCCATTTGAATCTACCAGAAGATTGTATGGGCATACTGAAGGAGGCTAAACGTCCTTCCACTAGGACTTCCTATGCTTACAAGTGGAAGAGATTCTGCATCTGGTGCAAATCCAAGAACTTTGACCCGACAACATGTAAGGAAGATGTCATCCTTCCATATTTTTTACATTTGGCACAGTCTGGCCTTAATTTCCTCTCCATTAAGGTTCATCTTGCTGCCTTGACTGCTTACAGGAAATGCCCTTCACAGACTTCCTTCTTTCAGATCCCTGTGGTCAAGGATTTTTTGGAAGGCTTGAAGAAGGTGTTCCCTCCTGTCAGACTTCCCTCGCCTTCCTGGGAATTGAATGTGGTGCTATCCAGATTGATGAAGGAGCCTTTTGAACCTATTCACAAGGCTTCGTTGCAGCACCTGTCCTGGAAGGCGGCGTTCCTAGTGGCCATTACATAGGCCCGCAGGGTGAGTGAACTTCAGGCGTTGTGTTGCCGAGAACCTTATACTGTATTTCATGCTGCTAAGGTTGTTATGCGTACTCACCCTAAATTTCTTCCTAAGGTTATATCTGATTTTCATGTCAACCAGACCATAACTTTACCTATGTTTTTTCAGAATCCTTCTTCTCCAGCGGAAAGGTCTCTACATTCCCTGGACGTTAGGAGGGTGTTGAAGTTTTATCTTGATAAGACCAAAGATATTCGTAGGTCAGACCAATTGTTTATCAATTATGGATCAGTCAGGACCGGTCTTGCTACCTCCAAACAGTCCATCTCTCGGTGGATTGTGTCCTGTATACAGTTGTTACCAAAAGGCTAATAAGACCTTAGGGGGTAAACCTAAGGCTCATTCCACCAGGGGCAAAGCTGCCACGACTGCTTTGCTGCGTAATGTTCCAATTGCAGAAATCTGCAAGGCGGCCACTTGGAAGTCGGTCCATACCTTTGCTGCGCATTACTGTCTGGGCGCGGATGCCAGGGCAGATGCTCAGGTTGGGCAGGCTTCGCTGCGAAATTTGTTCGCACAGTAGTGGTATTATTTTGTAATCTTCTCCACCGCCGTTTTTGTGTGGGGATGGGCTTGCCATTCTATTCACTAGATTATGACTATACACAGAGATCCCCTACTACAGAAGGAGTAGTTTCTTTTCTGTAACTCCAGTTCTGTAGTAGGGGTATCTCTGTTAGTCATAAGCGCCAGCCCTCCTCCCCGGTGGAGAGATGAATGTTCATATAAGGAATGCTACAGGTCTGGCGTGCTACACCTTCAAAAAGAATTGAAAGTAAAAGGGACCTGCTGTGCATTCTGGGATACTGGAAAAGTTCTGGAAAGTTTTCTTAAAGGCACAGTATCCTGTTCTGAGCCACATAATGGCAGTCTATGGGGCTTGTCTGTCCATTACTTCCTCTCTATCATTCCAGAGGCTTTTGCTGGAAGAGGCAGGTTTCTTCTCTATGGAAAAAAACTGGACAGGCAGTGCTGTTGGTGTTTGCTGGGGGAATTCTTTCTAGTTGAAGTACTGGACAGTGTAGCCTGTGGATATAGGCTGCATTATCTGTCTTTGAAATTCTCTCCTAAGTGTAGATGCAGGTCTGCATGACTTGACAACTTAAGAGATTATGTTTATTGCTCCGGGGTCCGCGCACATGGGCGGGACTATTCACTAGATTATGACTATAACAGTGATACCCCTACTACAGAACTGGAGTTACAGAAAAGAAACTACTCCTTCTTGGCCGCTCTGTTCTCCAGGACTTCCTAGTGTGAACTTAGTTCGCAGACCCACCTCCGGGGTTGGTATTGGTGGGGTATCTATTCTAAGGTAAGGAATCTATAACTAGCTGTTTTTTTTCAGATGAACATGTTACTTACCTTCGGTAACGATATATCTGTAAGAAAAATAGGTTAGTTATAGATTCCTTACCGCCCCACCCATCCTCCCCGTTCTGCGAACTGACTTCTAGGGTTAAGGACTTCCTTCCAGGGCCCTAGTTTTGTGCACTAGTGGTCAGTGTTTTGCATAGCTCTGAGCTTCTGGCGTGGAAAGTTGTGTACAGAACTGACGTCAGCGGGCAAGGGCAGCATCTATGTAGCTACCGCAACGTCTTCCCGGCGACCATGATGGCAACGACTAACGCGGAGCCGACCAACGCCACTACTTGACACGCAGGGGTACTGCTGACAAAACTTTCTGGATCCAGTCTGACGCCTGGGGGTAATTCTAAGGTAAGGAATCTATAACTAACCTATGTTTCTTGAAGATATATCGTTACCGAAGGTAAGTAACTTGTTCTTTTCTCCCACAGGAACCCATGTTGTGAGGTTTTGGGCCTAAAATCCAAGTGTTGAACTGATGTTTGTATGGAGAAAAGATAATTAAACTGCAAAGTCGAAAAAGTCATACTTACCATGTATTGTGAGATCTCTCGGTGTGGTATCTAGGCATACCACCCCCAGTAGTCAACGTAATATGAAAGTATTCACAAAGTAATTACTGTGTAATTGAAACTATTTTTTTTAAACATACCAACCTGTAACAATTGTAAATATATCATCAATTGCATTTCTATGTAAAGGTTTACAATAGAAAGTATATTTTACCTACCTATACCAATTTCTCCTTGGTTCTAGAAATAAAATAGAAGTATACCTTCTTTTTATACTTACCCAATTGGTCTGTATTCTGTCTCTGAGTGTGTGCCGTCAGTCTTGATTGATTGAAAACAATAAATGCTTAACACACCGTCTGGATAAGCCTAACTGCTCGCCCACAATACCACAAAGAGAGCTGTTATTACTTACCTAATTTGGCCTCTGCTATACCCCCTCTGGGGACTCCCTGGACTCTGTGCACACTATAACTCACTTAGGTATAGTATATACAGAGCCATCTTCCTACAGCTTCATAAAGCTTGCACTCATTTGTTTTGTGACCGTTTGTCTTTGCTCTCCATTGGATTCACTCTTATTTTGCTTTATGTAACCAATCTCTTTTGATATTAAATTGAAAAAAAAGATTTAAATGGGATTCGTGGACCTTTTTGCCCTCTATGAAAGCAAAGCGGCTTGATACACTGACAACATGAAGATCGCATTCCACATGAACATGCAAGAGAGGCATCCATTCTTCTTTGCTTTCCACCTACTCTGCAATCCTTTTGTTTGAGCTGTCTCAGGATCTACGATTTATGGCATTTTATGTTGCAGAGTCAACCGGTTTGTGTCTGCATTCACTGAACCAGTTGGTGTACGCCCCTCACAAAATAGAGCGCTTACATTTCCTATAAATCTGTTTAGGATGGTATATACTTTTATTTTTTTGGTACTTTATTAACTTTTTTCGAAAACAAACCAGAGACTGCGATTCTTTCCGGATAACAATTACAATAGCATATGAAAGACATACAGCATTTTACAGTGTGCTACAGCACTTGAGGCATTGTATGACATGTAACAACATATTCAATGTACACCCCTCGCCGCACCCTCCCAAACCTGTATTCTGCAGTTAGGCCCCGTTGCAGCTCAACCAGTACTTCCATCTCGGCATCAATACACATCGTCTGTAACAAGCAAAAATGATCAAGACGAATCACGTGAGGCTAATCTTTAGGACCTCCCATCTCAACCACTGGTTCAACAACGTCCATTGGTACGTTGTCGCTTGCTCTGGTTATTATGTATGTATTGTATAGCGCCCAGAAGTTCTTATGTCTGCTACGTGGTGGGAGGAGCTCACTGTAGTTCTCAGTTTGTGTGCTGCAATACATCTTGTGTCTCGGTCACTGCGCTATCGTAGGGATCGGGCCGCGCGACCAACCTATCGCTACTCTGAGCTTAGCAAACAGTAACCCATGTCCACTAATCTTCTGGCTCCCTTTTGGTATCAGCTTAGAGTATCCCAGCAGGGCCAGCGCAGGTTCTGGAGTGATCGTTAAATCAGTCACCTGTCCCAATTCTTGAAAGACTAGGTCCCAAAAGCTAGAGATCCTTGGGCAGCACCAGGCTAAATCGAAAAAGCTCACAGTCTGTAGCTTCCTGCAGACCATGCCTACATAGCCTCTCTGGGATATAATAGACCTTGTTTAGAAACTTAAAATTAATCAGTCTGTCTGCCATTTAAAGATATGTTTTGTTCTGTCGCAGCAGTACTTCCACATGGTTCCATCAATTTCCCTGCACAGGGCCTCTGCCAAGCCAGGCGGGCTTTGGTGTAGTGATTTTCCCTGTATCTCATGGACAACTTGTATATATTAGACACTATCTTGGTCGGTAACTTAGTTTTTATAATATATGTGATCCGGCGGTTCTGACAACCCGCTACCCAAAATATATATATATATAATGCCGTGTTCTGTGAAACTGAAATCTGATGAGGGGAGTCACCTCCGGGGCCACAACTGCGATCTCATCCCATGTCTTTGCCGTGTTCCCATCGGACAAATCCCCTATCGTCTGCACTTCAATTGTGTTCAGAGCGCAAGTCAATCCCCTTTCCCTGCACGGGGAGAGCCATTGGCACCATTCCAGTGGAGTGGGGAACACAATATAGTGCCTGCTTGCAGCTTCAGCAGATGTTGCCAGACATGTTTGGTTGCATTTACAGAGTCAAGGATCCCAGTACTGTGATCCGCAGCTGTAAATAGCTGTGCTGGCAGCGGGAGAGGGGACGCTACCACCTTCACTATTTGTAAATGAGGAGTGTTTGGAGAGCCGTGCATCCAGTGGTAAGCATGTGCGCTCTGTGCTGTCCTATAATATAGGTCTAGGTCAGGGGCGCCCAGACCTCCCATACAATAGGGGAATGTGAGGACATTCCAGCTGACCCGCGCCTGCTTGCCCGCCCAAGCCAACTTTAGCGTGCGAAAAAAGGAGCCAGGAAGGACCAGTGGAATATTCGTGAAGAGAAACAAAAATTTGGGTAATATCACAATTTTCATAATTGAGACCCTGCCAAGCAACGACAGCGGCAGGCGGATCCATTTGTCGACCTAGTCTTCTAATCTGCTAACCGCAGCCCTCTAATTTTCCCTGAACACCACCTCAGAGTCCGTATGGATCTTGATTCCCAAGTACCTCATTTGTTCCCTCGACCACTGCAGCGGGTAGTCGGGCTCAAATGAGACAGTTGCTAGTGTAAGAGGAAATATGATGGACTTTGGCCAGTTAACCCCTAGGCCAGACACACTCCGAACTTCACTACCTCCCTCAATACAGGCGACAGATTGCGGTCAGGGTCGCGCACATAGAGTAGCGTATCATCGGCATAGGTAGAGACAATCGACTCGTAACCCGGGAATTGAATACCCCAATATCTATGGTATTCACGAAGCGCGCAAGCCAGAGGTTCTGCCAACAATGCGTAGAGTATCGGTGGCAAGGGGCAACCGTGCCTATGGTTACGTGGATAGGGTCCGTTACCAGATTACCTATTTTAACCCTGGCCGTGGGCAATTTGTATAATACTCCCAGCATCTGGTGGAAGACACTCCCCAACCCCATAATACGCGTCAAGACCTGCCTCATAAATGGCCATTCGACGGAGTCGAAGGCTTTTTCCATGTCAAGGAAAACAGCCACTCTCCGCACCTCAGGTCTGGTATGTTGTATAACTCCAAACACAGTTCTCAGATTATAAGTTAAATGTCTACTTGGCACGAAGCCTGCCTGCTCCGGTGTAACCGGTAGCGGTACTAGTGGGGCTAGCCGGTTCGCTAGGATTTTAACAAAAATCTTTGTGTCCATGTTGATCAAGGAAAGTGGGCGGTAGGATGCACACTCATCCGGAGGTTTATTCGGCTTTAATATAGCAACGATAATCGCCTCTCTCATCGAGGGAGGCTTATCTCCTACTTCGCACATTTCGTGGAAGAGGTTGGCCAAATGCAATACTATTAAATCCTTAAATTCATTATAAAAATTAACCGTGACCTATCGACTCCTGGCGCACTACCCGATTTCATGCCCTCCAGCGCTGCGGTTATTTCCTCCACTTCCAGAGGTCGCATTAGGAATTTGCGATGTGCATTCAGAAGCCAAGGTAGCTTAATATGCGTCAAATAATCTAAAATATCCTTCTCCGAACCATCACTACGTGAAGAGTAGAGCGTTGAATAATACTGTCAATCTCTCGCTATGGCCGCTTCGTCGGTTAGTGTGCCTCCCTCAGCTGTTTTAATCTCTGCGACTATCGTTTTTTCCCTCCGCTATTGGAAGAGCTGAGCCAGTACCGTGCCTGGTCGCTCTCCCTCACCGTACACGCGTGCTGTAGCGTATTTACCCATATGTTTTATTTCTGCATCGGCCGCTTCATGATATTTACCCATCTGTGTTTGAAACTCTTGTTTAATGTTGTCGTCGGCTCCTGCTAAGAGCCGACCTTCCAGTTTAGCCTGTGAGCTTTCCAAATCTGCAAGTCGCTTACGCAGCGCTCTAAGGACCCAGGAGTGCTTAGTCATGGTTATACCCCGAATATATACTTTAAATGTCTCCCAGACTACGTGAAAGTGTTCTACCGACCCTATATTGCAGGCGAAGAACGTTTCAATCGCTTCCGCGAGCTCAGCCTTGAAGACAGTATCAAGCAAAGAGTAGGGTGGGAATAGCCATGTAAAAGGAGGGATTAATTTCTGTGGGGTTTCTAGAACTAGGAGTAACGGAGAATGGGCCGACAGCGTACACGGGGGAGTACCTCACAAGCGTGAATCCGGTCTTGTAGGGGCCTAGCTGCTAGCCAGTAATCTATGCGAATATGTAAGTCATGAAATGCCGAGTAATGTGTGTGCCCTCCCTTATCTGGATATCTCTGACGCCTCACGTCGCACAAGTCCAACTGTATTATTGCATCTGCGACAGTGTGTGCTGCCGCAGTGGTGCTCCTCTCTTGGCCTCCAGACCGATCTTGTCGCGGATTCATTACCAAATTGAAGTCACCCCCCCCCCCAAAGTTGTTGCCCCTCCCCACATCCGCGTACCTTGTCAAGTACCGCTGTGTAAAATCAGAGGTTATCGTAGTTCGGTCCATATATATTGACAATGAGTAAGTCCATGCCTTTCCCTCTGCATCTGGAGATTGCATAGCGCCCCTCCTGTTCTGCTACTGGTGGTTCGAGCTTGAGACTGGACTTGGGGTTGACCCAAGTGAGCATGCGCGTGTGTAGTAAAGCCCGCGGCATGGGAATTTCCCTGCAGGCCCCTGCTGCGTAGCATATTATTATTAAGGGAAAGGTGTGTCTCCTGTAACAGTGCGACATCCATATAATGCCTTAACAAGTATGCCAGTACTTTTCTGAGCGTTCTATCGTCATTTAGACCATGTACATTGCAAGTAAGGGCTTGGAGCCTACTGCACACTACACTATTACTGGTCCAGCTGGGATTTGTCATGAGGGGGTGTGTGTGTGTGTGTGTGTAGTGGCTGCTGCATCATATGGAAATAGGCTCTTGTGTGTCTATCACAGATTATTCTGACCGTTTGAAAAGCGTCATACATCTTTAGTCTCAATACCCCCTCCCCCCACCCACGCCAAGCATGCCCCAACTTTGCTATGGAGAAATACCTCAAAACATACCACCTGGGACATCAAAATCTTCATCAACTCAACAAAAAAAACGCACTAAATTACAATCAATGCAGCTCCCAAGTGGTGTAGTACACGCGTGGGCGGATGTTGCTCGTCCAGCAAGTCAGTGGAGCCTAACTGGACTACATTACCCCCTCCGCTCGCCATCTACCAGAGACAGTGCATCAACATGGAATATCCCCGCACCCCGACTTTTCTATGTCTTTATAGGCAATAACAAATCTCGGCCTGCTCCTCGGGCAGGCCACTGTACATAGCACCCTTGTACCTTTGTCTATGCATGAGTTCCTAGGGGTCTGCGACAATCCCAAACGGCCGCTGCAACGGAGTCGCCAAGCACGGCCATGCAGACCACCCAATCACCCCCGCAATCATCCTTCTTATCTGTAAATCCTGAAGTCCGTTCTTTAGTCCTGATCGTCTAGCCCGCCTCCAGTTGCACCTTCCGGGGAATCCTGCTCAGGGCTACGCCGCTGTTCTTTGGACCAGTCCTTCAGGACCTTCTGCAGCGTTTTAGGGTCCGTAAAAATCCGCGACGTGCCCTATTGGTTGACACGTAGTCTCGCCGGGTACAACATGGCGTAGTCCAAATTTTTATCGCGTAGCTGACGTTTTAGAGGTGCAAATTGTCTGCGTGCCTCTTGCACACGGCTCGTGAAATCCGGGTATAAGGCGATAGTGGATAGTGGAACCCTCGTATTGCAGAGACTGTTTCTCCCTAGCCACCCTCAACGCTGCATCTCTGTCCCTGTAGTTCAGCAGCTTGGTGATTATCGGCCTCTGAGGAGCACCAGGGGCGGGACGCGGGCCCAGTGAACGGTGCGCCCTCTCTACCACGAACATGAGAGAGAACACCTCACTCCCCAACAGAGACACCAATCGTTTTTCAACTAAAAGTTCCATATTACCAATCTGGGTCGACTCTGGAAGGCCCGTGATTCTCAGATTGTTTCGTCAGTACCTCGCTTTAAGGTCCTCTGCTTTGTCTTGTAGGTCCTGTAGCGTCTTTCACATTTGTTTTTGCTCTGAGTCTATTTCCGTCTGTGCCTCTTCAACCTCCGTGACCCTGCGTTCGGCCAAGTCCAGCCTCTCTGCCTGTTTATCCAGACGTTCAGACATTCTGTCCATACGGTAGGAGAGGGAGTCTAGTTTAGTACCAAGGATATAGAGACTGCTCTGCAAGCTTTTCCCCATGGCCACAAGTATGCCTCGCATTTCTCCATCAGCCACCTCTTGCTTCTGTTCCTGTGCATTGTCACTGTCCTCAGAGGTGTTTTCCCTCGTTTTGTCCACTCTGCCCATCTTGACTGAGCAGCAGCGTCGACAGGGGAACAGCGATCCCTGCCTGGGCCGCCAAGCACGTGCAGCCAGTCAGTGGTCACCAAGGCCCCTCCTCCGCGTCTTCTAGCCCCCACAAATTATGCGCTGTCTGGGAAGTGCCAAAATGGGACAACAATACGTATGGTCACCGCTACAGGGTATCCACAGCCAAGCAGCGTAGCAGCTGCGTGTATGTGCAGGCGTAGCTTCTCGTCACAGTCACAGCCCCATATGGAGCGAAGGCTGGCTATGCCTCAAAATCCCTGCAGCTGTGTGGACATCAGCTGGATCACGCCGTCAGCTCCTTAACGCTTGCTGAGCCGGCAAGCCCCACTTTGTAGGTCACCCCGTGGGCGCGCAGTCAGCCGAAGAGTCCCGCCGCTCCCTCCAATGTCGCTCCAGGGAGATCAGTAAAATCCCGCAAACCTTGCTCAGTCTGCTGAGCAAACCTGGATGGCAGCCGAAGCCAGCCTGCCTCGAGCGTCAGCTGCTGTGCAGGGAGTTGTAGTCCACCGCCGCACGCCGACGCAAGCCCTCCTCATCAGGCAGCAATAGACGCTGAATAGCGCTGCAGGGTGTCGCCGGTGCCGCTATCCCACAGGGCAGTGTAATATCCTTCTAGCAAAATGGCCTTGTCACTTCAGGCCGTCTTCATACCTGCATGTGGGCTGCCAGCTGGGGGCTTCAGATACTCCACGGGGCTCCACCTCGGGTCTCCCTCGGTCTCAGTGGCGGTGAATGGCAATTACAGCACCCGGCCTCCGGCAGCAGGCTCGAGTCTTCCGCGAGCAGCTCCCTGTGTCGGGGACCGCACTCGCTGCTCCTCCGGAACTCCGTGTGCTCGTTTGTCGCCGCGGACCGCAGCACACCGCAACACCGCAGCTCCCCCGCTGTCCCAGCAGTAGTGTGCCTCGCGGCTTACGGCGCTGGTATTTTTGGTGTCAGCACTCAGAGGAGACGCCCAGGATTGTCGCGGCCGCCGTCACTCTAACTCTGGGATCTTGGCCCTGGGTGGAGGCGCCGCCTTCGGAGTTCGCCACAGCACCCAGTAACGATCCTGGAGGGTCCAGAACCACACACCACACTCGGGATGTTCCGGAGCAGATGGCGGTGCAAAGCTGGGTAAATTGTAGACACTGATGTCGGATCAATGAAGGATAGTTTGGCTCGATGGAGCTTTAAAACTAAGCAGGCATCTTAGGCTCAAGCAAGTTCCCGCCCCCCCCCACCCGCGCCTCCCCCCCCCAGCATGGTATATTCATCCCCCTATTGCCCCCAGTAGGACCTTTTCGCTTGCATGTACAGTTAAAAGTGCTGGTGTTGTGCATCCTTAATAGGAAGGGGACCTTTTCTTCCCAGGGGATATTTCCCATAAGAGTTATAAAGACTTGTTTCTGTATACCTTCCCACGATCCTGAACATCATTTCAAATTATATGTTGCTATCAATGCTCCATGCCCTTAATGGGTCCCTCTTTGGCTTAGTCTCTTTAGCAATGACTGCGTCTCTTCACCTCTTTGTGAGGTACTTCTGCTAGGTCCTTAGTGCTAAATACTTGCCCTCGATCTCTCAACTAAGCCAGCTGGTACGTTGAGCTTAGTTTATGATAATTTTCAAAATTTTCATTGCCAATGTGGATGTAGTTCAGATTTACAAGTGATATCCTACTAGGACACAATACTAGATAGTTGTTAGAATTTTGCAACTAGACCAGTGAGGACATTTGGAAGGTTATTTAGAAGCTTACAGGAATTGAATATATTTGTTGCCGCCAGCACCCTGTTGTGAAGTCATTTACAGGGTGTGTTGAATCTACTCGTATTCATTGGTGGGTTTCAGCTTCTGTAGGACCTTCGCCTTTTGACTTGTTTCCTCAACCCTTTCAGTCATTAGCCACCGATGATGTAGAAATGGTGACTTGGAAACGTTTTATATAATTTTGTTATGTTTTCAAAAGACTTAAAACAAACACCACTCTAGCTCACCCTCCCATCCCCTCCGAACTGTGAGGACACTTGACCACCAATTGAAACTCTTTCTTCCCAGTATCACAATTAGTTGTCCGGACCGTGGTCCTCTCTCTCATCCCACTGAGTCATGGCTGGTTACTGAGTTGCTTGTTTTCACTGCCCTCCCGGGGAAACTTCTCCACGGTCCATCCAGATCACTAAACCACCACTACCCCTCAGAATCTCATGCCCTTGATTTGATATTTCCAAGCACACCATATTTCTGCGAACTTGTTTAGACAGGCCCGAGCCTTGTAGACTTGTTCTTCCGCTCTCATTCACTAGTCCATGTTGACTTCCCAGTCCATGTTGACTTCCCAGTCCCCCACACTCGGAACCCTGGCACTGCTCAATTTCTGGACCACATTGCATCTGCCCCGCTTTATAGCTACATTTAAGAATAGCTAGGTGTATTTGTCCAGTGATTAGTTGCCCCAGATTCCAAGCATTTTTAATTTAGGCATGATAATAATAATCTTTATTCGGCAGTAATCACAGCCATAAAAAAAACCTCAGTTAAAATCAGCATCAAGTACATTTGTTAAGTCATCCAGGTGTACAAAATCGTGGATTGTCTTTGGCTTCCGTACAATTCTATTAAAATGGGTCCATAAAAATGCACATGCAAAAAGTAAAAACTTAAAAATTCATTAAAATCAGATGTGCAAAAACACAGAAGTCCCTCTAAAAAATAAATCATATCTTGAATTTCTTGACTCGAATACTGCTCTAAAAAAATTTGTAGTGATAAAAAGCGTTCGAAAATTTGACATTAATTGTTAGTGTTAAAGTGCAACACTTGCCTGCTTAAACCCCATTTCTTTTAGGTAGGATTTGCGATACAGAAGCCTAGGATAGGTATAATAGTTGCATAAAAATACAAAATGTAGGGTATCCTGTGGAGACCTGTTCATGCAGCCCCAGGGCCCTCTAGCTTCTAAACGCAAAACAAAACCTGAAGGGGATGCCAATAGATGATGTAACATATTTAGTCTAAAACGGGTGATTAGAAATCTATCATAGGCACTGGTTAATATGGAGAGA
The DNA here is from genome assembly GCF_964204655.1 of Triturus cristatus. NCBI lineage: Eukaryota > Metazoa > Chordata > Amphibia > Caudata > Salamandridae > Triturus > Triturus cristatus. The sequence goes on from NC_140594.1 coordinate 111,996,500, forward strand.
TAAGTCTCGAATCCTGTACTGACTTAACTAGGACGAATCCTCTCGCCATGGATTTTCTAAATTCCATACTCTCACGATCTACCATGGCCTTTTTAAGAAACGGGTCTTTGACCAGATTTTTGTCTTGTTTCCTTTGACCATATTTTCTTAAAATATCGGTTCTTCCCATTGCCGATAAAGTTTCCTTTACTAATATTAACCACAGAATTTAAGAGCATTGTCAAGTGAAAGGCAATCCCGGATTACAGCCTGGTTAAAGGATGCCTCTTCGTTATACCATACAGTCACCCAGCACAACAGGCGCTTAACAGCGACTAGGTCAGATATATGCATAGTGCCTAGTTCATCATGTACAGTGTAGGACGGAGTGCCCTGAGGGACTCTCAGCATCCGCCTTAAAAATTTGTTTTGCACAATCTGAATTTTTTCAACCCCCATGTACCCGCAGACATCACCTCTATTCAAAACGCTAGAGGTACAGAAGGACTGATAACATTTTAAAATCACCCCTGGGGACCATGTAACTGTTTTGTGTGCGTAATTAGCAATTTTTCCCCAGAGATTTTTTCGTATCCCTTAGCTTCCCTTTTTCTGAAATTTCCGATTTAATTTATCATCAAACACAATGCCCAGGTAAGAAAATGATGGGACCTTAGCTATACTATGTGAATCTGCCTAGTACGTTTTTGATGTGGACCCTCCATCACAAATGATTTAGTAAAATTAGGGGACAAGTCCAACTCATTCATAAAGGAGACAGACCCGTCTATTAGGACTTGCAACGTCTGGGGTGTACGCTCTAAGAGAACAGCTTCATCCGCGTACAACAAAACGGGCACTGGTCTCCTGTCTATTCTTGGTATATCTGTATGTAAAGATGTCAGGGCAGATTCTAAACCATTTATATATAGCGTGAAAAGCAAAGGAGCAAGGATACACCCTTGGCGCACCCCTCTCATGCAAATAAAATTGTCAGTAAGTCCTCCTTCTTTAGTGTACCTAACTTTAGCATTGGTGTCAGTATAGAGGGTCATTAAAACATTTATGTTTGCAGGCTCAACTCCCAGCTCCCCCAATATCATCCACAGTTTGTTCCTGTTCACTCGATCGAATGCTGCAGTCAGGTCCATAAAGCCCCAAAAAAGTGGTCCCTCCTAGGCAATCGTATATTTAGAGATTAAAAGATAAAGGTTCAGACACTGGTCTCCTGTAGATTTACCTATACGAAAGCCAAATTGCACCGCTGATAAAATTTTATTATTATCTGCCCACTCAGCAAGCCTGTTTAATAACACCCTCCCCAGAACCTTCACCGCCGAGTCAATAAGAGAGATGGGCCGATAACAATAGGGGTTATCCCTAGCTTCCTTTTTTTAAATTGGCACAATTGTGGCAGTGAACCACGAAGTTGGCATAGCTGCAGCATTTATTACCCTTGTCAGAACCGGGGCCCACATCTCAATATTGTTCAGGGACGGGTCTGGAGGGATCCCGTCCGGTCCTGGGTCCTTATTCCGCGACAGGCCCTCTATGCCTAACCTAACCTCATCAAGAAGGAAATTAAAAGGGACTTCACAGGGCAGGTGCTGTGAGTCGTTAATAATTCCTTCTTCATAACCAAAATTGTAAACAGTCTGGAAGTGAGCCTTCCACTGTTCAGCAGTAATATGATGACATAAGTTCGGCATATCTGGTTTGGAAAAACAGGGCCTGTTAAGGACCTTCCATAAAAGAGTGCTTTCTCCTCCGTCCTTGGTGGCCTTTTTATAATTCAGACGACAACTGGCCACCCAGGGTCTATTACAAGGAGACTGTTTCAGGGCCAATTTGAGGTTCCTGTACGCCTTGGAACACTCTGTCAAACCATCTTTGCTTATCCGAATAATTAGAAGCTCCTGGGGCGGTTAACAAACTTGCATCCAAATGAGCAATAACAATAAATGATCGAACTATTTCTTCAGAGGATAACATGTCTAAACACTTTACTATCTCGTGTTGCCGCAATTTAAAAAGTGAGTGATTAAAAGCATTAATATCCACCAGCGACCAACGTAGGCGCTTCCCTTGATCTGTGGCTGCTAGTGTACCAATGTTCCTACCATCTGGCGCTACCTGAATACCCTGCATCACAAGTGACAAGACCAGCGGGTTGTGGTCACTAAAAAGCTGCATAACTTTTTTTTTTTAAAGATATATGTAGCATTCCAAGAATGGAGAAACAAAATACAATCAATAGTTGTTGCACAACCTCTCTCTTTATTAAATGGCGGCTGAATGCAGTTTGGGCATTTAGGCACTTTATCAATTGTCAATATTAGCCCAAACATATCTAAGATTGCTTTTATGTTTGCGATCATCTAAAGAATGCTCCATATGCAGGCCTTCAATTTCCATGCTTATATGGGTAGATTTCGCGAAGACTGACCTATATTAGGGCATAAGTAGCAATTAAAATCTCCTAACATAATGTTCTCCTGGGGGAGCTCATTCTCTGTTGTGTTTCCATAAGGCCGCTTAGCTCTGTCAAACTAGAGCGGTTCTGCTTTTTTCTTTTGGTGTTATAAAAATTAATTACTGTTAGCCTCATCGCTCTCCGTACCACTAATTTGAGGCCTTGTGCCACTTTAGAATCCCATTTCACCAGTTTCACAGACCTCCCTCCCCCCAAGCCTAAGGTATATGAAAATAACTAATCCTCCATTCTCTGCTCGACATGGAGCTTACTGCAGGAACGAAAAAATGCCTTGTATCCTTCAATGAAGAATTTATTAACCACTTCCCATGTCTCCTGGATGCAGGTAATATTAAATGCTCTAATAAATTGGATCAACCCAGCATCTTCAAATTTGGAGGCTAAGCCAGGAGATGACATTTAGGTCTCCCTCATGTTCGTGCTCAAAGGATGTGTGACATGCAGTGGCTTCCACCTAGAGATCTTTTGTACTAATGGGGTTAGGGCATCTATCAGGTTGTCCTTCCTTTTCACATAACTCTTGCTCGCTGGACTTAATTTCACATGTTGATAATTTAGCGGGCGTTGTGAGAAAGTGCCATCTTTCTTGCATGGTATGCCCCCACTTTTTGCTGAATGTACTTTGAGTGTGCCCTGGACTCCTGCCAATCAGGTGCCCAGGGCCTATGTTCCTTTCCTAAACAAAAACCTCCAAATTGACAAACCCTGGCCACATGTCAGCCCCTGGTAAATGGTACCCTAGGTACCCAGGGCCTTGTGACCAGGGAAGGCCTCTAAGGGCTGCAGCACTCATTGTGCCACCCTTAGACGCCCTGTACCCTAACACACACACACTGCCCTGGCAGGCTGAGTGTCTGGGTACAAGACAAAACAAAGTCGACATGACACACATCCCTGTGTGCCATGCCCACCACCTACACTGTCCTGGCATACATCAGCCACCCCTCTAGCTGGGTGCCCTATGCCAGTGGTGTGGGCACAGGAGCATGAGCCCTGTGTCCCTACGGTACCCAGGCCCATTCCTGGGCACTGTAAGTGCAGTGCTGCCATTTAAGAGTATATGGTGCTGAGAGCTCGTCAAACACGAACTCCACAGCACCATAATGGCAACACTGAAGACTGGGAAGTTTGGTATCAAACTTCTCAGCACATTAAACCCACACTGATGCCAGTGTGGGAATTAATGTACCAAGCACCACAGAGGGCATCTTTGAGATGCCCCCTAAAACCTAACCTACAATCCACGTCTGGTCTGAGTGGCTGCCACACAGCAGACATGTTGCTGGACCCCTGGGTAGGAGAGTCCCTGCTCTCCTGGGCCTGCAACAATGCACATCCTGGGCGAGGTACTAGGTCACCTCCCCCAGGATGGACAGGGGGAAGCTTCAAAGGCATGCCGCCTCTGTGAGCTTCCCCAGGCCACTTGCAACCCCCACTCTGGCGGGAAGCCTGGCCGGAAACCCCAAATAAGGACAGGGGATGTGCCAGCCTGCCAACCCCACCGCTCAGGTGGGGGAGGCGAGGTGAAGCACATCTCCGGGCACTCGCCATCTTGAAGATGGGAGGCCCTACCCAATCGGGACTAGGCCCCCCTCCCACAGGAGAGTGGCAGAATAGGGGGTGTACCCACCCCAGGACAGGGACCCATTGGTCCCTGCCCTTTACCTACCTGTAACGCCCCTAAATCTAGTATTTAGGGGCACCCTGAACCTTCCTTCCACAGATTCCAGATTCCGAAATACAAAGAAGAGCAAGAAGAAAGAAGACCTACCCTGCAGCTGCTAAGAAGAGAAAGACACCAACTGCTTTGGCCCCAGCCCTGCCGGCCTGTCGACCCTCGAACCTGCTCCTGCTACAACCCGGCACCTCTTGTGGCCAGCAACCTCACAAACCCCAGAGGACCTGGCTACCTTTTGGCTCTAAGCACCTGGGACTCCCATGAGCAGAGGCTCTGCTCAAACTCAGCATCTTATCCCTGGCATCAGCCCGGAACCGCGAACCCTGCACACTCTGCACCCGCCAAGCCTGGCCTGTGCCGGAGTGAACAAACACCACGAGGACGACCCCCCGGCGACTGTGACCCAGAGTCCTGCACCCAAGGACTTCCCTCGATGCTCATGACGACGCCTGCAGCCTCAAAACCAGGTATCCCCCCCCCCCCCCCCCCCCCCCCAACTGCAATCAACAGAGGGTAAGATTTCCCGACACCAAAAGGCACCCCTGTACCCGGCGCCCTGCGGCCCCCTGTGCCCAACTCCTGGGTACCTTCCTATCCTCCAACTACCCAACTTGCCTCTCGGAGTGGTGGTGGCACCTGAAGAATCTTCGTCCCTGAGCTTGCAGTCTTTTTCTAAACCGGAGCTTTCCCATTGAAATCAATTGAGCACCCGAGGGCTCAAAAGCACCCTGCACCCAGCCGCCCGAGTGGCCCTGGCGGTGTAACTTTTGCACCTATCTACTTCCCCATTTGCCCTGAGCAAGTGACCAGGAGCCCAGCTCCCACAGCCGCATGGCCTGCTAGTCCGCAGCCACCAACCAAGGCCCCCCTGCCTCCTATAGGATAACATTGGGCCTAACGCACTCTGCACCCGGCTGCCCCTGTGCCGCTGAGGGTGTAACAACTGTACCTACCTGACCCTGGGAGACCCCTGGGTCTGTGCCCAGAACCTTAACTTTGCCAGTCGAGTACTTACCTTAAAGCCGATAACTCAATTTTCTCCATAGGGTAACATTGACTGGTTTCGTCTGAAATTTCTTCCAAGTGTGGAGTTTTCAAAACTTAAAATATTCACCAAAAATCAGCCGAGTAACGAAAACGAAAATACTCACCTGCTATTAGGTGAGCTCCTAGTGCTGGATCTTGGTGACCAGCACTGACCCTGAAAAATATTCACAACCGTACTTACCAGTAACCCAATTTTCTTCCATAGGAAATCATTAACTGTTTTTCTGTGAAGTTTCTTCTGTCGGTTTTTGCAAATTTCAAATATACTTTAAAAATCGTATAAATTGTGAAAATGTAATTACTTACCTGTTTTGGATGGAGGTCCCAGTACTGAGTCTAGGCACCCAGTACTGTATTACAAAAGTAACGAGAACATACTATACCTGCAACTTGAATTTTCTTCCATAGGGAATCATTGACTGTTTTCTATGAAATATTTTCTAAGTGTCAACTTTTAAAATAGCAAAATATTGCCTAAAAATCATAACAGTAACTAAGTCGACTTTTATCACTTGTTTCTAAGAACTGACCCAGGACTGAATCTAGGATCCAGTCCTGGAATTACAAAAGTAACCCTGAAAGTAATCTATTGTAAATAACTTAAAACTTCCATGGAACTCAATGCATTTTTGTGTTTGAAATTGTGTTGCCTCTTGCAACAACCTGTAACTTTCTACAAAAGCCAATTGCTTATTGCAAAAGTATTTATCTAAAGCATCTCATTCTGAGAAAGTATATTTTGATACCTATTGTTGGTTCTAAAATAAAAAAGCATGTATTTTTTATATATAAACCATTGGCCTAGAGTTCAGTTATTGAGTGTGTGAGACCATTTGCTGACTGTGTGTGCAACAAATGCTTTACACTGTCCTCTGATACTGCGGTACTGCTCGACCAAGCTACCACTTTAGAGAGTAAGGTTATATCTAACTTTAGCCTCTGCCAAACCTCTGGGGACTGTGGACTCTGTACACACTGTACCTATTTGGGAACAGTATATACAGAGCCACTTTCTCACCGGCGTAACCTGCACTATGTTATTGCAATCACCCGCCTTATGTCAGTCTAAAGCATTAAGATCTGACAGGGGGGCTAAAGTATTAGATGTGGCCTCTATCTCTCCCCCGCCCCCCATATTCCCCAACCCCCTCCGGTACAGACACTCCCTCCCAGGGCTAGAACCGGACTATTATTTACAGCATAGGCTGGTGGTCTATAACAAAATCCCAGTGGAGATGGCTTAATGCCAGAAGCATAAAAAGGAAACTGGGCAGAATGTCTCGGGATGTTGCGTTCAAGTTCAGGAGATCTAAATGAGATGATGACACAGTCTCCCTCAAATGTTTTCGTAGAACTGCCAATCCAAGAAACCCTCCTTGCCATCAAAATTTGGCTGTGATGTGACACATTGAAACTGCTGTGTTTACTTAGCCAATGTGTCACTTTGTTAATTAATTTATTCATGGGTTCCTCGCTGTGAGTACTTAACCCAGGGACCACCGTCAAAACCACAGTATAGGGGCAGCAAGCAGGGGGAAGATCAATGACTGGTAATCTGTTTTTAATAAATTACTTTTCCATGGGTGTCTCACGCACCCTTGGCAAAGTGTGCCAGTCACCAAAATCCCTATTCTCACCCCTAAAGTCCCCCATGTCTGATCAGTTTGTTATTACATATTCCTCCCCTCTTCTTTGGGGCTCATTTTGCTTCTTAGTTCTTCGCAGCCTCTTAATAGCTGGAGAGCCCCTTGGCGCCACTCCTTGTTTGGCCACTGGTGTCGCCCTGCCCCCATTGCCAGTAGTACCAGGAGGGCCAGGGGGAGGTATACTGGGATTCTCTGCGGGGGCTGGTAGTGGAGGTTTTAAAACATGTATCACAGGAACCCGAGTTTCCTGGATGTTTGGGGGTTGCGTATTTGAAATTTCATTAGCTGCAGACTCCCCAGACAAGGACGGCAGTCAGGACCCAAAGACAGTCTCCTCTATGCTCATCAATCTCCTTTGAGATGGCCCCCGCCGCTTTTGCCGAAAAAGAGTCAATAGTGGCTTTCTTGTTGCAGTGGGGTGGATTGTCAATAAGTGCCGCTATCCTTTTCGCCATAACGATCTACTCACAAATGACCACCAAGTATGGAAAAATACAGGGGGTCAGGCCACTGATTTGGAGGTGGGCGGCAATATATATTCACTGTTACCGCACTCTCCAAAGGCAAAATACTTTTCTTGCTACCAACCAAACGAAGCCTGCCAAGAGAGGGGGCCCAGCCCGGGTGCATACGGGCCCGCTCTTGGCCCGGACTTCGGCACAGTGGAAGCCCTGACCATTACTTGATGGCACCCCCGGGTGTGTGTTCAGTGACGCTTGGAAGCAGATGTCTCTGGGCCCTGTAGTCTGAACAGCCCCCACCTCCAATGCCAGAACAAGCGTATTCACCTATGCAGGCACTGTGCAAGCCCCGCTGCTATGCTGTTATCACTGCGTCGTTGACAGCACCTTCCATCACCAGCCGCAGCAGATCAGAGGGGGGGGTAGGGCATCACTTCTCTCCTCTTTCCCCTGGTGCTGCGCGAGGTGCTCCTTCCTTTCCCCGCTTTGAGGCCCAAATGCCACTTGACCGCAAGGCAGGCCCCAGTCTCCTGCTGACTCTCTTACTACTTTTACCTCACGAGCTCCGCCCAAGCTCGCTATGTCGGCATTCTTGTGTCTCCTGGGTGCCGCCTTCCATGTACGGGGGTAGATCCGCAGGCCGCTGGGTGTGTTCTCGTAGAGGTGGCTCCTGCGCTTCAGTGTTTCCGCGCGGCCTCCTTGCAACAACGGCCCAGACGGTAGTGAGGCAGCTAGCGTCCAACCATACCAGTAACCAATGCAATGGAAATTTAGGAATGAAATCCAATGGGGTTTCTATGACCTCGGACAGCCTTGTCTCGACGCCCATCCATAAGGTTCTCAGCCTGGGAAACTCCCATATTGTTTGTAGTAATGTGCCCCGGTGTGTGCATCCCCTTGAGCATCTGTTGGACGGGCATATACTCGTAGCAAAAAGCTGCATCCTTGTGAAATACACCCTATGTAGTATCTTGAGCTAGATATGCCTAAAGGTTGCCCATATCGCTACCTCGCCAGGATAGCAGCATGCCTCCTCCTCCCCCCCCCCCCCCCCCCTCCAATCATCTTCCAGTCTGCCAAGATCCCCCTCCCATCTGTCTTTAAGGACTGAGTGGCAGGGTGCTATTAGCTAGCAGTGTGTTATAAACTGCTGATATGGCTTGCCTGTAAAGTGTTTACATACCACCCTAAACTCTAGGGGTCTCAACTCTGCAACCTTCTCGTGGGGCCTATACATGATGTAGGTATCTGATTTGCTCTTAGTGCAAACATTGACTCCCTGCCAAGTCACACTTAGTCTGAAGTACCTCAAAGGGGATCGGGCCCCATGTAGTTCAGACGTGTTCCAGCTTTCGAAATCCCCAGGCGGTCCCATTTTTTCTCACCTGGACCCCTTCCAGTGGCACCAATGCTTCAGAGTCCCAGAGAGGCGTTTCCAAAGTAAGGATGGCCTGCCATTCATTATGTTTTGTGGCTCTTCTCCAGACCCTGATTAGCATGGCTGTGGGGGAAGGCAACAATGTCAATTTCCCCTTACCATATAACTGCCTATTCTAGCTCCCCAACTCCATCTGCTGCCAAGGCGGACTCCCTCTGCTCTGCGAACAACCTATCATTGATGACTACAAGCTGAGTCGCCCAGTAATTTAGATGGAGGTCCGGGAGGGCAATTCCTCCATCAAAAACCTTCCTAGCAAGTACTAGCGGCGTTATTCTGGGAGCTCAATCATCCAACAGTAGCAGCCTAGTCATTGCCCCACTTATTTGAAAAATCTGTCCGTAATCTCAAGGGAATTCTGCAAGGCGTACAGAAATTTGGGTAAGTATATAATTTTGTAGAGCACTGCACTCCTTAGGTGGGACAACGGTGGTCTACGCCCACGGCCCTCATGTAGCAACTCAGCAGCCTGCTCAGTTATCATAGAAGAGCTGGGGGTCCCTGGTCCCGTAGATACCCACATATCTGAACCCAGCTCCTCGATGAAAACCGAGCAGCACCACGTCTCCCTGAGATGCCATACCACCAGCAGGCAGAAACAAGCTTTGTTCCAGTTTACATGTAACCCGGAAAAACAGTCAAAGATATTAAAGATCTCCTGTATTCTCTTAATGTTGTTTCTGGCTCAGCTAAATATAGGAGGACATCATCTACATTCGAGACCACACCCTCCCACTCTTGTTCCCAGCGGAGTCCATGCACCAGGGCTTCTCTGCGTATCCAGCTTGCTATTGGTTCTTTGGCTATTGCGAAAAGGAAAGGGGGGCAGCTCTGTCTCGTCCTCCTCTCCAGGGCAAACTCTGCTGAGAGCATGCTGTTGACCCCGACACGGGCTGCGATGCAGGTTTACAATAGTCGAACACAAGACCGAAAGGACGAGCCAAAGCTGATCCTCTCCAATAGGACCATGCGGGAGGGCCACTCTAAAGAGTCAAACGCCTTGGCGGCGTCCAATGCCAGCAGCGTTGCAGGCTCCCACCGACGTTCCTCCTTGGCTAAACAGCCAAAAAGGCCTCTCAGGTTCAGCCTGGTGGACCTGTAGGGCATAAAGCCGATTGGTCCAGGGCCACAATGGTGTCTATCACTGGCGACTGGTGATTAGCCAGGACCTTAAATAGGATGTTGAGATCAGGCTGTATGAGGAACATAGTTCAGGGGGCTTGTCCCGCTTGTGGATTAAGACTATATCTGTCTGTCCATGGTCGCTAGGCAGCACCCCTGAGACGTAGCCTCATTGTACATAGTGTGAAGTGGTTTCACAACCTGCTATTTCACACCTTGAAAGAATGTCACGGGCAAACCATATGGGCTCGGTGACTTCCTCGCTTTCACCTGCGCCAGGGCCTCTACTATCTCCACCTCCTGCAAATCCCCTTCTAGGGATTTCACTGACCATTTTTCCAATTTCGCTATCGGAATATCACAGAGGAAGGCATCCAGCTCTCCGGATTGGCCTGTTTTCCAGTGCAGGGTGTAAATATCTGCTAAATGTTAAGCGAAGGCACACACTTTCTCCGGGGCTGTCTCCACTGTCATTCCCCTGCCCCCCAGCTCCCCCGCAACACTCCCCTATCAGTATTCTTGGCACCCACCGCCAGCCTCCTCTCCCCTTGCCAACCATGCCAGCAGCTTCCCTGCCTTATTCCTCACTTGATAAAATGTGTGTTTGTCTCTGAATAGGGACCTGGCTTCCTATTGAACCAATCCATGGTATTCTACCCTCGCTGCTTCAATACGAGCGGCTAACTTCTCCTTGGGGTGGGCCACGTATTGGGCCTCTCATACTGACAGCTTTACCTCCCACTACCTGCAGGCTTCCTCTTCTTGGCAAGGGATATCAGTGGCCCACATATCACCGTTTTATAGGCCTCTCACATAATTCCTAAGGTTACTATCCCTTAAAGTATGCCTCTGTGCCCTCCTGCGTAGTGTTTTGAGGGCCACTCCGTTAGGACTGATAGATCTAGTCTCCACCCCGGGCCTGCAATCGCAATGGGGCCAGTCCCTTGCATAATCGGTGATCTGAGGCACCCTGGGGGAGATACCTCACTTTCCTACACCTACGCTGGGACCCTGATTGCAATGTGTTAGCCACAAAAGAGTATTGCCTTTCCCAGTGATGGATAACTCGCAATGGATCCTCCAGCCCCAGGGCCACCATGAAGCTGCTCAACCTAGCACCCTCCCTGGATCTTTCATTGCCCCCTCCCCCACACTCGCCCCCAACCAACCTGTCCAATTCTCTCCCCCCCCCCCCCCCCCTCCCCCCGCCCAGAGTGTAAGGTTAAGATCAAAGCCCACCACCAGCAGTGCCTTGAGGATTTTATTGATCCATCCCAACATCTTATCTAGGCCAAGCGATGGGAGGCCCAGCACAAAGTACCAGTATGCCACATATAACTTATCCCCCTGCCATGTGCCTCCCGTGGACACATAGTAGCCCTGGGGAGCCTGCCACATCTTGGTCACCAGGTACAAGAGGGATTTGCGGGCACATTTACAGGTGCCATATGAGCCTGCATGGGCAACCAAAGTGTATCAACCCTTAGCCAGGAAGCTGCAGTTGCCCAGTAGGTGGGTCTCCTGTAACAGGACAATGTCAGGCATGTGCCTGACCAAACATTTTCATACCATTCCCTGCTTGAGGTAGTCACCCATGCCATTCCATTCCAGTATAGGGTGGACACGCCCTGGTTAGAACCCCTAGACAATTTTTTCTGCCATCATGGGGGTTGATCACTGGTGGCATCGGATCCCACACTCCATCTCCAGATACTACATCGCTGTCTCCCGATTCAGAAGAGTCCATAACCAAGGTGGACCATTTCTTGGTGGACCAAGGGTGACCCTTCTTCACCACCTGATCCACCTTCGAGCGCTCGATCCGGGCCTGGTCCTTTGTAGGAATCCCTCTACCTCTCCGCCAGGCAGAGCGGCTGGATCTCTGCTATCGCCACTCCTTGCCGCGGTTACGGTCAGCCAATCCTGACACACGGTGCCCCTTTGCTCCAACCAGCCCCAGACCTCAGCAGCTGAAGCAAAGAAGAATGACTCCCCTTCTATAGATATGGGCAGTTTCGTGGGGAAGAGAAGGGCATTCTTCAGATTCAGGCCTCTCGGATGCTGTTTCACCTTTAGGAAGTCACTCTCTGGCTTTGGAGCGCTGTGGTGTAGTCGGGATAGATGTTAACAGGATTGCCTGCAATCTGCCAAGGCTCCGTTTCTCGTGCCTCCTGTAGAATGTGGTCCCAGTCTCTGAGGTTGAATAGTCTAGCAATTATCGGCCTTGGTGGTGCTCCCGGTATGGTCGGCCTCCCTGGGACTCTATGCACTCACTCCACAGTGTACATATTGGAGGTCTAACCACCGAACACCTTCTCCAGCAACCACTGTTCCACGTACAATTCCATACCAGGGCCCTCCGTGTGTTCCAGGACCCCAAAAATATGCATGTTTCGCTTGGAGCGTCCCACAGCCTGATCCATGCTGGCTGTCAGCCTGGTAAGTTCTGACTGCATTCATGGAAATGTTGCAGCGTGATCCATGACTAGCTGCGCTATCTCAGTTAAGGATCGTTCTGCATCAACCACCTACTCAGCCACATCCTGGGCCCCTCTTGATTTTCAGTTCCAGTGCCACTTTTGTGTCGCGGGTTGCCACCAAGATTCTGTCAGTGTACCGCCTGTGGCATTCCACCACCAGTCTGCTCATCCTTGCCCACCATCAGACCTTGTGTCCCAGCTGCATCTTGCCTTGCTTTGGGCACAGCATTCCCATCAAACAGTCTCTGTCTTGGGAGACCTAGTCCAACACGGTGTAGGCGAAGTCGACAGCCCGGCACAAAGTAGTTTCCGGTTTGGACTTCGAAGTGCAGAGTATTGTTAGTCCTGGGTTTTAATGGTAGGGTGAGATATTTGTACAATATAGAGACTTCTAGCCGCAGATTTCTTGCCTTTGTATTATCCCCAGGCGTCGGAACGATGGAAATGTTTTGTGAGCAGTAACCCTGCGTGCCTGCAAGTGGCATCATTCAACTCCCCCTGGCTTCGTCTAAGCTGGAAGTGCTCGGTGCCTATATGTAGGAAGTTGGCTCTGTATATACTATTCCAAAGTGAGGTATAGTGTGCACAGAGTCCAGTGGAACCCTAAAGGTATGCAGAGGTAAAGTTAGATAACACCTTACACTCTATTTGTGGTAGTGTGGTCGAGCAGTAAGGCTTTATCAGAGGACAGTGTTAAGCATTTGTTGTACACACTCAGTCAGCAAACGGTTTCACACACTCAAGACTGAACTTCAGACCAATTGTTTTTGTACAAAAATAATATTTTAGTTATCTTATTTTTCTAGAACCAAGCAAGCCTGGCACAGGTAAGCAATACATACTTTACAGTAGTAATGCAGTTTACAGTTTGAATTGCAATTGTATATGTATAGTACATATACTTTGTATAGGCTTTTTAGTAACCTTACAGGTAAGTTACTTTTGAGATTACTTTTCTTACACAGTGCAGTGTACCTGGATACTGCACTGGGAGATTTCCTGTAAACAGGCAAGTAAAAGCGTTTAGGTTATTTGGTTACAGTTTTAAAGCTTTTCATAGATTTACCAACTCCACACTTAAAAACTTTTCACAGAAAAACAGTCAATGTTATCCTATGGAGGAAAATAGTGTTATCGGTTTAAGGGTAAGCATTTGGTTGTGGGAGTTGGTGTTCTGGGGGTAGACTCAGGGGTCCTTCAGGGTCAGGAATGCACTCTCGTTACACCCTCAGCGGCACTAGGGCGACCGGGTGCAGAGTTCTGAGGCCCAATGTTATCCGTTTGAGGATAGGGGGCCTCCGGTTGGTGGCTGCTGACAAGCAGGCCACTTGGTTGTGGGACCAAAGCTCCTGGACTTTCGCTCAGGGCAAATGGGGAAACAAAGTAGCACCAAAGGTACACCCTCTGTGGTTGACAAAGGCACTGCAGGCTCGGGGACGAAGGTCTTCTGGGTGCGACCACCACTTCAAGAGGGAGTTTGGGATGTTGGGGGTTGGCTAGGCACAGTTGGTTGGGCCACCCAAGGCCGTGAGGTGTCTGGTGCAGGGGTGCCTTTTAGGGTCGGATATTCTTAACAGCACCTGGTCATGGTTGGGGGACCCTTCCAGATTTAGGCTGAAGGCATCGGCTGGAGGCTTGAGGTAGGTCAGAGATCACTGGATCTTGGGATAGGATCGCCGGAGAGACCTCCTCGTGGTGTTTACCCACTCGAGCTCAGGCCGTGGACGCGGGTGCAGAGTGGGGCGGATTTGCGGTTTCCCGCGGTTCAGAGGTTGGAGATAAACAAATCCGGTGTTAAGGGGAGACATAGCCTTAGGGATGGAAGGCAGGCAGGTCCTCCGGGTTTCTCGAGGTTCCTGGCTGCAGGACACACCGGGATTTCGCAGGAGCAGGTTCGAGGTGGAGACTGGTCGGTAGGGCTGGGGTCAAGTCAGTAGGCATTTTCCTCTTGTTAGCTTCAGCACAGCTGTACGGTCCTTCTTCTTGTGGTTTCTTGTCTGAGGAAGCAAGGTTCAGTAGTGCCCCTAAATACTAGATTTAGGGGCTTTACAGGTAGGTAAAAGGTAGGGACCAATGGGTCTCTTCCCTGGGGTGGGTACGCCCCCTATAATGCCACCCTCCAGTGGAAGGGGTGCATATGCCTTTCCCTGGTTGGCTGTGCCCCCCCATCTGCAAGATGATGGGGACTGGGAGTTGTGCTTCACCTCGCCTCCCCCACCTGAGGGGTGGAGTGGGCACACCTCTCTTTTTCATTTGTTTTTCCTGCCGGCTCTCCTGCCCACAGTGGGGGTCAGAACTAGTGGGGACCAGTTGCTGAAAGCATACGTGGCCTGGGGAGGCTCACAAAGCCGGCATGCCTTTGAAACTTCCCCTTCGTGGTCCCTGCCCATCCTGGGGGAGAAGCCTTAGCACCTCGTCCCAGGATGTGCATTGTTTCAGGCCCCCGAGAGCAGCAGGGTCTCGACCCAGGGGTCCAGAAACATGTCTGGTGGTGGCAGCTGAAAGCAGCCACTCGGTGTGGACACTAGTGGTAGGTCGTTTTTCATTAAATCCCACACTGGCATCAGTGTGGGATTTAATGTTTAATGGTTTAATGTGCTGAGAAGTTTGATACCAAACTTCTCAGTTTTCAGTGTAGCCATTATGGTGTTGTGGAGTTCGTAATGACAAACTCCCAGCACCATATACTCCTAATGGCAGCACTACACTTACAATGTCTAAGAATGGACTTGGACACTGTAGGGTAACAGGGCTCATGCACCTGTACCCTCACCACTGGTATAGTGCACCCAGCTAGAGGGGTGACTGATCTATGCCAGGGCAGTGTTGTAGGCATGGCACACAGGGATGTGTGCCATGTCGACTCTTCACTTCTGCTCAAAGACAAGCAGCCTGCAAAGGCAGTGTGAGAGTATAAAGGTACAAAACCTCTAAAGGTGGCTCAATAAGTGCTGCTGCCCTTAGAGGCCTTCCCTGGTCATAATGACCTGGGTACTTGTGGTACCATTTACCAGGGCCTGACCTGTGGCCATGGATGCCGATTGAGTTTTGGTTTCAATGTAGTTTTAGGGAAAGAACATAGGCGCTGAGTGCCTGATTAGCAGGAGCCCAGCGCACACTCAGTCAAAGCACATCAGCAGTTCAGCAAAAAGAGGGGACATCCCTGCAGAAAGAGGGCACTTTCTCACACTAAATAGGCGCCACCCCAGCATACTGGCGTCAGTTCTTTTCTTTCTGCACCAATCAGATCATATCTGAAGTGAGCTACCCCCTAGTCACTTTTGACTATCGTTTTTTTGGATTTTGTCAGTCATTTGAGAGAATCTTCTCCTGTGGCAGGAATGTCATCTAGGAAGGCCGGCTTCAAGCCCTGCGGAACTCCTCACCCATTGATGTCAGTGACGGACCCGCACCTTGTTTGCCGCTGGTGTCTTGAGTGTGACCATGACGTGAAAAGCTGCGTCAACTGTTGCGCAATGAATCCGAAGGCCTTGGGGGAGTGGTCCCTCAGGCTCTTGGCAGCTTGAATTGTGACGGTCTCGATCCCGGTCGAAAAGAACGTCTCTGTATTAGTCGTGGAGCCCAAGATCTTTGTTGTACTCCAAGTCGTCTGGTAAATCCAACCACAAGAAGAAGAGTAAGAAGTCGAAGATATCTTCGACTTCGCCGAATTCGTCGCTGATGAGATGAGGGTTCATCAACATTCTAGGCCTGGCTCAGTGATTGATCTTGCGCCTGGTCCGGCTCCTCACCTCCCTGAGTTTCTCGGAGCTAGAGGGTCCCCCGCTCAACTTCAGGAGTGTTAAGAGGTCATGTGCCACATATGCGAGTAGCCACTTCCTGCGGGCACGCCTTCGGGACCTGCGGGTTCGGGAGGGGCCTTACTGGATTCAAGCTGGTGGCTGCAGTGCCATTCGGGCCCCTGGATCCATGGATGGATCAGGACCGGTGTCTGTCATACCACCTTGACATTCCCCTGCGCCATTCCCGATGCCAACGCTCCTGGCGCTGCTGTCCCTATTTTGATCTCCAACACAGCCAGCGGGGCGTCATCCGACTTGGCACCGCTTGGAGACATGCATTCCACGCTAAAGCCTGAGCCCTGTTCTTATGGGCTAGGACTCAGGGAGGACTGGACCCTGAAGAATACGAGCCTTTCAGTCCAACCATGGACTGGTGTGAGGACGTGGCAGAAGCCATTTGGCTGGGCACTTCTCCAGATACTGGCATGTTTTTTCCCCCTACCGTGGCTCCAGAGGATGGAGCGTCCTTTGCAGTGGTGGCGAAGGGCGGCCGAGGTCCTGGACCTTAGCCTGCCCTCTGTGGCAGTCAAGACTAACATCTTGACAGAGGTGCTTCAGCCGGAAGTGGCCCCCTCAGAACCACTTCTCCAATTTAATCAAGCCTTTACAGATGTCCTGCTTGGGACCTGGTCAAAGTCCAGCACAGGGGCTTCTGTGAACAGGACGATTGGTCGTTGCCTCCGCCGCAGTCCAGGGGACCCCACTTTCCTCACACAACACCCTACCCCAGAGAGCTTGGTGGTCTAAGCCTCTGCCTACAATGCAAATCCTGGCACATTCCCTACTGGTTAGGGGTCCGAAGAGGCTGGACTTGTTAGGGAAGATGTTTTCTTCCGCCAGCCTGGCACTGCGTTCGGTGAACACTGTGTGCCTTTTGGTTTATTAAACTCGTGCTCTATGGGATTCAGTTGCGTAGGTGCTACCCGTGGTTCCGGAGAAGGCCCAGACCATACTCGCCCAGGCTGTTGCTGATAGTTTCCTCGACTGGGGCAGGAGAACTACACATGCACTACAGTTCGTCCAATGCCAATCTGTTGAAAATACCAGCATTCAGACGTGTCTCGAAGGGAGGAAAATCTCTTGCAGTAATAGGCTCTAAGGCATGGAACAAACTCCTAAACCAGCTCCGCCAGAACCAATCCGAGACTCTTTTCAGGAAAGCCCTAAAGACTTGGATTTTTTCAACATCTGACGCTATGTGCAGAACTCTCATCTAATGCCTTTCCCTCACTTATCGCAGCCACCCAGTATGCTTCCAACTTCGGTTTCCGCTCAGTGCCATGATGCTCCTCGGACTGATAGTAGCGCTCTTCAAGGTTTCAATTACATTTGTAGCATTTTAGGGTATGTCCAAGCGTCGCTTACGAACGTGCTCTTTGATGGCTACCATATCTTCAGACGTGGCAGATTCAGCACTGGAGTACTTTAAGGACAGCAGGTCTTCAGCCAGGTCCTTGGGCTTTTCCATGGAGTTTTGCCATCCCCAATCTGCCTTTCACTACATTTGTGGCCACTGAAGGGGCTTCCAGCCTGGTCTATACCCTCCCAGCCACAATGGCAAGCAAGCTTATCAGCCTCTGCATGGCCGAGGGGGTGTGGCGCCTACAGACCCAATGGGTTGGCAACCAGAGGTCAGGCCAGTCCAATTCACCACCCAGCAGCCGTAGCCTCCAAACCCTTATAGTCTGTCCTCTTACCATCATGGGCACTCAGCGGGAGTTAGGATATGCCATCACCTGCCCCACTAGAGGTCTGTAACATCAGACCAATGGCTTCTCCTAATTGTCCAGAGGGGATATTCCCTCCTCTTCACGTCTACTCCACCTTTGCCACCTGCTTGCAACAGGCTGACGGAGGACCATCTCTCCTTGCTCTGCCCGGAAGTGACTTCTCTCTTGACCAAAGGAGCTATTGTGAGGGTGATGATGCCAGAAGTAGGGCCTGGTTGCTATTCCTGCTACTTTCTGGAGCCCAAGAAGGATGGAGACCTTGGTATCCTAGACTTGCACCCTCTCAATTTCTTTCTCAAGAAGTTCAAAATACTCACGCTCGCTTAAATCCTGTCTGCCCTAGACCCAAGAGACTGGATGGTAGCGTTGGCTCCATCCTGCCTTTCCACAGGTGTTAACCTGCAGTTCACGGTGGGCCATGAGCACTTTCAGTTCACTGTGCTCCCTTTTTACCCATCCAGCACCCCTCTGTGGTTGCAGCTCATCAGCGAAGATCAGGGGTGCCATTCTTCCCCTATCTCAACAGCAGGCTGTTGAAGGCAGGTAGTTGTCTTCCACCTCCAGACTACAGCACACCTCCTGTGTTCGCTGGGCTTCGCTATGAACGTGTCTCAGTCAAACCTAACTTCCTCTCAGATGCTCCATTTCATCAGAGCTGTTCTGGACGTGGTGCAGTTTCAGGCCTATCGTCCCGAATGGTGAGTTTGAGATATTCAGGCTATGATACCGATGTTTCAACCTCTATATCTGAGACTGGCTATGAGGCTGCTGGGCCTCATGGCCTTCTGCATCCTGCTTGCGACACATGCCCGCTGGCATATGCGGGCTCTGCAATGCGACCTAACGTTTCAGTGGGCATAGCATCAAGTCAATCTCTCCAACATTGTCCAGATCTCGGATGCCACTGCTAAAGATCTGCCATGGTGGCTAACGAACCACAATCTGTTCAGCGGCAGACCCCTCTCCCTTCCCCAACCAGATCTGTCATTGGTGACAGATGCGTCACTCCTGGGATGGGGTGGCCATCTGGGAGAGGTGGAGATCGGAGCCTCTGGTCTCCGGTAGAATCCGGACTCCACATCATCCTTCTGAGTTCCGGGCGCTCCAGCTGGCATTAAAAGCCTTTCAACCCTTCTCAAGAGAAGGCTAGTGCAGGTATTCACGGACAACCTCAGCCATGTGGTACTGCAACAAACCGGGTGAGATGAGGTTTTATAGACCCTTGGACCCTTTGTCAAGAGCCACTCGTTTCAGGACATGGCTGGAACGTTGGGGCTTATCCCTGGTGGTTCAACATCTGGCGGGCTTTCTGAATGCCAGGTTAGACAAATTACTGTTTAGTGGCTAACAAGTGGCATCTCCGTTCCGAGGTGGTGCAAGGTTTCTTGGTGAGAGCCTTGGTTAGATCTGTTAGTCATTGCTCAGAGCGCGCAATGTCAGCAGTACTGCATGCTGGAGTTTGTAAGGCTCCTCTCGCTCAGAGATGCTTTTCACCTCTATTGGAGCTCAGGCCTCCTGTATGCCTTTCTGTCCATACCAATCCTGCTCAAAGTTCTCAAGAAGATCAGGAACGACCGGGCACAAGTCATACTTGTGGATTCAGACTAGACTTGGAGAGTTTGGTATACTGAGCTGTTGTGCATGGCCATCAGTTCTCCCATTAGTCTGCTCCTTCGGCAGGATCTTCTGTCACAACAGCAGGGGAGGGTTCTCCACCCGAACCTGTCAACGCTCTACCTTTGTGCATAGAGATTGAGTGGCGACAGTTGACACCTTTCAGTGGCATTGTGTACAGAAAAACAGATTTGACCCCCCTTTCTCCTGTACCTCTATATATCATTTCCCTTGACCAGTAGGGCTCTGCTCTGGGCACCTTAAAGGGCTACCTTTCTGCAGTTGCCGAACTAGCCATCCCTCTTCAAATCCCCTATTGTACGTAGGTTCTTGAAAGGTTTGCAACATATATTTCCTCCTTCTCCCTTCATCATGCCTCAGTGGGACCTTAATCTAGGTCCTGACTTTTCTGATGTGCGCTCCCTTTGAGCCCTTGCACAACTGTCCTCTCAGGTTTCTTACCATCAGGATGGCCTTCTTGGTGACAATAACATCTGCCCCAGAGGGTCAGTGAGCTTCTGGTTTTGTCATACAAGCCTCCATACTTGAACATCTACCCAGACAAGCTTGTTCTACAAACTAGAGCTTCCTTTCTGCCTAAAGTCGTCATTCCCTTTCATGTAGGCCAGTTCATCACGGTCTACATTTTACACTCTGCCATGTCCCTCTAAAAAAGAGAAGGAACTTCACTGACTGGACCCAAAATAAGCGTCGTTCTTCCTTGACCGCACAAAGGCGTCCAACCCTTTGTGGGGTATATCTGAGCAAAGAAGCGAAAGACCGTGCAGAAGCGGACCATCTCCCGATGGATCATGGGCTGTGCAGAAGCGGACCATCTCCCGATGGATCATGCTCTGCATTAAAAAGCAGCTCCCTGAGGGCTTGCATGCTCTGTCGACCATAGCCAAGTCTGCGACCACTGCATTAGCACACAGAGTCCCAGTCCTAGACATCTGCCAGACAACAATGTGGGCCTCTCTGCACACGTTCAAAAAGCACTATTGTCTGGACAGTCAGGCCCATCGGGACGGGCACTTTGCCCGTTTGGTCTTGCAGGACTTTTAGCTGTGAAATAGTTTCGCAGACCCACCTCCGGGAACGTATTGCTTGCTTGGGTATCTATTCTAAGGTAAGGAATCTTTGCCCAGAAGTCTCTATCAGATGAACTAGCTACTTACCTTTGGGAATGCCTTATGTGGTATCGACTCTATCTAGCCTTAGATTCCTTACTTACTGACCAACCCATCCTCCCTGCTTTGGGGGCAGCTTTCTAGGGACAGGATTTTGCCCTTTTCAGGGCCCTAGTTTTTCACACCAGTAGTCAGTGACTTTGTGGCTCCGTGCTGCTGGTGTGGAAATATCGCAAAATTAAACTGACGCGGCACGGTGCCTATATAGGCACTGCACACATCACTTCCAGTGCCGACAGCACCGATGATGCGACACACAGCCGTCCGACTAAGCCTACCAGCGCACAGAGGTACTGCTCATGAAAATTTTCAGATCCAGTTTGGCTCCAGGGCATAATTCTAAGGTAAGTATAGGATGCTGGCTTTCTATATAATGTGCCAAAATGAGATACACTGCAGAAAGTCAGGCAACCCTTATTGATTTACAGGGGCTTGCTCGAACAATCCCAAAAGGCTCTAGTTTGTGGTAGTGTGGTCTAGCAACTTTAGGCTTATCAGAGGGGAGTGTTTAGCATTTGTTGCACACACAGAGTCAATAAATGAAACACACACTCAAGAAGTTGCACCATGATCATCGGAATCAGGTAAGTGTTTTGAGTTATCTTTTTTTACAGAAAAACCTGTCAAATTTGAGGGATGAGCCTTGAAAGCAGTTATGTTATCCTATGGGAGAAACATACACTGCATAGGTATACTTACAAACAGTTATTAGGGTTGATCTCTTGGACTTAAGGTGCTTAGGGGTCTGGGAGGAATGCCTGGGAACCCCCTTTGGCGAAGGAGTGTGGGAATATTGCTGTGCACAGGCTAAAGAGTTGTCGTCCAATTACAGACTGCGATTGATTCACTTCAAATTCATTCACAGACGGTATAGAGCCCCTGTTTGGATGCACAAAGCAGGTCTGAGGGATGACACATGTTGAGTGCATTGCAGGGCGCCGGACGCCTCTTTCTTGCATTTGGCGTGTGAGTGCCCCGAGATCATGTCATACTGGGGGAATATATTTGACACCCTGGATGAAGTGACAGGGAGCAGATGTAAGCGTATCCCCCTGACTGCCCTGCTGGGTTATGTGCGTGATGTGCCCTCTGAAAATCGAAGCTCATAGCTATGCTTCTACTGCTTGCTAAAAGGAGAGGTGCGATATGCTGGGGCAGAAGGCGGAAACCCTGGGTTGCTGACTGGCAAAGAGACGCTGCATTCTGCCACAACCAGCTATCGGAATTTTGGGAATGACTGCCTGCGCAGGCGTGCCCCAAAAATATCTGGGAACTGCTGCAAAGTTACCTTGCTGCTGGGCAGCCCGACCCAGTAGTGGCCCCTGTGGTTGCCATCAGCGCGGGAGCTGACTGAATGCTTCTTGCGGAAAGGGCATATTGCTGATCGCCCCACATTAGAAGGCCAGAGAGACCCCCTCCCTCTATTTTCCTTCCTATTTTTCTTCTTATGCTTGTTTCGTGATTACGTTTTCTTTATAGAACTACTTTGTGGGCTATTCAAATGCAGATAATCTATGCCTGACCTGGCTACTGCACGACCTTGTCTGGATGAATGGTCACTAGGTTCATATGTTATGCTGGACTGGCTATACATACAACATGAAATCATCTTGTATGAAGACATTGCATTTGATATATTGCTCCTCTCTGCACCGCCCATCCCTCCGGATGGGGGGGGGGGGGGGGGGGGCGGAGATAGATGAGTATTGTACCTGCTGTTGATCTTTGAATAAAAATGTAGTTAAAAAAAAAAAGTGCTTGGGGGCCAAGGTCCATAGAACCAGCAGCAGTTTGTTTTCTTCTGCCCTGGTGTGCTTGGGTGCAGAGGTACTGGTCATGATGGTACCTCGAGCGCCACACCATAAAGCCGGTTGAGAAACCTGTAACAAGAAAACAGCTGCAAGTGGGTGCTTGGGGACAAGTCTGGCAGAACCCAAAGGTGTGTGGGGGGATTGTCTAAGAATGGGACCTTGGACTTCATAAAAGGGGCTGGTAATCTTGCCATTCCATACGTACGCAAGGATCTTGTATTCAAGGTGGAAAATTGTTTTCGCCAGAACAATAGTAAGGTCTCACTGACCACAGCCAGCTCCTTGGTTGGATGCATGCGAATTGGGGAGAAAGATGGGACGCCAGGTATGGAATTAATTTGTGATATGGGGCATGGCCACATCGGGTGATAAAAACAGTTTCAGGCTCCTGTCCCGGAACGTTAACGAGATACGGGACAACCTTAAAAAGAGGAATTATATTGCAATTTCTTAAACATCATGCCCCTGAGGTGGTACTGCTTCAGGAAACGCACTTGGTAGGTAACGTGCAAGGCTTTAGCGAGATGGGGGTTACCAATTGGTGGTACACTCAGGGTTTACCACAGGTTCGTTAGGAGTAGGTATCATGAAGAAACTATCTTTCCCAATGACGATAGAGCACACATACACCAATACCTAGGGTAGATATGCTGCGGTGTCGGGAAACTGGGAGGGTGAAGCACTGACCATAGTATTGATGTATTTACCAGCATGACTGCAGGAGGAGGCATTTAGAGACCTAGAGAAAGTGATACTAGCGTTCCCCATTGGAAAATTGGTAGTAGGGGAAGATCTTAACTCAGTGGTGTCAGGGAGGTTGGATCGATACCTCCCCCCGGAGATATAGCACAATCGCAGCTGATACTCCCACACTTCCTAGACACAATGGGACTAGAGGATTCATCATCCTACACAATATACATTTCACTCAGGGGCCCATAATAGTCTCTCTCGGATCGATTATATTCTTACGCCGGCAGACCAGGTAAGGTATGTCAAGGAAATCCGACACCTAGCAAGGGACATATCTGATCATTCTCTAATATGGGTACAAGTGGAAATCGAAAAAGGAAGTGGGACAAGAATAGCTAAACCCCTGGCACCTCCGAAATCCGAAGATTAAAGTGAAGATCACTCCAGGAAATAGACCATTATTTTAGGGAGAATGAGGGATTGGTAGAATTAGCTCCGATCCTCTGGGAAGCCTTCAAAACGGTAATAAGGGGCCACGCTGTATCCCAGATAGCAGGAGTAAAGAAGGAAAAGAATGCAGGTCTACTCAGATTGGAAGAGGAGATACTGAAACTTTAGGGTGAAGTCACTACGACAGAAGGGTGAGACAAAACACACATTCTTAACTTGAAGAAAGAGGAGTAAGGAGCGAGGCGAGAGACATGGCAAAATTATTGCAAAGGTACAAGTTGGGGCGAATATATGAACATGGGGAAAATGTTGGCCTGGCTTGACAGGAGAGAAATGGCGCGCCGGCTTGTCACAGAGCTACTAGTAGACTCTGGGGACAATCTCACTGATACGCAGGAAATTGCGGACAAATTCGCCAAGTACTATGAACTAATATATACATCCAAGATCACTAGGCAGGAAAGCGAAGTGAAAGAGTTACTGTCCGAAATGCATCTACCAGTGAAAACGGAGGAAGCCAGAGAACTGCTAGATAATGGCCTAACACAGGAAGATATAGCGCAGGCCATACAAATGCAACAGGCAGGGAAAGCAATGGGACCGAATGGCCTTCCGATCGAGCTCTACAAGTTACGACCTGCTAGACTAGCCCCCACCTCAATAAAATGTATGAGGAAAGCCTTGAGAAAGGGCACCTTTCGCAGGACCAGAGGGTAGTTAATCTGGTAGTGATATATAAGGATGGAAAACCCAAGAATAAATGCTAGTCCTACCGACCTATATCAGTGTTGAATGCAGCGGCCAAAATATTGGCAAAATTTCTGACCACCTGACTGGTCTGGGTTATTTCTGTGATAGCCTAGGCAATCAAGGAGTAATAACACTAATAAAATGTGTGTCTAAATTAAAAATAACAAGTTCATCAAGTGTGATCAATGAAATATAAACAGTGAAGAAACATTTATTCTTAAGAAAATATATAAATGTATTCATATATGGAGTATGAATAACATTAAAACACAATTATTATTCTGAATGCAAATACATAATGGTCATAAGTTAATTTTTACATAAAGAGTAGATATTTCTGTGGCAAAGCTATTTGTATATCTTTACATAAAAAAATAAATTTTTCTGTGGCAAGACTGTTTGTATATCGACGCGCGTTTCGGCGTAGTGAGCGCCTTCGTCAGGAAAGAGCCACAATTCCTGTATATCAAAATCAGGTAATATGAGGTTCAGTGGATGATGCGGTGCTGGTGTCCTTGGATGCAACAATGGCATTTGATACCATTGAGTGGACATATCTCTTTGCCGTACTGGAAAAACTTGGGTTCGGTCCAAAATGTATCCGCTGGATAAGACTCCTATTGCGGACCCCCTCGCACAGGTATTGGTCAATAACAAAACGTCAGCCATTTTTAATCTTTACAGGGGGACGCGACAGGGCTGCCCTTTGTCCCTGCTTCTATTTGCGTTAACGTTAGAGCCCTTAGCTCACTGGATCCGAAAAGATCCTATAATTCAGGGATTGCGATGGGCGGAGGAATGGGAAGATCGTATCTCACTTTATGCAGAGGACATCTTGTTGTACCTGGCCTCTCCTGGGATATCGCTGCACAGGGTCCTCAATATATTAATTAATTTGGGTACTTAATCCGGTTATAACATTAATTGGTCAAAAAGGTTTATATATGTATTGATCTGAAAGAAACACGTTAGTTAGATTCCTCACCTTAGAATATCCCCAGGCGTCAGACTGGATCCAGAAGATTTTTCGTCAGCAATACCCCTTGCGCGTCGCTAGGCGTCGTCTGCGGCTCCGTGTCCGTCATCGGCGTCGTGCGCCGGAATGACGTCGTCGGAGTACTTAGACGCCGCCCTCGCGCGCTGACGTCAGTTCTTCTTTTTTCCGCGCCAGTAAGCGCAGATCCGGGAGAGCTACCCCTTTTAGTCTTTTTTGACTAAGTTTTTTGATCCTTTTTGATCTGTCTCGACTCCGGTGCCGGTAGGATGCCTGGTTTCAAAGCCTGTGCTGACTGTAACCGCTTGATGTCGGTTACGGATTATCACCGCCGGTGCCTTTACTGCTTGGGCCTCGACCACGAAGCGGAGTCGTGTTCGGACTGCAAGGCCCTGACCTCGAAGGCTAGACGGGAGCGGCCCCGTAAGCTCCTCGAGATTCGCCACTCGGCTCTGCGCCCCTCTCGATCCCGGTCCAGGAGGAGGTCCAAGGATCGATCGCGGAGCCGCAGCCGACGTCATCATCGCTCGTCTGGCTCCAAGTCTTCGGATAAGTCGAAGCACTCAAAGAAGTCCAAGAGGCGACACCGCTCTTCGGACTCCCCTCGCCGGTCGCGCGACTCGGCCGAGGGTCAGGGTGGTTCCACCCCGGCGGCTCCAGCGGAGCCGCAGGCGCCACGCAAGTCCCCATACCCGCCGGTCCCTGGGACTGACGCGACGGGCAACCTTGCATGCCGGCGGCTCCGGCCCAGTCGCCGGCTCCGGCCACGACGCCGCAGGTTCCCGAGGGACTCACCCCCGAGTCCCCGCCGACGCCGGTCGACCTAGTCACGCCTCCTCCGCCGGCGTCGACACCGGTTCCACCTCCGACGCCGGCTCTGCTCGGCGTCGAGCCCCAGTTCAGCCCTGCTCCGGATCCGGCGCCGTTGCGGCGTCGATGGACGCCGCGTACGGCGCCGTTAGAGACACATTATGTCTATCGTCCGGCTCCGCTCCTTCCTCTTGTTTACCAGGAATCGGATGACGGGGGTGACTGGGAGGGGTCCGAGGATCCTATGGCCGTTCAGGCTCAGCTGTCACAGGACTGGGCAGATGAACTGGGGGAGGCCAGTGGTCTGGATACCTCACCAGACACTGGATTCATCTCTCCTCCGACTGTGGCTTCGGAGGAGGGTGCTGCTTTCTCTGTGGTGCTGCGTAAGGCGGCCGCAGCCCTTGGGCTCGAGCTGCCTGCCGTGGCTGTGAGGACTAACGTCCTCACTGAGGTGCTTCAGTCTGCAGCAAGCTCCACTGAGCCTCTGCTGCAATTCAATGAGGCCCTCATTGACGTTCTGCAGGGCATCTGGTCCAAGCCCTCCACAGTTCCTCCTGTGGACAGGAACGTCGCCAGGCGCCACCGCCCTGCTCCGGGCGACCCCAGTTTTCTGTCCCAACACCCCACCCCCGAGAGCCTGGTTATCCAGGCTTCTACCTCCCAATGCTCCTTCGCGACCGCTCCGCCGGACCGGGATTCCAAGAGACTGGAACAGTTTGGCAAAAAGCTGTTCTCCTCCCTTAGTTTGGGTCTGCGGTCCTTGAACACCGCCTGTCTTTTGGAACGTTATTCCCACTCTCTGTGGGATACGGTGTAGGACGTGCTGCCCCTGTGCCCGGAGGAGGCCCAGACACGACTTACCCAGGCTCTGGCCGATGGGAGGGATGCAGCACGACATGCAATCCGATGTGGCCTTGACACTACGGACTCGCTGGGTAGGGCGATTTCTACCACGGTGGCGCTTAGACGTCACGCCTGGCTGCGGTCCACGTCATTTTCGGGGGATGTCCAGAGCACTCTCATGGACATGCCCTTTGATGGCACTCGCCTTTTTGGTGAGAAAGCGGACAGTGCGCTGAATCGCTTTAAGGACTCCTGGGCTACGGCCAAGTCCTTGGGCCTCTTGGCCCCGCGGTCGCAAACTTCCGCCTTTCGTGGCCAAGGAAGGGGTGCCTCCTCACGTCCGCCTAGCCACCAGCCGCAAAACCAACCTGCGTGCGGTCGCGGCCGTGGTTTCCGCCGAGGCGGTTCTGGAGGACGACGCGGTCAGCCCACATCCACCCCGGCAGCATCTGCCTCCAAGCCTTCCTAGTCAGAGCTTTCCGGCCCATTCCTCGCCAGTGGGCGGCAGAGTTCGCCATCACCTGCTCCACTGGCGTACCATCACTTTGGACAGGTGAGTGCTGCAAATCGTCCGAAGGGGCTAGTCCCTCCCCTTCGAGACGACCCCTCCAGCCATGCCACCGCAGCACCACCGTATCTCGGAGGATCATTTGCATCTTCTGCGAGAGGAAGTTTCGGCCCTCTTGGCCAAAGAGGCCGTCGAGCGCGTTCCGAGCCCAGAAGTAGGTCGTGGTTGTTATTCCCACTACTTTCTGGTTCCCAAGAAGGGCAAAGGGGGCCTACGCCCTATCTTGGACCTCAGGAACGTCAATGCCTTCCTCCGGAAGGAACGGTTCAAAATGTTGACTTTGGCTCAGGTTCTAGCTGCCCTCGACCCTGGAGACTGGATGGTAGCGTTGGACTTGCAGGACGCATATTTCCACATCCCCGTCCTGCCGGCCCACCGGCGTTACCTGCGGTTCACGGTGGGCCAGGAGCATTTTCAGTTCACCGTGCTCCCCTTCGGCCTCACCAGTGCCCCTCGGGTGTTCACGAAAGTGATGGCGGTGGTCGCAGCTCATCTGCGCAGATCAGGGGTTCCAGTCTTCCCCTATCTCGACGACTGGTTGTTGAAGGCGGGCTCGCCCCAGGCAGTCGTCTCCCACCTCCAGACTACGGCGGATCTCCTGCATTTGCTGGGATTTTCCATCAATGTGCCGAAGTCATACCTGAGTCCCTCTCAGAAGCTCCTCTTCATCGGAGCGGTTCTCGATTCGGCGCAGTTCCGGGTCTATCCGCCGGATCAGCGGGTCCGGGATATTCAGGCCCTGATTCCCATCTTTCGGCCTCTATCCTGGGTTTCGGTCAGGCTAGTGTTGCGGCTTCTGGGGCTGATGGCCTCCTGCATCCTACTAGTGCATCACGCCAGGCGGCGCATGCGGGCTCTGCAGTGGGACCTGAAGTTTCAGTGGGCCCAGCATCACGGCAACCTGTCCGACCATGTCTTGATCTCGGAGGGCACTGCACAGCAATTGCAGTGGTGGCTCACGGACCGTGATTGGGTCACGGGCAAGAGCCTCTCCCTTCCCCAACCGGAGCATGTCGTAGTGACGGATGCGTCCCTCCTGGGATGGGGTGGCCATATGGGAGAGGCGGAGATCAGAGGCCTCTGGTCTCCGGCGGAGTCTCGCCTCCACATCAACCTGTTGGAGTTGAGAGCGATCCGACTTGCACTGAAAGCCTTCCTTCCCTCTGTCAGGGCAAGTGTCGTGCAGGTGTTTACGGACAACACCACCGCCATGTGGTATTGCAACAAACAGGGCGGGGTGGGGTCGTGGACCCTTTGTCAGGAGGCTCTGCGCCTCTGGACGTGGCTGGAACACCAGGGCGTCACCCTTGTGGTTCAACATCTGGCGGGCTCTCTGAACGCCAGAGCCGACGAACTCAGCCGCTGGTGCATGATGGATCACGAATGGCATCTGAACTCCGAAGTGGCGCAAGGTCTCTTTCAGCAGTGGGGAGAGCCTTGGTTAGATCTATTCGCCACCGAAGAGAACGCGCAATGTCAGCAGTTCTGCGCGTTGGAATTTCCAAGGCGGCACTCGCTCGGCGACGCTTTTCGTCACGAGTGGAGTTGCGGTCTGTTGTACGCCTTTCCGCCTATACCACTTCTGCCCAGAGTGCTGAAGAAGATCAGGCACGACCGGGCCCAAGTCATCTTGGTGGCCCTGGATTGGGCACGAAGGTACTGGTATCCCGAACTACTCAGTATGTTGACCGATCCTCCGATACGTCTGCCCCTTCGGGAGGATCTTCTGTCGCAGCAGCAGGGGACAGTCCTACACCCGAACCTGTCCAGCCTCCACCTCCATGCGTGGAGATTGAGCGGCGGCAGTTGATGCCATTTGACTTGCCTCCTGAAGTCTGTGATATCATTCTGGCAGCCAGGCGTCCCTCCACAAAGACGGTATACGCCTGCCGGTGGAACAGATTTGTGGCATGGTGCACAGCAAAGGCTGTGGATCCCCTTTCCGCCCCTCTTTCTGAGGTTCTCCTCTTTCTTCTTTCCTTGGCCCGGCAGGGCTCTGCCCTGGGCACCTTGAAAGGTTATCTTGCTGCCATCTCTGCCTTCTTAAGGCTTCCTGATCAGCCTTCTCTTTTCAAGTCCCCGGTAGTTACACGCTTTCTAAAAGGCATTACTCACACGTTTCCTCCTGTCCCTTTTGTAATGCCTCAGTGGGACTTGAATCTTGTTCTCACATTTCTAATGTGCGCTCCCTTTGAGCCTCTTCATAATTGTCCTCTTCGTCTGCTGACGCTTAAGACTGCTTTTCTGGTTGCCATCACCTCGGCTAGACGGGTGAGTGAGCTCCAGGCTTTATCATCAAAGCCTCCTTTTCTCTCTGTTCATCCGGACAAGGTTGTCCTTCGGCCTCGTCCCTTTCTTCCGAAAGTGGTGACCCCCTTTCATCTTGGGCAGTCTGTCACCTTGCCCACCTTCTTCCCGCCTCCGCATCCTTCCAAAGAGGAAGAGAGGCTCCACCGTCTTGACCCAAAACGTGCGCTCTCCTTTTATCTGGACCGCACAAAGCAGTTCCGGGTGGACGACCAACTTTTCGTTGGATACGTGGGTGCTAAGAAGGGGAAAGCTGTGCACAAACGGACCATCTCTCGGTGGGTCGTTTTGTGCATCAAAATTTGTTATTCCTTGGCAAAAAAGGACCCTCCTGTTGGGCTGCGCGCCCATTCTACTCGGGCCACAGCGGCTACTACTGCTTTGGGACGGGGTGTCCCTTTGCAGGACATCTGTCAGGCGGCAACGTGGGCTTCGCTAAACACGTTTGCCAGGCATTATTGCCTCGACAGCCAAGTCCGGAGGGATGGCTTCTTTGGCCGTTCTGTCCTCCAGGACTTTCTGGTGTGATCTTGGTTCGCAGACCCACCACCGGGGATGGTATTGCTTGGGTATCTATTCTAAGGTGAGGAATCTAACTAACGTGTTTCTTTCAGATGAACAAGTTACTTACCTTCGCTAACGATGTATCTGTAAGAAACATTAGTTAGTTAGATTCCTCACCGACCCACCCATCCTCCCCGTTCTGCGAACTGACCTCTAGGGTTAAGGCTATCCCTTTCAGGGCCCTAGAATTTTTTGGCACCAGTGTCGGTATCTTGCATGGCTCTGCGTTCCTGGCGCGGAAGGCTATGTAAAAGAACTGACGTCAGCGCGCGAGGGCGGCGTCTAAGTACTCCGACGTCATTCCGGCGCACAACGCCGACGACGGACGCGGAGCCGCAGACGACGCCTAGCGACGCGCAAGGGGTATTGCTGACGAAAAATCTTCCGGATCCAGTCTGACGCCTGGGGATATTTTAAGGTGAGGAATCTAACTAACTAATGTTTCTTACAGATACATAGTTACCGAAGGTAAGTAACTTGTTCAACGGAAATCCACCTGTTGTGCCAAAGACTATAAGATGGCAATAGCCACAGATGGATTCAAATATCTAGGACTGTTCATAACTAACGATCCCAAATTGAATTATACATATAATCTGCTGCTGCCGTTACAGCGACAAGACTCTTCCGCTATCGCTACTAGGCAGAGCGGCGCTCTTCAAGATGATGTCATTGCCTCGCTTCCTGTATGTCCTTCATAATTTACCTGACACCGTCCCCGCGTCCTACTTTGCAGCGGTGGAAAGTGCACAGAGAATGTTGCTTTGGGGAAGTAGTCCACCACAAATCACAACTTCAAAACCAGTAAAAGGCTGGTATGATGGGGGAATTGGGCTACCAAATATTAAAAAGTACTATTGGACGGCGCAACTAGCTGCCATTAACCATTGCGTATACCATCCTCAGAATGATCCAGGATATGCTATGGGTAGGTGGCTCTCACCTGGGGGAAATCCCACCTGGGTGCTATATTCGAGGCCCAAGAAATTCCATCCGACATGTCCTACGAAGCATTCGGTTCAATTGTGGCATACAGCGCATAGGAGTATGGGGTGGGCAAGGAAAATAACATTGGCCTCCCCGCTGTGGGAGACGGAACAACTGGGTTCCCTATGGAGGACAAAGGGTTTTGACAAATGGGACATCATTGGAGATATCCAGGGTGGGCGATGTCTGGAAAAGGGGGGAGGTGGTGCCATTCGTGACCTTACAGCAAGACCACGAATTGGCGGAAGCTGAGAGATTACGATATCTACAAGTACATTACATGCAGTGGTCCTGCAAGGAGAGACCCCACTGAAGGCCTCACCTCTCGGAGATAGGCTCCTAGATGGGTATATGCCAAAGAAAGCAATTTCCCTGCCTCACTCAAAACTGATCAACCATTCGCCTGATCCTCTGCCGCAGCTCTGTGAAAAATGGGAGAGTGACCTGTTTGGGCTGGAGCAGGAGGACTGGCTGGAAGCACTGGTAGCAATTTCCTCCAAACTAAAGTTGGTTCAGTTGAAAATATTGCATAGAGTATACATCACAGGGCCAACTTTGGTCAAGATGGGTTATAGAGAAGACCCCAGTTGTAGAAGACCGTGTGGCAGGATGGGCACGTTCTTGCATATCATATGGAAATGCCCACACATCAGTAGGTACTGGAGAGATGTTGTCTTGTGCATCGGGAGGTACTGGGAAAGAAACAGGTACCAGAGGCCAAAAGATGTCCGCTAAACATGTGGGAACCAACAGATTTGGGTAGCAAAGAGACAACATGGGTGTTGCTAGGTCAGATGGTTGCTAAGCGAAACATAGCAAGGAAATGGGGAGCGCAAGAAGTTCCAACAGTGGTGGACTGGGAAAACGACATAGACAAGTGCATGTTTAGAGAGAAAACCTTGTATGTATCCAGGGGGTGCCCGAAGAAGTGGATGCAAATATGGGGCAAATGGAACGGGTACAAGGGGGATATATGTGTGCCATTCGGGAGGACGAGGAGCAACACCATAGGCTGAACACGGGACACCCCGCCTCAGACAATTGAACAGGAGTGTCTCCTCCCTTCCCCCCATGTGGCAAGTAGTTGTTCCAATTAGGGCTTGACAGCTGGAAGCCAATTAGGTAGTGGAGTGTGGCCCTCGCCACACCCGCGCAGTAGTACTTTCTTGCTACCTGTTGGTAAGAACGGAGCCCCATTTTGTAACTCTAGGTCCTGATGAATGCCCTGGACCCGCTCGGGCCAACTAGGCAGAAACATGTCGACCTTGCACAAGACGGCTAGGGGACACTAAATACCCCACTCACCGTCCTTTTGTTTTTATTATCATATAGTTATTGGTCACAATAAATAATTTTTCTGGTAACTATAATGATTTTTAACCTCACGTTCCACCCCACGGGCCCCCACTCTTTAGTTTAGAAGTGCATCCCTGTCTCCAGGTGTATGCCCGCCCTCCATCAAACGAAGGTTTTGGAGGGCGAGGACTGGCCGATGATGAAGCATGACACCAGGTGGTGTGTGAGGCCAGTCCGTCACTTTTTGTGAGATGTCCCAACTCACAACAATTCTAGAACTGTAGTAGGGTCACACTACTCTAGGAGCAGCTTTCTGTGATTAATATTTGTAATGGAGGCCGCTAGCTCCTAGAACCCCGCGCCTCTCGTTCCCCCCTCCACACACTGTGGAGTTCCTCTTGTAATTACAATATATGTGTGCCACCCAGCTTACCCTCGCAATTGTCCCAGATGAACCAGAATGTTGAAATGCAGGAACAACCTAACCAAGGGAACCTTTTACTTATTGAGATTAGCCCTTGTGTTCCATGTCAATGATTACTGTGAATCAAAGAATGCGCTAAAAGTGATATCTGTACTGTTGTATGTTGAAATTAATAAAAAGATTCTTTAAAAAAAAAAATAGTAAGGTCTACGCTTGTCCTTAACAGAGTAATGGTTGGTTTAACAAAGACTGTAGGGCAGCGAAATTGGACTTGCTCCACGCACTAAAAGTAGACTGCGCGGTCTCATAAGGACCAAGAGCGCACATTACAAAAAAAAAACAGGCGCCAGCTCGGCGAGCCTGCAAAAATGACCTCTGGGACTAAATATCTGACGTTGCAAAGCTCGAGGATAGCACGAAATTTTGGGAGCTAGTCACCAACGGGAGCCAGTGTAGAGCATCTTTATTAGACAATGTTATTACTCCTTAGGCATGGTGGAGGCACTTCTCTAACCTATATTATGTAGCAACCTTTTCTTGGAACCATTGGCTAATTCTGTAAATTCTACGAACGTTCTTTCCCATATGTATGCGGATGATACGCAACTTTATCTGAAAATCTCATCCCCGGATGAAATCATCTCACTCAACTCTACCCTAACGTCTACGCAAAATTGGTTAACTGAGAACTGTCTCCTGCGCAACACCTCAAACTGAATTCCGTCTCATCTCGCCTCCGAACCACGTCCCCAAGCTAGACCTTTGGCTAAATCACCTCACTGCTTTCAACTGCACCCCTCTTATCATAGACTCTGCCAAATCCCTCGGAATCACCCTGGACAAGCACCTGAATAGGAAAAATCACATCTATGTGTGTAATGAAGCTAATCACTTGATGAAGACACTTAGAAATATCAAACCATTCCTTCCACAAATCGATTTCAAGCAGTTGGTCCAAGCGCTTGTCTTGCCGAGGCTTGACTACGTCAGTGCTACGCTCTGTGGCCTTCCCAAATACACAGTGCCGCCAGTTTGGTGACTGGTACCAAACGAAATGAGCACATATCCCCAGTCCTAAAATCTCTTAAATGGTTGCCCTACGAAGCGCGATATCAATTAGATTGACATTCTGGCGCACAAAGCTCTGCATTTCAAAACTCCCAGGTACCTAGCGCAAAAGCTTGAATTATCCTGGGGTGGTAGAGCCTCAAGAAGCGCTAACACTTTCCTCCTGAAACCACTCATCCTTGGCAAAAAGAGAACTCGTCACCGAGCCTTCTCCGGCGCTGCCCCAAAGATATGGAACTCTCTTCCACCGGAAGTACGCAGAAGCCAAAGATTCCTAATGAATACATTCTTACCTTAATTGGGCTAGGTTCACCTGCTCGAAGCCATTGAGCCTACATCCATTGTACCAACATTTGATGCTGCTCTTCCTTACCGCATAGTGTGCCTCCTTGCTTAGCCTGCTATAAACCTGTTTACTGTGTTACTCTTCCTGTCTAATTTGTCTTGTAATTATGCGGTTATTCCTGTCTTTGTATTCTTACTTGAAGACGACATTGCTTTTATGTCCTTCTTTCCATCCTTTTTGTAAAGCGCTCTGATATCCTTCAGGATCTTGGTCGCGCAGTAAAAAACTTTATAAATAAATTAAATAAATAAAATAAATAAATAGCAGGGGAGAGCACCACTTACCACCACTTACCACCTTGAGGCAGACTGCTACCCAACTAGGTGTGACCTGGTCATAGAGCTCGAAGCTGTTAGGAATGCTATTAGTATTTTGCCAGGTAAAGCCCATGACCAGATGGGACTCAAGGGGACCTCTATAAAACTGACTTGGAGAACTTGTCTTAAATAAACTAGCAAATGCAATAGTAGGGGGAGCACAAACCCCCTATCATGTAAAGCAGCTGCAATTGTGCCTATCCATAAAAAGGTACTACAAAGAAATGGTCACAATGGAATTCTATTACATTAAAGCTTGAAGGAAACCGATTTCAATCATGCATGTAAACAATTTAACATCACCACAAGGAATCAATTAATAATTGTGATTTAATTTTGATCACAAACATTGGAAAGAGTAAGCATGAATCAAATGGATAATACAATAAATGTACAAATTAGAATTCATAACTTGGTGCTCATGAGGAAAAGAAAGGGGGTGATTGTTTATGAAGGGCTGCGTGATGGTGCAAAGGTGAGGGAAAGGTATTGTGTTATACATACATCCCAAGATTGTAGTACCTATCCCGCCTATTAATTGGCAACAGAATGTAAAATAAGACATACCATAGTAGGTGTAGATACAAAATCTGTCTCCTATATTTGCTATACAACAAAATATGTTAACGTTTCGACCCTTGTAATCATAAAGGTGACTTGAGCCTTATGGGGGGGGGGGGGGGGGGGTCTTCATCAGGGCCATGGGGGACTCATGAAGGGGGGGAGATGATAGCACCAATGAGAGACAGCACAAAGATTCCGGCTGCGTTTAGAATGGAGGGCCTGTGAGCTCTGTGTATGAATTGCGATGGTACCAGTCCATTACATGGAGCTGGTTTGTGTTCCTGATCACCAAGATATCTGACGAGGTTGATGACTTACCCGACGGTGGCTCTGGTCTGAATCCAGGACCTCAGACAGTTGAACATCTTACAGTCAGATCACTACCAAGTGCTCCCACTATTTCAGCAAGGCAACTTCCTATCCACTCTAGATCTAAAGGACGCCTATTTCTATATTCCCATTCACCCTGCTCACAGAAAATATCTCAGGTTTATAGTGGACGGACATTATCAATTCAAGGTCCTACCATCCGCAGTAACTAAAATTGATACTTGTATAGCGCACTACTCACCCGCAAGGGTCTCAACTACAGCACCCAGAGTTTTCATCAAGTGCCTCGCAGTTGTCGCAGATCATCTAAGACAACAACACTTTCATGTCTTCCCCTACCTAGACGACTGGCTAATAAAAGCCAGATCATAACAAAGCTGCATACATCACACTCTAAAGACAGTCCAACTGCTTCACGACTTGGGTTTCACAGTAAACCTCACCAAGTCTCACCACTAACCATCCAACACGCAAACGTATCTGGGAGCCGCAATAAACACTTGTAAAGCCTAAGCTTACTCCAACCCAGTCAGGATTTGCAACATCCAAGTTCTAGTTTCACTGTTTCAGCCTCAACACTCACTACCAGCCAGTGTTCATGCAACTAATCGGAATTATGGCTTCTTGCACTTTAATCGTGCCATACGCAAGACTCCAGATGCGTCCCCTACAGGAATGCTTAACACGTCAGTGGAACCAGGCTCAAGGTCCATTATCAGATCTGGTGTTGATAGATGGCCATACTCATCGCTCTCTGCAGTTGTGGAACATAAAAAAACCTTTCCAAGGGACGGCCATTTCTCGATCCGGTTCCACAGAGAGTGATAACTGCAGACATATCCCTTACCGGTTGGGGAGCACATATGGGAAAAACACATAATTCAGGGCATGTGGACTCTACAGCAAAAACAACTCCACGTAAACCACTTAGAACTGCTAGCAATTTTTCTAGCATTGAAAGCCTTTCAATTTCATCTACTAGGCAAAACTGTCTTGGTCCGCACGAAGAGCATGACAGCTATGTACTATATACAAAAACACGGGGAGCGCACTCTCTACAGCTGTCACAGTTAGCACAGAGCATCTGGAGATGGGTCATACCTCAAAACGTATATCTCCTTGCAGAACATCTTCCAGGAATACACAACCAAGTTGCGGATCTGCCCAGTCGTCAACTACAGCAGATACACAAATGGGAACTTCACCCCCAAGTTCTCTTACCATTCTCCCAAACGTAGGGCGACATAGACCTGTTCGCCACCCACCAAAACGCAAAATGCACCAAACTTCGCGTCCAGACATCCACTCCTATTGTCCAAAGGCAATGCACTATGGATGAATTGGTCAGGGATATTTGCTTATGCTTTTCCGCCTCTCCCACTCATTCCATTAGTGGTTCGGAAACTCAAACAACACTCCCTGACACTTATCCTAGTTGCTCCAACATGGGCCCGACAACACTGGTTCACCAACCTATTGGAATTTTCAGTAGTTCCCCACCAAAAGCTACACCTCTTCCCCATTTTCCTAACTCAGAACCATGGAGAGATGAGACATCCAGATCCCAATCAGCTCAATCTTGCGATTTGGCACCTGAAATCCTAGAGTTAGGCTACCTCAACCTTCCACTTGACTGTATGAATGTTATAAAGGAAGCAAGTGGAAGAGATTTGTGGTTTATTGTAACAACAACCACATTAATCCACTAGCTGCTTCAATACAAAACATAATTTTTTATTTATTGCAGCTACAACATTCTAATTTAGCGTACACACCCATACGCTTACATCTCGCTGCAATAGCTGCATATCTGCAAAATAGACAGCACCGGTCTCTTTTTAGAGTGCCAGCTATTAAGGCTTTTATGGAAGGACTCAAAAGACTTATTACTCCAAGACTTCCGCCTTCTCCGGTGTGGAACCTTAACATAGTCCTTACAAGACTGATGGGCCCACAGTTTGATTCATTGCACAAGTGCGAAATACAATTTCTTACCTGGAAAGTAGCCTTCCCTATAGCCATCACTTCTCTATGGAGAGTGGGTGAGCATCAGGCATTAACCATAGAGGAACCATTTTTGTACATACACCAAAGCAAAGTGGGACTAACACCAAGTTCTCACCTAAGTCATTTCTGTCTTTCATATCAACCAATCTGTTGAGTTGCCTGTCTCTTTTCCCTCTACCAGATTCAGTGGTAGAACGTGCCCTTCACACATTAGATGTCAAAAGAGCATTGCTTTACTACATAGAAAGGACAAAGCCCTTTAGGGAGACTAAACAACTCCTTGTGGCTTTTGCTCCACCACATAATGGCATAATGGCAATCCTATTTCAAAATGAGGCATTGCAAGGTGGATAATTAAGTGCATTCAGATATGCTACCTCAAAGCTAAACGCACACTAACAGTTCCCCCTAGGGTGCATTCTACACATAAACTAGGGGCTTCTATGGCCTTCTTAGGCAACATACCCATAAATTACATCTGCAAAGCTGCAACATGTTCTGCGCCACACACATTCCCAAAACACTATTGTGTGGATGCGTTAGCAAAACAGGCTAGTGTGGGCCAGGCAGTTTTACGAGCACTATTCCAAACCACTCAACAGCTATAGGTTAGCCACCTCTTAAAAATAACTGCTTTATAGTCTATGCTAAAGCATATGATCTACAGCTCATATGTCTCGAACGGAAAATGCTACTTACCCAGTATGCATCTGTTCTTGGCATATAGAGCTGTAGAGTCGTGTGCGCCCACCCGCCTCCTCGGGTACCTTTACCTGTTGCAGTGATATCTTACTTAGATAAAATCTACATGGACATCTTTTCTTACTTTACTAACTCCATCAGCACCCTTTATGGCAAAACAGTCTGGGGATGGAGTCGATGCCCATGCGCGCTATCACCGAAATGACGAGTCCCCTATCTCGTGACTACAAAACTTCTTCGAGCAAAAACAAAGTGCAAACATCCGGACCCAACACCAGATGCTAAAGCATATGTCTCTGGAGCTCTATATGCCAAGAACAGATGCATACTGGGTAAGTAGCATTTTCCCTCTAAGATGCCTAGTAAAGCTACCCAAGAGCACTCCTATCTTCCCTCTCCTGTGGAACATAGGGATCAATTCAATTATAATCAAAGACCAGGTGCGTCCCATCTTATTTTGGTTTAGACTAAGGAACACTCCGGTACTTGAAAACTATTTTTCTGCATTTAAAGAAGTTGTTGAACGATATGGGCAGGAAAATTAAGTGGGTGGCAAACCTTTGTGCTTCCCTTCCGTCTCTGGGACCGAAGGATCTGTAGGACTGTGAAATGCAACAAATACCCTAATCTAGATCCTGTCAGAAGAAAACCTATTGGGAACATATATGGGCTGGGCTGAGGAAATAAGAAAGCCAAGCCTAGGCTCTGTTACCTCAGACTCCATGGATATAAAAAATTCCAGTGAGTTTGAGGATTTTCTAGCATTGATAATGGTCCCCTAGGCTAGGTAGCTCTACATCAAGTTTCACTATTGAACCCTTCCTCTGAAGAGCTTTTGACAAAAGTGTAAGAAACCTATGGACCTAAGCTCTGTATGCCCAGTTTGTCACCAAGTGGACAAAACACTAATTTCCTCTTTTTCTGCCTGGCCTTTGAAACCCCCTGAAAATGCTTCCTAGACCCAGCTGGTAGACAGATGGGAATCAGAAAATATGATTAGGCTGTCTAGACTGTTACGTGCAGAAACTAAAAGTAGATTGTCTGTACAGCTACACAATTCTTTATTGAAGCTGGTGCATAAGATCAAACATGTCTCAGATTTGTCAGGCCCCTCTGTTTTACATTTTAATCCATCTTAAAATCCTACGGTAGGTTTCTATTTATTGTATGAAACCAAGATTAGGGGTGGCTTTCAATTGCATCTGGCCTATCTATGTATCCAGCGACCACCATGTTTTTAAATGAATCATTTTATATATTTTGCACTTGTTTTTATGATATCGTTTTGGAATCTTTTAATGACGATAATTTTAAATTGCATGACTAATCTGCTGCTTTGGTACCTTTGTACATGCACGTTACACTTTTTTTATCAACTTAAATGTAAGTTACTTACCTTCGGTAATGCTATATCTGGGAGAGACACAGTCTAGCGGCAGATTTCTTAAGTTTTAATTTTTTCAGCTGTACCTCTGCATGCTGGGGGACGGCGTAGTGTGGCTCCACGGTGACGCATCTCCGGATATGACAGCCATATAAGTCCCCTCCAGCGTGCGGACGTCCTTTTCTTCTGTAAAAACGTTCTCCGCCAGAACGCGGAGCCACTACAGAAACTGTTTGTCGAAACAGTGTGCCAAAAAAGATAACAAATGCCATCCTTCTCCTCCTGCACAGCATGTCGGCTGTCCAAACAGATCGCACGAAAACGTATCTAACCTCACCTTTAACAATGAACCCTATGAATGAATTGAGATCCCCTGACAGCGCCCAAGCCCAATTAAACCAAGAACCTGACCCAGCAGCCCCAATCGCCGCAATGAATTTTTAGCACCAAACATCGCGCACTATTTCATTATTGTCTTGGAATATCGCAGGGTTGAGGAATAGGGACGACGATCCTGACTGGAATAATTTCATAGAAAAATGTGATATATTTGTTTTTCAGGAAACCTGGTCAATAGAGCCGCTTTACCATCTGGGATATCTAAAGTATTTTATCCCAGCCACTCGGGGAGCCAGAGGACTGCCGCTTGAGGGCCTTACAATCTGGGTTAAACAAGATATTGGTATCAAGATCCGGGTTCCACCCTCGAAAAGCAGTGACATCCTTGCATTAAGGGTGGCCATTGGACCATACAGATCTTTCACCATTATAAATATGTATGCTAGAGGTATGTGCGGGGGGTGGAGATCTGAAACCATTAATGCCTTGGGTGGGCTCTTAGATACCCTCCCTGGGGATGGCAGAGTTATAGTTGCTGGAGATCTAAATACCACATTTGAGCTGCTCAACAGTGAGGATAACGACCTAGTGAGAGAGGAGGATAAACATTGGGGTGTCCCATTATTAGAATTGCATCCAATGAAACGGTGGCTGC
This sequence comes from Triturus cristatus, assembly GCF_964204655.1. Lineage (NCBI taxonomy): Eukaryota > Metazoa > Chordata > Amphibia > Caudata > Salamandridae > Triturus > Triturus cristatus. Next base: position 112,037,394 of record NC_140594.1, read on the forward strand.
TATTCAATTAAAAGCTCTTTGTTTGGAACATGGTTTAAGAGCTGCCAATCGTTGCTCCTTCTCTGACAGACTAGGCCAAAGTACATTCAATAACGGCTACCACTCTAGCCGCATTGACTATTTATTAGTCAGTCCGCATCTATGACATACTCTTGAGGACATTGCCGTTCAGGCACGCTTGGAGAGTGATCAGGATCCACTCTGTTCACGGTTCATATTTAAAGACTTTAGCGAACCAGTACAACCGGCTAGCCTACCCCTCGCTAGTGATCTTCTAGTCTCAAATAACATGCGTCGAGTCAAATGGTCCAGGATTTTAGCTAGTCCAGAAACATTAGCCATAATAAGTGAGCTTGAGTTTACAGTATGTCTGATGGAGACATCTCTTACTTCCCATGAATCAACTACAGAACTTAAATAGCATAATAACTGTTTCTACAAATCTGAGGCCAGTTTTTAAAACACTACAAGCCCAACGCAAAAGCTATCGCGCCCCATCACCCTTGGTTTAACCTCGAATGCAGGTGTACCCGAAAAGCCCTCGGGAAAGTAATTAAGGCGGGCATGGTGTCCAGAGTGCGTATGGCCAGGGCTACCTATAGAATGTTATTCATCACGCCAAAAAATCCTGGGATGAGAGCAGATGGCAGGAATTAAAATGTGCATGCAATAGCAGAAACTCTAAGTGGTTTTGGAATGTGGTCAAATGGGGTTAGGGAGAAATAGCACAGCCACCAGAAAATCACATCGACCCTGAAGCATGGATTAGCCACTTTGCCACTCAATACGATGATGATGAAGCAGATGGGAAATTACCCTTCCCGACTCACCCTTTCCCTGATGGTGGGACTTTTAATGAGGCAGATGTCAGTGGTTCACTCAGTGCCATGACAGGTGGTAGAGCCCCAAGGCTAGATTGTATTCCCGCTGACATTTTCTTGCACGATAACCAAAAATGGTCTAATTACATATTATTACTTGCTAACGCCATAGCCCAAGGTGCACCTCTTCCGGCTACCTGGCGGAGGCGGAGATAATCCCCATATATTAAAAAAAAAAGGTGATAAATCTATTCCTGGCAACTATAGACCTATAAGCCTTATAGACTCCATACAGAAAGTGGTGAGCAGGCTTGTTCTGGCCAAGGTCGAGGCAAATTATATCCTTGCTCCTCTCTAGGCAGGCTTCAGGGCCCATATTAGCACTAATGATCAGGTCTTTCATTTTGTTCTTCTATACTGGCGGAAAATCACTCTCGGCAAGGGCAGCATGTAAGCCACCTTTGTCGACCTCAAATCCGCCTTCGACTTGGTCTCAAGAAATAAACTTCGGGTAGTCCTGAAGGAGATAGGGATGCCACTTGATCTACTCCCCCTGATTGCCCGTCTTCATGAGGATAATTATGCACAAATACGTTGGGGGGTGGGGGGGGGGCAGAAACAAGACAGATCCTTTTGCTGTGCGTTAGGGGGCCGCTAAGGATGGGTGTTGGCACCCACATTGTTTTCTCTTTTTATAAACCAAGTTGCACCCTCTCTTGATGCCATTCACACTGATGCTCCTGTCCTCGCTGGAAGAACACTCCCCATTTTAATGTTTCGCGGACGACATGCTGATAATCTCCAAAACACTGGGTGGATTGCAGCGTGCCCTCACACATTTTTAAGAGTTACCATCTGAGGGGTCTAAAAATCAATACTGCGCAAACAACGTTTATGGCATTTAACCAGCACAGCTTGTTTAGGGAAAATTATGATGGATGGGCTACCACTGGAGCAGGTTATTTATTTATTTGCAGAGTTTTATATAGCGCTGGCTAGACACTGAGGTATCAGAGCGATTTATATGAGGAATAGCGAGTTACAAGTTACAAAAAAAATTCCTTCAGTTACAGGAGCCAAGTATAACATAGGAGAATTTAACAGTGATTAAACAATCATTAGCGCCGAGCATATTCAAGACACACAACAAATGGGGCAAGGAAGGTAGAGGGGGAAAGGTAAAAAGGGGTAAGGAATGCATATCAAGTCAGGCAGACCGGCAAGAGGGAAAGTACTTCAGGGGAACAAAACTGTTAAAGTGAAAGAACAGACAGACAGGCTGGGGACAGACAATCCAAAAACTTCCTGTGTAACGGTGAAAGTATAGGAAAGGAGGTGTGTTGGAGCCCTAAAATGGGGGGGGTGGGGGGGGCGATTAGAGGAAAAAGGTCAGTCAGAAGAACAAAGCAGCAGACCAGTAGAAATGAGGATCTGTTAAAACCGCCAAGATGGAGGACCCAGGTCACGGAGCCGATAGTATTTATCTCAAAATGGCGGGATATACAAAAATCCAATGCAAAAACCATAAGGTAACGGACTTCATGGCTCCAAGCAGGGCAGGAAGGGGGAGGCAGTCACAGGATTACGGAGGGAGGAGGCAGGGGAGGGAAGGAAACACAGCGGAGAAACGAGGAAAAACTATGTCCAGTGCCCGGCTGGGTAGGTGACGGCCGAGGGGGTGAAACCAGAGTCAATCTCCTCTATAGCTGCCTTAACAGCTCCACCGGGTATCGGCCATACTAGCTCTGGCTCCGTGGTCAGTACAACATTTGTGTTTTCCGCCCCGGGGGCATCATCACAGTTCCATCGGCCGCACCAGTCCCGGTGTTACTGGGAAGTGCTGCCCGTCTCACCCTCCAGCTCGCACCCAGGAGGGCCGAGTTTAAGTCTGTCAAGGTTGGCGTCAAGGAACGCAGAAAAAAGAATGCTGCGAGGAAATACCGTGTACAGCCAGAGTTGCAATGTAGCACCAATCACCTGGAATCTAAAAAGCTGACTAGCCCTCCGATACTAATTTAGGCCACAAGGTGGTGCTCAAGGTTTAAGACAGGAGACCACTAAATCTTCTGCATGAAACAGAGCAGTGGAGGATAAGGGGATGAGAGAGAGAAGATAGTGGTCAATTGGGGTGGGGGGGGGGGGTAGAAATAAACGGATTAGGAAGCAAAAAGGCTGCAGAGTGAAGGATTAAAAGGGGAGCAAAGATAGGCAAGGCATTTATAGGCAGGGGAACATGTCCAGAAAGACAGAGCCAGTTAGATAAAAGACATTCTAGTAGCAAGTAATCCACAGGAGCGGCCATTTTGAGTTAGGGCACAAAAGAAAGTGATAAAATGGCTTGCGCTGGACAGGTCGTATGGAAATCCAGAGGAGCAAGAGAAAACAAGCATTGGCATAGCCAATAGGTCTCGCCTTTGGGACCTTATAAGTGTTTAGCCATGCAACAGTTGCATAACTAAACACGTATAAGGTCCCAAAAGCGAGACCTATTGGCTATTCCAATGCTTGTTTCAACTGCTGTAATGTAATCTATTGAAGCCTCACGGAGAACATCAAAGCGGCCGTGCGCCGCGAAAGTGATCGCGATCAAACATCAAAGGGGCCGCGCGGCCATGAAAGTAATCACGGTAAAGCGCGACGCACGCGCCCGCGCACATGCACTGTAGCTCTAGGCTGGCCGGGTAGCACTTTTTGGAGCCCTCACAAAATGTCTCGCCAGACCAGCGCATGCGCTGGGTCAGGCGAGACCTAGGTCAGGCGAGACCTAAAAAGCTAATGAGCGCCACCTCGATCAGGCAAAGTCAGAGTCCATCCGGCTGTGTGTAGCGAAGAGCCATGACCTCAGCTCATCGACGATGGGAAACCTCCGTTGATAAGAGTTCCGCTGTTGTGGCCCTCCCCCACTCCAGTGAGGCAGCCCCCACGGATCTATATTGGGCTGACCGGCTGTAGACTGATTATCCCCCATTGACAGTTTCTCTTAGCCCCAAATGAGAATATCTACTCAATTGTCCCAGAGTAGGTACTACACTCCCGAGAATCATAGACATATTCTGAGCCAGATCTAGTGCTCTAGGGGTCCCGGCGAGCTGCTCCAGCTGGTAGTTTCTTATCTGTCTGAGTCCCGGTGCAGCATGCACAGCGGGCCCCCCGCAGACCACCACCGGCCGGGATTCAAAGCTCCCATTCGGTATATGTCCACCTGGGAAGCCGCCCCATGGGGATCGTGTCTCTTGCCTAAACAGAGTTCCCCACTGGCAGCGGGCAGCTCCCGATGTGTGAACCTGCAGGCGCTCCCAGGCGCACACTGTCCAGGCCCGCAACTCCACCCGGTGCCACTCGGCTCCAGTCACCTCTCTCGTCACTCGCTTTCTCTCGCCAGCACCCAGCAAGTCCCGCAGCAGACACCGCACACGGGGCGCGGTGGACCTCGCGAAGGGGTCACTCACCAGACCTCACTGCACTCCCACGGGTCGTATTGATTCTGGGTCGCTGGAAGGGCTCGCGCTTCACCGGAGGCAATGTGCATCACTGTCTGGCGACTCCGCATTACAACACCGAATTGGCTCACGTTAAGTGCGAAGAAAGCACTGTGCGGCGATAAGTCGATAGCGCCTCACAGTTAGGGTTATAGTAGAAGGTATGTTCGGATTGTATCGGATTGTTGGTAGCGATCTGAGTCGGGCTCCAGGTCCGGTCTCGCGTATGGCCACCTGGCTGCTGAAACTGAGGCTGATGCTGTTCCCCTTGACTCCTAGAGCTGGCGCGTCGTATCAGCATGGGTTACCTGCTTCTGGGGTGAATCAACAGGTACGATTTCCAAGACGGCATCCGGGATGACCGGGGTAGCTGCACGCCTTCACCAGTCACCGCCGGCGAACTCCCCTTCCGAGGATCCCCCTGTGTTCCACGGCACCGGAGATGCTCCGCTGTTGGCTGAGGACCCGAAGACGGCCACTAGTTGTAATGAGTCGGTGGCGGAGCTCACGGAGGTTACTACCCCTCTGCCGCCATCTTGGGCCTCAATGCTTTTGTCTATGTGGGCATCAAACTGCAAAAGAATGAGTGGAAGCTACACATTGAGGTTATGGCGTTGAAGCATCAGCAGTTAGCAGGTATTGTTAGGAAGGAATTTTAAACTTACCTGACAAAGCCCTTATGTCCGTTACTTCAAATCAAAGTACTGAGTTCAGTCCTATACGTGGCTGAGCTGTGGGGCCTAGATAACTTGACCCAGTTAACAGCCGAGAATGCATTCCTGCGTGCAATCATTAGCCTGCCCCAGAGTACACCCGCCCTCCCTCTAAGGAAGGACTTAGGTAGGAATGCCCTGGTGGACCAAGCCAGATTACAGCCAATTGTATTCTGTCGCAGAATATGGTGCAAACAGGAATTGGTAGTGTATGCAGAGGGCCTAGGGGGCATAGTAAACTTGGATTGCTTTCCTAAAATGTGTTGGTTACGCGATCTGAGAAGCCTGCTCGACAAAAGGTGCCTATTACACCTGTGGGACTCACCTTCCACCCAAGTGTTTACGACAAAAGTAGCCTCAAAGAAATGTATTGGGGCAGGGTTGCACATGATGAGTTTAGGTGCCATGACCAGACTTCCCTCTCTGGGCTCTTCCATCAGATTAAACCATGCCCGATGCTTGAGCCATGCTGGGATACTATTAAGAAACCTTTGGTTTGAAAACTTTACTTCCAATTTAGATCAGGCAGTCTTCCCCTGAAGTGTTTTTCATCCAAATGGTCTCCCACTGGAGACAACAAATGTCCTGCTTGTGCCAAACATGCAGTCATACGCGCATGTGCTTGTTACCTGCCCTGCCTATGCCGGCCCGCGTAAAGCTTGGCTGGCCCAGCTTTGTAAGAATATGGGTATAAGGTCCTATAATATAGCCCTGCAAATCTTCTGTACTGATCCATCTCCTAGGTATGCAATTCCGGTGGCCAAATACCTGATGTGGATGTGGCACATACGTTCCAAACATATCAGGGCTGGATAATGTTTAAGATGCAATCTCCCCTCATTGTGCAGGTGTGTGACTGTGCAAAGCAGCTCTTGGGGGTATGCCACGCTCGTCAAGGCGTTTTAGATTGTCTCTTGATTGTTTTTTTAATATTGTCTATTTTTGTAACTTTCTTTACACTAAGTGTAACATAACGATGCTCTGA